>NC_090943.1:2500-302500 GCF_040807025.1 Struthio camelus
TCTAATCCTAATCCCCTAAGCCTGACCCTTGACCCTTGACTCTAACCCTGACCCTGACCTCTAACCCTGACCCCTGACCCCCGACCCCCTGACCGTGACCCTCTAACCCTGACCCCCTAACCTCTGACCCCCTGACCCCTATCTGCTGCAGTCTAACCCTAACCCTGACCCCTGATCTCTAATCCCCTAACCGTACCCCTAACTGCACTGGCACCCCCAACCCCACCCCTACCCTGTAACCCTGACCCTCTAACCCTAACCCCTAATGCTGTGCTCCCCTGACCCCAACCCCTAAGTGGTGCTCCCTGACCTGTGACCCCCTAATGCTAACCCCCTAACCCTGAGTGGCCCTGACTCCTTGACCCTCAGCCCTCCCTGGGGCCAGACCCTAACCGTCCGCCCCCCTGGGTCTGACCCTGTAACCCCTAGCCTGCTCGAGCCCTGAGTGGCTCTAACCCTGGAGTGCAGGTGTGGTCCCTAGTGGTTAACCCTAGGAGCCTGAGTGTAGAGTGGCTCCTGTAACCCTAGTGTGGTGGGGCTCCCCCTAGTGGTGGGTGGGGGTGGTGTAGGGTTGTGTATATATACTCTATATACTATATAGTATATAAAAAGAAATAAAAATAATAAGAGAATGGAAAATAATTTGCATATGGAATGAAATGAGTGGCAGGGTTAGGATGCTAATTGGGAGTAAAGAATTATTATTTGAATAAATTGGGATAATAATTGATTACTCCCAATTAGCATGCTAAAGAGAGGGAAAGAGTAAAGAGAGGGAAAGAGTAAAGAGAGGGAAAGAGTAAAGAGAGGGAAAGAGTAAAGAGAGGGAAAGAGTAAAGAGAGGGAAAGAGTAAAGAGAGGGAAAGAGTAAAGAGAGGGAAAGAGTAAAGAGAGGGAAAGAGTAAAGAGAGGGAAAGAGTAAAGAGAGGGAAAGAGTAAAGAGAGGGAAAGAGTAAAGAGAGGGAAAGAGTAAAGAGAGGGAAAGAGTAAAGAGAGGGAAAGAGTAAAGAGAGGGAAAGAGTAAAGAGAGGGAAAGAGTAAAGAGAGGGAAAGAGTAAAGAGAGGGAAAGAGTAAAGAGAGGGAAAGAGTAAAGAGAGGGAAAGAGTAAAGAGAGGGAAAGAGTAAAGAGAGGGAAAGAGTAAAGAGAGGGAAAGAGTAAAGAGAGGGAAAGAGTAAAGAGAGGGAAAGAGTAAAGAGAGGGAAAGAGTAAAGAGAGGGAAAGAGTAAAGAGAGGGAAAGAGTAAAGAGAGGGAAAGAGTAAAGAGAGGGAAAGAGTAAAGAGAGGGAAAGAGTAAAGAGAGGGAAAGAGTAAAGAGAGGGAAAGAGTAAAGAGAGGGAAAGAGTAAAGAGAGGGAAAGAGTAAAGAGAGGGAAAGAGTAAAGAGAGGGAAAGAGTAAAGAGAGGGAAAGAGTAAAGAGAGGGAAAGAGTAAAGAGAGGGAAAGAGTAAAGAGAGGGAAAGAGTAAAGAGAGGGAAAGAGTAAAGAGAGGGAAAGAGTAAAGAGAGGGAAAGAGTAAAGAGAGGGAAAGAGTAAAGAGAGGGAAAGAGTAAAGAGAGGGAAAGAGTAAAGAGAGGGAAAGAGTAAAGAGAGGGAAAGAGGAGATAGACAAAATTGAAGTGGACAAAAATCATAAAATAAAAAAAGCCCAGAGGGGGGAATCTAACCACAGAGGAAAAGGAGAGGAGAAAAAAAAAAAAAGAGAGAAATACTGAAATAAGGAGAAATAGAATAATCAACATAAAGCTAACATTATCACAGTAGAGATAAAATAGAAAAGCTACAGGAAAGAACACAGAGGGAGAAAGCAAAAGGAAGCACAAAGCAACAGGGGGAAAGCAAAGGAAGACAACAAGGCAGGAGGGAGAAAGAAACAAAGGTCAATGAGAGACAAAATAAGAGAAAAAATTTGTCCCGCTCTTTCTTTCTTAGGAGGCCATAGAAAGACCACCATACAAATAAGAACCAGGATAAATTTTCTCTCCTACTTTGACTTGAAAGGGGAAGATGAACAAGAGCAAAGGACTTCCGTGCAACATGTACTGGAAATAACACAACAGAAACAAACAACAAAATCCTCTTTATTTGAAAGGAGACACAAACACAGCCACCTCTATCATCTTTATTGCTCCAAAAACAAAAAAACCCACAACAATCTCCTTATTCCAACAGCATCACAAACACCTCCAGCTTCATTCCTCACTACATAAGCATGCTCATCTCCACACTACATGACAGCTGCTTCTGCACCTGCAAAAAAAAAAAAAAAGGGAGGGGGGAAAGACATGTCAGTTACAAAACGCTAAACAAAACCACCCCAACAACATAACATACCAGCCCACCATCCACAGCAGCTGCACACACTCGTCACCAACCTTCTCTACAATCACACCAATGCTACGCCCATCCAGCAGCATACACTACCTCCCTGCACTTACAAGGAAACACCAGCAGTTCTTTGGGACAGCTCTCAGTAACAACATTACCGAGCGCTTCCAAATACCACCCTGCCTAGAAAACCCCGGCCCCAAGCCACAGCTCCGCACCAACATTGGCGATGATCATCGCCTCGCAGAGTGACCGGGACCGGGGAAAAAAAAAACCCAGCCAGGGGAAGCAAAAAAAAAAAATCCCCCGGCTGGGTTTTTTTTTTTTTTTTTAAATAAAAATGGAAAAAATTTTACTTGCTAACTACAGCCTGTAAGAACAAAAGGTGCATACAAGGTTAGACACATTCCGTACCAAAACCACCCAACATCCACACAACTGCCCACTCAGTCCCACCACAGGCACTCTGCCCCCCTGCACTTACAAGGAAACACCAGCAGCTTCTGGGACAGCTCTCGGTAACAACATTACCGAGCGCTTCCAAATACCACCCTGCCTAGAAAACCCCGGCCCCAAGCCACAGCTCCGCACCAACATTGGCGATGATCATCGCCTCGCAGAGTGACCGGGACCGGGGAAAAAAAAAACCCAGCCAGGGGAAGCAAAAAAAAAATCCCCCGGCTGGGTTTTTTTTTTTAAAAATAAAAATGGAAAAAAAATTTACTTGCTACCTACAGCCTGTAAGAACAAAAGGTGCATACAAGGTTAGACACATTCCATACCAAAAACCACCCAACATCCATACAACTGCCCACTCAGTCCCACCACAGGCACTCTGCCTCCCTGCACTACATGGCAAACAGCACCAGTTTTTAGGACCGCTCACAGAAACAGCATTACCAAGCGTTTCCACATACCACCCTGCCTAAAAAAAAAACCCAGCCCAACCTGCACAGCAACATTGGCAATGATCAAATCACCTCAGGCAGTGAACAACACCACAGGAAAACAAACTCAGGGGAAAAAAAAAAAATCACCCACCTGGGGGTTTCCATTAAAAAAAAAAAAAAACTAAATGCTAAGTACAATCAAAAAACAAACCAAACACATGCATACAGACTTAGATACACTCAATACCAAACCCTACTGACAACCACACAATTACCCACACCCTCCCACCGCAGCCATTCCTCACCTCTACTAACACAGCCAATTTCCACCCATTTAAAAGGGAACGCTGCACTGCCATGAACAGGCTCCCACCAAAAACACCATTCCTATCCATCAATAAATAAATATACAAAAAATAAAACTATGCTTTGCCTTACAGTTTCACTCTCACAGAAACCCTAACAAGGCCCCATGAATACAGTACTTAGCACAGCCCACACCCTCGACTACACCCACAGGCAAGGCAGCTCCAGCTCCACACACAAAGACACAAACACACAGACACAACAACAATCACAGCACAAACAACACTCTCAGCCAGAAAGCCCTACAACAACACATCCCTGCAGCTCACAAGCACAGGAGAAGCCCATAATGGCAAGCAGCTGGCAAAGCCAGGACCCTGAACACACAAGAGGCCAGCCAGAAAGATCCAAGGCTGAAACCACACAGGGAAGACCACCCTGAAAGGATGCCACAAAGGCAAGGAAGAGCAGCAGCGGAAGGCAAGGAAGAGCATCGCCACAAAGATGAATGGCTGCAGAAGGCGAGGAAGAGCATCGCTGCAAAGATGAACAGCCACGGAATGCAAGGAACAGCGGCCACAGAAGGCAAGGAAGAGCATCGCCGCAAAGATGAGCGGCCGCGGAATGCAAGGAAGAGCGGCCACAGAAGGCAAGGAAGAGCATCGCCGCAAAGATGAGCGGCCGCGGAAGGCAAGGAAGAGCGGCCGCGGAAGGCGAGCAGTATCGCCACAAAGATGAGCGGCCACAGACAGCTACGATGCAAATTCAGCGCAACACACCGACCCTTTTGGTGGGCGGCACACAAGGAGACACCATCCCTCAACGCAACACTGAGCGCTCAGGCCACTCAATAGCCTGCGGATGCCTAACACCCTAGCCCTGCAAAGTTTACACCGTGCTCCACCATCACACAGGACAAGAGCAACATCAAGACCTGAGCAAAACACAGGACACCTACAACACACACAGAACACAGCACACAACAACACAGACACAGGCTGGAGCTGCCCGGACTACCACACCCACCTCTGCCTCTACCTCACACGCAGCACCCACCCTCAGGAGGCCTCCACACTACACTGATTGGCAGCACACGCGCACACACACACACACACACACTGCCCAAGACACACCAACACCCTTGGCCCCCTCCACTTAGCTTGGGCACTGCCGTGCGTCACCGTCCATCCTCAACAGACAGCCTCGATGCCAGGCACCTCCTCTCTGATCTTCCTTCGCCCTCACCACCTGCCAAAACAGAGCACAAGCCATCACCTGCATGCCACACAGCTCCAGCCTCTTCCCCAAAAAACACCCCCCTCCAAAACAACATGGTCCCTCCGCTCACCTGAAACACGTCCGTTCCAAACTCAGACATCCTGCCCAGCACTAGGACACCCACAGCACCTGGGAAAAACAACACAAAGTCACTCTTCTGCCAGGCAGCACCCAACAGCCCTACTACAAAGGGCACACCGTGCCACTCACCTCAAATCCTCAGCCATCCGGGAAGAGGCCCCCCACAGCACCTGAAAAAAGTACAACAAAAGACATTACTGAGAGGCAGCCCGACACCACCCAACCAAATGATAAAGCTCTCAACAACAAGCTGCCCCCTCTTACCTGCTCAGCCTCCACCTCAGCGCTCAGCTTCTCCACACCACAACTGCATCCTGCACCTGCAAAGTCAGAGACAATACCACAGCTTGAGGGGATGCCCACAAAACCGCAGCCCGTCCACACCCACCCCTTGCTCCCACACCTTTACCTGTGCCGCTCACCCTTCCCCACTGCCATGCTACAGGAGGCCACACCAAGCTCTGCCACGCACCTGCAAAACCAGAACAGCACCGGGCAACAGGCACAGCACCAACAACACAACAGCCCCGCTCCACACTCTGCTCCATCTCTCACACCAACACTCACCTGGCCAGGCTCCTCCTAGGCACAAGCAACCCACTTGCCTCATGGCTTCCCACCTACAAACACAAAACAAAAAGCATTCAGCAAACCGCCACCCAGAACACTCTCTTGCCAACAACACTCACAAGCTCACCTCCTTAGTGCACATCTCGGTCTTCCTCCGTCTCCCTCGGGCACCCACAACACTGCTCTGCATCTGCAAAAGCAACACAAACTGCAGCACCCAAAGGCAGACCTATCCCCATTCCACTCCCCATCACCACTCCATGCTGCACACCGCCATTGCTAAAACCCACAGGCAACGCACCTCCAGCCCCAAACAAACAGGCACACTCACACACAGCACACACAAACACAGAACAAAGCCCTAGGCAGAAAGAACAGTTCTCACGCATACGACCCTGCGGGCCACAAAGCCCTACGATGCCACAACTGTGCGGCTCAGAGGCTCGGGAGAAGCCCAGGAAAGTCAAACGCCACGCTCCGTGACAGAAACCAGCCAGCAAAGCCAGGACCATCAATGCACAAGAGGCTGGCCAGAAAGACCCAAGACCACGACCACACAGGGAAGAAAACCCTGAAAGCATGCCATGAAGGCGAGGAAGAGCAGCCGCGGAAGGCAAGGAAGAGCATTGCCACAAAGATGAATGGCTGCAGAAGGCAAGGAAGAGCAGCCATGGAAGGCAAGGAAGACCATCGCCACAAAGATGAATGGCTGCAGAAGGCAAGGAAGAGCAGCCATGGAAGGCAAGGAAGACCATCGCCGCAAAGATGAACAGCCATGGAATGCAAGGAAGAGGAGCCGTGGAAGGCAAGGAAGAGCATCGCCACAAAGATGAACGGCCACGGAATACAAGGAAGAGCAGCCGCGGAAGGCGAGGAAGAGCATCGCCGCAAAGATGAACGGCCACAGAAGGCAAGGAAGAGCATCGCCGCAAAGATGAACGGCCGCGGAAGACGAGGAAGAGCGGCCGCAGAAGGCAAGGAGCATCGCCACAAAGATGAACAGCCGCGGAAGGCGAGCACTATCGCCACAGAGATGAGCGGCCACAGACAGCTACGATGCAAATTCAGCGCAACACACCGACCCTTTTGGTGGGCGGCACACAAGGAGACACCATCCCTCGACGCAACGCTGACCGCTCGGGCCACTCAATAGCCTGCGGATGCCTAACACCCTAGCCCTGCAAAGTTTACACCGTGCTCCACAATCACACAGGACAACAGCAACATCAAGACCTCTGCAAAACACAGGACACCTACAACACACACCACACAGCACACAACAACACAGACACAGGCTGGAGCTGCCCGGACTACCACACCCCCCTCTCCCTCTACCTCACACACAGCACCCACCCTCACGAGGCCTCCACACAACACTGATTGGCAGCACACACACACACACACACACACACACACCGCCCAAGACACACCAACACCCTTGGCCCCCTCCACTTAGCTTGGGCACTGCCATGCATCACCATCCATCCTCAAGAGCCAGCCTCGATGCCAGGCACCTCCTCTCTGACCTTCCTTCAGTCACAAACCTTCGCCCTCACCACCTGCCAAAACAGAGCACAAACCATCACCTGCATGCCACACAGCTCCAGCCTCTTCCCCAAAAAACACCCCCCTCCAAAACAACATGGTCCCTCCGCTCACCTGAAACACGTCCGTTCCAAACTCAGACATCCTGCCCAGCACTACGACACCCACAGCACCTGGGAAAAACAACACAAAGTCACTCTTCTGCCAGGCAGCACCCAACAGCCCTACTACAAAGGGCACACCGTGCCACTCACCTCAAATCCTCAGCCATCCGGGAAGAGGCCCCCCACAGCACCTGAAAAAGCACAACAAAAGACATTACTGAGAGGCAGCCCGACACCACCCAACCAAATGATAAAGCTCTCAACGACAAGCTGCCCCTCTTACCTGCTCAGCCCTCGGCTCCTCCGTGCCACAACTGCATCCTGCACCTGCAAAGTCAGAGACAATACCACAGCTTGAGGGGATGGCCACAAAACCGCAGCCCGTCCACACCCACCCCTTGCTCCCACAACTTTACCTGCGCCACTCACCTGTCCCCACTGTCAGGCTACAGGAGGCTACACTGACCTCGGCCACGCACCTGCAAAACCAGAACAGCACTGGGCAACAGGCACAGCACCAACAACCCCACACTATGCTCTGCTCCATCTCGCAGACCAACACTCACCTGGCCAGGCTCCTCCTAGGCACAGGCAACCCACTTGCCTCATGGCTTCCCACCTACAAACACAAAACAAACATTGTTCAGGGAACCGCTGCCCAAGACACCCTCCTGCAAACAGCACTCACAAGCTCACCTCCTTAGTGCACATCTCGGTCTTCCTCCGTCTCCCTTGAGTACCCACAACACTGCTCTGCATCTGCAAAAGCAACACAAACTGCAGCACCCAAAGGCAGACCTATCCCCATTCCACTCCCCATCACCACTCCACTCTGCACGTTGCCATTGCTAAAACCCACAGGCAAGGCACCTCCAGCTCCAAACAAACATGCACACACACAAACAGCACACCCAAACACAGAGCAAAGCCCTAGGCAGAAAGAACGATTCCCATGCATAAGACCCTGCTGGCCACAAAGCCCTACAACAGCACAACCGTGCACCTCAGAGGCTCAGGAGAAGCCTAAGAAAGAGTCAAATGCCACAAGCTGTGACAGCAAGGGACCAGCAAAGCCAGGACTACGGAAGCACAAGAGACTGGTCAAAAGGACCCAAGACTGCGACCATGCAGGCAAGAAAACCCTGAAAGGATGCCGCAGAAGACGAGCGAAGAGCGGCCGCCGCAGAAGACGAGCGAAGAGCGGCCGCCGCAGAAGACGAGCGAAGAGCGGCCGACAAGTACTCAAACATCACCACAAAGATGGCCAGCCACAGACAGCTATGATGCTAATTCAGTGCAACACACCAGCCCTTCTCACAGGCAGCACAGAAGGAGATATGATCCATTGGCACAATGCTGAGCACTCGGGCCACTCAAAAGCCTCCGGATGCCTACCATGCTACCGATGCAACATCTGTGCCATGCTCCATGAGCACAAAGAACAAGAGCAACATCAACACCTGAGCAAAACACAGGACACCTACAACACACACAGAACACAGCACACAACAACACAGACACAGGCTGGAGCTGCCCGGACTACCACACCCCCCTCTCCCTCTACCTCACACACAGCACCCACCCTCACGAGGCCTCCACACTGTAATGACTGGCAGCCCAGGCACACACCCACCCACACACCCACACCACCCAAGACACACCAACACCCTTGACCCCCTCCACTTAGCTTGGGCACTGCCGTGCATCACCATCCATCCTCAAGAGCCAGCCTCGATGCCAGGCACCTCCTCTCTGACCTTCCTTCAGTCACAAACCTTCGCCCTCACCACCTGCCAAAACAGAGCACAAACCATCACCTGCATGCCACACAGCTCCAGCCTCTTCCCCAAAAAACACCCTCCGCCGAAACACCACGGTCCCTCCGCTCACTTGAAACACGTCCCTTCCAAACTCAGACATCCTGCCCAGCACTAGGACACCCACAGCACCTGGGAAAAACAACACAAAGTCACTCTTCTGCCAGGCAGCACCCAACAGCCCTACTACAAAGGGCACACCGTGCCACTCACCTCAAATCCTCAGCCATCCAGGAAGAGGCCCCCCACAGCACCTGAAAAAAGCACAACAAAAGACATTACTGAGAGGCAGCCCGACACCACCCAACCAAATGATAAAGCTCTCAACAACAAGCTGCCCCCTCTTACCTGCTCAGCCTCTGCCTCAGCACTCAGCTTCTCCACACCACAACTGCATCCTGCACCTGCAAAGTCAGAGAAAACACCACACCTTGAGGGGATGTTTGCAAAACCACACCCCGTCCACACCCACCCCTTGCTCCCACACTTTTACCTGTGCTGCTCACCCTTCCCCACTGCCATGCTACAGGAGGCCACACCAAGCTCTGCCACGCACCTGCAAAACCAGAACAGCACTGGGCAACAGGCACAGCACCAACAACACAACAGCCCCGCTCCACGCTCTGCTCCATCTCTCACACCAACACTCACCTGGCCAGGCTCCTCCTAGGCACAAGCAACCCACTTGCCTCACAGCTTCCCACCTACAAACACAAAACAAACATTGTTCAGGGAACCGCTGCCCAAGACACCCTCCTGCAAACAGCACTCACAAGCTCACCTCCTTAGTGCACATCTCGGTCTTCCTCCGTCTCCCTTGAGTACCCACAACACTGCTCTGCATCTGCAAAAGCAACACAAACTGCAGCACCCAAAGGCAGACCTATCCCCATTCCACTCCCCATCACCACTCCACTCTGCACGCTGCCATCGCTAAAACCCACAGGCACCTCCAGCTCCAAACAAACATGCACACACACAAACAGCACACACAAACACAAAGGAAAGCCCTAGGCACAAAAAACAGTTCTCACGCATAAGACCCTGCCAGGCACAAAGCCCTACAACACCACAACCCTGTGCCTTTCAGGCTCAGGAGAAGCCCAGGAAAGACTCAAATGCCATGGCCTGTGACAGAAAGGGGCCAGCAAAGCCAGGACTGTGCATGCACAAGAGGCTGGCCAGAAAAACCCAAGGCCACGATCACACAGGGAAGAAAACCCTGAAAGGGAGCCCCAAAGGCAAAGAAGCGCGGCCGCCGAAGAAGAGGCGAAGAAGCGCGGCCGCCGAAGAAGAGGCGAAGAAGCGCGGCCGCCGAAGAAGAGGCGAAGAAGCGCGGCCGCCGAAGAAGAGGCGAAGAAGCGCGGCCGCCGAAGAAGAGGCGAAGAAGCTATGTTGCAAATCTGCAACAACACAATGCCCCTTTTCACGGGCGGCACAGCAGATACAATCCCTTTGCACAACACTGAGCGCTGAGGCCAGTCCCAAAGCCTACAGATGACTACTGTGCTAGCCCTGCAAACTCGTCCTTTGTGCTCCAGGAACACAAAGGACAAGAGCAACAGCAACACCTAAACAAAAGACAGGACACCTACAACACACAACATACAGCACACAACAACACAGACACAGGCTGGAGGTGCCCAGCCCCAAGCACAACCCCACGGCCTTGACCTCACCGAAAACAATCATCCTAAAGCAATACACTCATGGTCAGCAAACACACACACACACCCCTACCCCCAGGACAAGCCAACCCTTGACCCCTCCACTTAGCTTGGGCACTGCTGTGCATCACTGTCCATCCTCAACAGCCAGCCTCGATGCCAGGCACCTCCTCTCTGATCTGCCTTCAGTCACAAACCTTCACCCTCATCACCTGCCAAAACAGAGCACAAGCTGTCACCCGCACACCACGCAGCACCAAACTCTTCCTCCAAAAACACCCTCCTCCCAAACACCACGGTCCCTCCGCTTACCTGTGCCCCGTCCAAACCCCAACATCGTGGCCGGGCGGACACCCGCAACACCTGGGAAAGGCAACACAACACAGTTACTCTTCCGCCAGAAAACGCCCAATAGCCCTACAACAAAGAACTCACCGTTCCACTCACCCCAAATCCTCTGGCAAAAGGCCCCCCCACAGCACCTGAAAAAAAGCACAACAGAAGACATCACCAAGAACCAGTCCAACACCCCCCAGTCACAGAATAAAGCGCTCAATGACAAGCTGCCCCTCACACCTGCTCAGCCTCCGTCTCGGCACTCAGCTTCTCTACGCCACCACTTCACGCAATGCCTGCAAAAACACAGAAAACACCACACCTTGAGGGCATGCCCACAAAACCAAAGTCCTTCAGCACCCACCCTTTCCTCCCACACCTTCACCTGTGCCGCTCCACTCTGCACGCTGCCATTGCTAAAAATCCACAGGCAAGGCACCTCCAGCCCCAAACAAACGTGCACACACAAACAGCAGACACAAACACAGCAGAAAGCCCTAGGCACAAAGAACAATTCTCACACATAAGACCCTGCCGGGCACAAAGCCCTATGACACCACAACCGTGCAGCTTCAAAGCTCAGGAAAAGCCCACGAAAGAGTCAAACACCATGGCCTGGGATGGAAAGGGGCCAGCAAAGCCAAGACCATCACTGGACAAGAGGCCAGCCAGAAAGAAGCAAGGCCATGATCACACAGGGAAGAAAACCCTGAAAGGGAGCCCCAAAGGCGAAGAAGCGCGGCCGCCCGAGGCCGGCCACAGATGCTACGATGCAAATCTGGCACGACACAACGCCCCTTTTCACGGGCAGCACAGGAGGAGATGCAAACCCTTCGCACAACACTGAGTGCTCAGGCCACTCCAAAAACCTGCAGACGCCTACCGTGCTAGCCCTGCAAAGTCTGCATCGTGCTCCATGAGCACAAAGGACAAGAGCAACATCAACACCTCAGCAAAACACAGGACACCTACAACACACACCAAACACAGCACACAACAACACAGATACAGGCTGGAGCTGCCCGGCCTAGCACACCCCCCTCTCCCTCTGCCTCACACACAGCACTCATCCTCAGGAGGACTCTACACTGTAATGACTGGCAGCACACGCACACACACACACCCCAAGACAAGCCAACACGCTTGGCCCTCCCAACTTAGCTCGGGCACTGCTGCGCCGTCCTCAAGAACCAGCCTCAATGCCAGGCACATCCGTTCTGCTCTTCCTTCAGTCACAAACCTTCGCCTTCACCACCTGCCAAAACACAACACAAGTGGTCACCTGCGCGCCAGATGTCTCCAGCCTCTTCACCAAAAACACCCTCCTCCCAAACACCACGGTCCCTCCCCTCACCTGCATCCTGTCCAAACTCCAGCATTGTGGCTGGGCGGACACCTGCGGCACCTAGGAAAGGCAACACAGTTACTATTCTGCCAGGCAACGCCCAACAGCCCTACAACAAAGGACACACCTTTCTACTGCAGCTCACACCCTCAGCCACCCCAGAAAAGGCCCACACAGCACCTGAAAAAGCACAACAAAAGACATCACAGAGAAGCAGCCCAGCACCAGCCCCACGGCACAGTAGAGCCCTGACCCAAACAGCTCCCCCTCTTACCTGCTCAGCCTCCGTCTCAGCGCTTGGCTTCACCACACCACAACTGCACCCAATGCAAAAAAAACTAGGGTACAAAACTAGGAAAAAATGTTTTCCCTGAACCCCTCCTGTCTCTTCTTTTCTGCAGTCCTGCAGAACAACAAACAATTCCCCAACTCTCATCATCTCAGAAGAGCCCAGTGAAGAAGCTGCATCCCTTCCGCAATAAACTCAAAAACACCAGAAAACAACAGTGACCGTCAACAAAAGATACAACAGGATATTCAGAAGCCCTTTTTCAGCCCAAACAACCCACACCGACATGCTACCCAAGAAAAACCCTATCTCCTACAAACACTTCCCTCTCATAATCACAGCTCCAGCTCAAGCTGCCTCATTGCTCTTCTATTGTTCAATGCCCTTCACATCTCCAAGCGTACAAATAGGTCTTCCAGGATAGTTGTACATCCTCAAATGCAGTTATTTGCTAAGCCCATTACAAACTACCACTCCCACAGCAGATCAAAGGCAGAATGAACTCAGGGAAGAGAGACCCCCACTTTATATAACCCTAGGCCCCACCCACTTCCCTACCCAGAAACCCTTTGGAGGGGAGGGGCAAACAAACAGCAACCATAAATACATAGGGCTAGGCAGAAGCAATTCTTCTTCCACTCAGCATCTAGAACAGAGAGGACAGAAGGGATAAAGAGACCTCTTCTATGAAATAGAACATCTGTTTTGTTACTGAGACTTCATATAGTATCTACATTATCAAGAGGTAGGTCATTAAACTCCTTTTTACCTTAACTAACACAAGCCTTCAAATTAAAAACTACAAATGAGTTCTGGTTATACTTAGGAAAAAAACTACAACATTCCACAGCGCCTACAAAGGGAATGCTATACCATAGTCCTCTAATGGGTTCAGGTCTGCATAGAATACAGCTGCTCTGGCACGGCAACATTTCCTGAAGGGCAAACCAGGATATCAAAATGAACTCTGGGAACAAGCCCTCTGCTGTAATAGGAACACTTCCTAAGAGGAATGGGTCTTCTATAGTACCTAAAATGATGAGGAAAAAAAGTCAGTGGCTGGAATGACTAGTTGTCCAGGAGAATACTATATCTGTATCACTAACTGGAGAACTGACACAAGGAGATCTCAGGATGGCTCCAGAGGGCACAACAGGGATGCTAAGAGGGCAGAAAGACCAATGCAGCATTCTGGGGCACAACAAAGAATAATCCAGAATAAAATAAAGGGGCTCCTCACAAGTCTGCAGGACCAATGGAAGTCTATGCAACACAACAAAGCTCTACAGAGGACTCCAGATTGGATTACACATTTCCAATGGAGACTAGAGAACAATAAAAAAAAAAAAGCCAGTAGAGAATAACTAGAGTTTCCCCAAGGGGTCCAAGGGAAAACAAGGCTGCTAAGACCACTAGATGATGAACAGAGAGCACTGTTCAGAAAAGTTCTGAGGACACTACAACAATCTTAAAGGATTGACAGAGCCAAAAGATGGCTCTGGGAAAAAAGGAAAGCTGAAAGAGAACTCCAGAGTTCACTAGAGGGGTGCTAAAAAGCCTACACGACCAACAGAGGTCTGTGGGGAAAAGATAAAAGGCCAAAAAAGTGGGCGGGGGGGGGGAGGGGAGAAAAATTGAGAGCTGCTGAAAGGGCTGGAGGGCCAACACAGAGCTCCATGTTGCAACAAAACACTCCAGAAACATTTTGAGGCCACTACAGGGGTCCTAAATCAGTCTAGAGGATCAAGATACAGCTCTGAGAAATGAGGAAAGCCAAAAAGAGACTCCAGAGCACACTACAGGGGTTCTAAGGGGTCTACATGGCCAAAAAGAGAGTCTGAGGTGCAAGGAAGCCCTCAAGAGGAGTTCAGATGTGACTACATGGCTCAAGAGGGGTCTAGAGGGCCAGAAGACAGCTCTGGGGAACAAAGAAAGACAAAGAGAGGTCCCAAATACAAGACCAACAAGCACAAAAAACTTCTAGAGCACAATTACAGCCAAAAGAGGGTTCCACAACAGACTGCAGAGCTGCAAAGACAGCTGCAGGGCCAAATGAGGGCTCTATGATCCAACAAAGACCTCCAAAGGGCTTTGGGAGGGACTACATGACCTGGAAGTCCAAAACAAAGCTCGGTAGCACTAGGAAGGCTGGAAAAGGAGTGCATACACACTAGAAAGGTACTGAGGGGCCCAGGAAGCCAACATACGTTTGCAGGGAAAGATAAAAGAGGAAAGGCCACGCAAGAACAGAGGACTGTCAACAGGGACAGAGAACTAACACATGGCTCTGGGAACCCAAAGGTCTCCAGAGGACTCCTGATGTGAACACAGGAGTTCTAAGAGCTCTGGGGAGCCCCAAAAGCGAAACCTTCCAGAGTAGTCCGGAGGGAACTAGACGGGTGGGCCTAACCGCAAAAAAGCCTCGGGGGAACACGAGAAACCTGCGGAGGGGTTCTGGAGGACCTACACAGTACCAAAGGGGTCTGGAGGACCAGAAGACCGCTCTGAGGTACAACAACTACAGCAAGACTGATTCAGAAGACACGAGAGGGCTTCTAAGGGCTCTCCATAGCCACAAAGAGACTCTGGGGAAGGAGGAGGAGCTCCGTAGGGATTCTGGGCCACCTAGACAGTTTCAGAGAGCTCAGCACAAGCAAAAGACAGCTCTGGGCAGCAAGGAAGAGCCAAAGAGTGGTGCGGAGTGCTCTACAGTGGTGCCAAGGAGCCTAGGGAGCCAAGATCCAGCTCTTGGGCATAGGGAAACCTGCCAGAGTAGTGCCGAGGGCACCAGAGGGGGCCCTCAAGGGTTTACATGGTCCAAAATCCCACTCTAAGGAAGGAGGAGGAGCTGAGGAAGGGGTCTGGGCCACCTAGACAGTGCCTAAGGGGTCCGGAGAGCCAAAACAGTGCTGTGGTCTCCCCAGGGGCTCTGAGGTGGATAGAGCAGTGCTAAGAGCTGTGGGGGGCACCTACACAGCTCTGGGGCACGCCAAAGGTCTCCCCAGGGGCTCTGAGGTGGAGAGAGCAGTGCTAAGAGCTGTGGGGGGGCCGAAGACAGCTCTGGGGCACAGGGAAACCTGCCAGAGTAGTCCCGAGGGCAGCAGAGGGGGCCCTCAAGGCGTGTGCCTAGCCAAAAGACCACTCTGGGGAAGAAGGAGGAGCTGAGGAGGGGGTCTGGGCCACCTAGACAGTGCCTAAGGGGTCCAGAGGGCCCGAAGACAGCTCTGGGGCACCCCAAAGGTCTCCCCAGGGGCTCTGAGGTGGATAGAGCAGTGCTAAGAGCTGTGGGGGGGCCGAAGACAGATCTGGGGCACAGGGAAACCTGCCAGAGTAGTCCCGAGGGCACCAGAGGGGACCCTCAAGGCGTGTGCCTAGCCAAAAGACATCTCTGGGGAAGAAGGAGGAGCTGAGGAGGGGGTCTCGGCCACCTAGACAGTGCCTAAGGGGTCTGGAGGGCCAAATGAGTGCTCTGGGGCACCCCAAAGGTCTGCCCAGGGGCTCTGAGGTGGATAGAGCAGTGCTAAGAGCTGTGGGGGGCACCTACACAGCTCTGGGGCAGAGGGAAACCTGCCAGAGTAGTCCCGAGGGCACCAGAGGGGACCCTCAAGGCGTGTGCCAGGACAAAAGACCACTCTGGGGACGGAGGAGGTGCTGAGGAGGGGGTCTGGGCCACCTAGACAGTGCCTAAGGGGTCCGGAGGGCCAAAACAGTGCTGTGGTCTCCCCAGGGCTCTGAGCTGGATAGAGCAGTGCTAAGAGCTCTGGGGGGCACCTACACAGCTCTGGGGCACAGGAAAACCTGCCAGAGTAGTCCCGAGGGCACCAGAGGGGGCCCTCAAGGCGTGTGCCTAGCCAAAAGGCAACTCTGGGGAAGGAGGAGGAGCTGAGGAGGGGCTCTGGGCCACCTAGACAGTGCCTAAGGGGTCTGGGGGGGCCCGAAGACAGCTCTGGGGCACGCCAAAGGTCTCCCCAGGGGCTCTGAGGTAGATAGAGCAGTGCTAAGAGCTCTGGGGGGCACCTACACAGCTCTGGGGCAGAGGGAAACCTGCCAGAGTAGTCCCGAGGGCACCAGAGGGGGCCCTCAAAGCGTGTGCCTAGCCAAAAGACAACTCTGGGGAAGGAGGAGGAGCTGAGGAGGGGGTCTGGGCCACCTAGACAGTGCCTAAGGGGTCCGGAGAGCCAAAAGACACCTCTGGGGCACGCCAAAGGTCTCCGCAGCGGCTCTGAGGTGGAGAGAGCAGTGCTAAGAGCTGTGGGGGGCCTGAAGACAGCACTGGGGCACAGGGAAACCTGCCAGAGTAGTTCCGAGGGCAGCAGAGGGGACCCTCAAGGCGTGTGCCTAGCCAAAAGACAACTCTGGGGAAGGAGGAGGAGCTCAGGAGGGGCTCTGGGCCACCTAGACAGTGCCTAAGGGGTCTGGAGGGCAAAAAGACACCTCTGGGGAACCCCAAAGGTCTCCCCAGGGGCTCTGAGGTGGAGACAGCAGTGCTAAGAGCTCTGTGGGCCCCGAAGACAGCTCTGGGGCAGAGGGAAACCTGCCAGAGTAGTCCCGAGGGCACCAGAGGGGGCCCTCAAGGGTTTACATGACCCAAAACCCCACTCTAGGGAAGGAGGAGGAGCTGAGGAGGGGGTCTGGGCCACCTAGACAGTGCCTAAGGGGTCCGGAGGGCCAAAAGAGTGCTGTGGGGCACCCCAAAAGTCTGCCCAGGGGCTCTGAGGTGGAGACAGCAGTGCTAAGAGTTCTGGGGGGCCCAAAGACAGCTCTGGGGCACAGGGAAACCTGCCAAAGTAGTCCCGAGGGCAGCAGAGGGGGCCCTCAAGGCGTGTGCCTAGCTAAAAGACCACTCTGGGGAAGGAGGAGGAGCTGAGGAGGGGCTCTGGGCCACCTAGACAGTGCCTAAGGGATCTGGGGGGCCAAAAAACAGCTCTGGGGCACAACGAGTACTGCAATTGTAGTTCAGAAGTCACGAGAGGGCTTCTAAGGGCTCTGCATGGCCACAAAGAGACTCTGGGGAAGGAGGAGGAGCTCAGGAGGGGGTCTGGGCCACCTAGACCGTTCCTGAGGGCTCAGCATGAGCAAGGGACAGCTCTGGCTATCAAGGAAGAGCCAGAGAGTGCTGTGGAGTACTCTAGAGCAGTGCGAAGGGGCCTAGGGAGCCAAGATCCAGCTCTGGGGCACAGGGAAACCTGCCAGAGTAGTGCCGAGGGCCCCAGAGGGGGCCCTCAAGGGTTTACATGGCCCAAAACCCCATTCTGGGGAAGGGGGAGGAGCTGAGGAGGGGTCTGGGCCACCTAGACAGTGCCTAAGGGGTCTGGAGAGCCAAAAGACAGCTCTGGGGCACGCCAAAGGTCTCCCCAGGGGCTCTGAGGTGGAGAGAGCAGTGCTAAGAGCTGTGGGGGGGCCGAAGACAGCTCTGGGGCAGAGGGAAACCTGCCAGAGTAGTCCCGAGGGCACCAGAGGGGACCCTCAAGGCGTGTGCCAGGACAAAAGGAGACTCTGGGGGAAAAGGAAGACCTCTGGAGGGGGTCTGGGCCACCTAGACCGTTCCTGAGGGCTCGGCACGAGCAAGGGACAGCTCTGGGCAGCAAGGAAGAGCCAAAGAGTGGTGCGGAGCCCTCTAGAGCAGTGTGAAGGGGCCTAGGGAGCCAAGATCCAGCTCTGGGGCACAGGGACACCTGCCAGAGTAGTGCCGAGGGCCCCAGAGGGGGCCCTCAAGGCGTGTGCCTAGCCAAAAGACAACTCTGGGGAAGGAGGAGGAGCTGAGGACGGCGTCTGGGCCACCTAGACAGTGCCTAAGGGGTCCGGAGGGCCAAAACAGTGCTGTGGTCTCCCCAGGGGCTCTGAGCTGGATAGAGCAGTGCTAAGAGCTGTGGGGGGCACCTACACAGCTCTGGGGCACAGGGAAACCTGCCAGAGTAGTCCTGAGGTCACCAGAGGGGGCCCTCAAGGGTTTACATGACCCAAAACCCCACTCTAGGGAAGGAGGAGGAGCTGAGGAGGGGGTCTGGGCCACCTAGACAGTGCCTAAGGGGTCCGGAGGGCCAAAAGAGTGCTGTGGGGCACCCCAAAAGTCTGCCCAGGGGCTCTGAGGTGGAGACAGCAGTGCTAAGAGTTCTGGGGGGCCCGAAGACAGCTCTGGGGCACAGGGAAACCTGCCAAAGTAGTCCCGAGGGCAGCAGAGGGGGCCCTCAAGGCGTGTGCCTAGCTAAAAGACCACTCTGGGGAAGGAGGAGGAGCTCAGGAGGGGATCTGGGCCACCTAGACAGTGCCTAAGGGATCTGGGGGGCCAAAAAACAGCTCTGGGGCACAACGAGTACTGCAATTGCAGTTCAGAAGTCACGAGAGGGCTTCTAAGGGCTCTGCATGGCCACAAAGAGACTCTGGGGAAGGAGGAGGAGCTCAGGAGGGGGTCTGGGCCACCTAGACCGTTCCTGAGGGCTCAGAACGAGCAAGAGCCAGCTCTGGCTAGCAAGGAAGAGCCAGAGAGTGCTGTGGAGTACTCTAGAGCAGTGCGAAGGGGCCTAGGGAGCCAAGATCCAGCTCTGGGCACAGGGAAACCTGCCAGAGTAGTGCCGAGGGCCCCAGAGGGGGCCCTTAAGGGTTTACATGGCCCAAAACCCCACTCTAGGGAAGGAGGAGGAGCTGAGGAAGGGGTCTGGGCCACCTAGACAGTGCCTAAGGGGTCTGGAGAGCCAAAAGACACCTCTGGGGCACGCCAAAGGTCTGCCCAGGGGCTCTGAGGTGGAGAGAGCAGTGCTAAGAGCTGTGGGGGGGCCGAAGACAGCTCTGGGGCACAGGGAAACCTGCCAGAGTAGTCCCGAGGGCACCAGAGGGGACCCTCAAGGCGTGTGCCAGGACAAAAGGAGACTCTGGGGGAAAAGGAAGACCTCTGGAGGGGGTCTGGGCCACCTAGACCTTTCCTGAGGGCTCGGCACGAGCAAGGGACAGCTCTGGGCAGCAAGGAAGAGCCAAAGAGTGGTGCGGAGCCCTCTAGAGCAGTGCGAAGGGGCCTAGGGAGCCAAGATCCAGCTCTGGGGCACAGGGACACCTGCCACAGTAGTGCCGAGGGCACCAGAGGGGGCCCTCAAGGCGTGTGCCTAGCCAAAAGACAACTCTGGGGAAGGAGGAGGAGCTGAGGACGGCGTCTGGGCCACCTAGACAGTGCCTAAGGGGTCCGGAGGGCCAAAACAGTGCTGTGGTCTCCCCAGGGGCTCTGAGCTGGATAGAGCAGTGCTAAGAGCTGTGGGGGGCACCTACACAGCTCTGGGGCACAGGGAAACCTGCCAGAGTAGTCCTGAGGTCACCAGAGGGGGCCCTCAAGGGTTTACATGACCCAAAACCCCACTCTAGGGAAGGAGGAGGAGCTGAGGAGGGGGTCTGGGCCACCTAGACAGTGCCTAAGGGGTCCGGAGGGCCAAAAGAGTGCTGTGGGGCACCCCAAAAGTCTGCCCAGGGGCTCTGAGGTGGAGACAGCAGTGCTAAGAGTTCTGGGGGGCCCGAAGACAGCTCTGGGGCACAGGGAAACCTGCCAAAGTAGTCCCGAGGGCAGCAGAGGGGGCCCTCAAGGCGTGTGCCTAGCTAAAAGACCACTCTGGGGAAGGAGGAGGAGCTGAGGAGGGGCTCTGGGCCACCTAGACAGTGCCTAAGGGATCTGGGGGGCCAAAAAACAGCTCTGGGGCACAACGAGTACTGCAATTGTAGTTCAGAAGTCACGAGAGGGCTTCTAAGGGCTCTGCATGGCCACAAAGAGACTCTGGGGAAGGAGGAGGAGCTCAGGAGGGGGTCTGGGCCACCTAGACCTTTCCTGAGGGCTCGGCACGAGCAAGGGACAGCTCTGGCTAGCAAGGAAGAGCCAGAGAGTGCTGTGGAGTACTCTAGAGCAGTGCGAAGGGGCCTAGGGAGCCAAGATCCAGCTCTGGGGCACAGGGACACCTGCCAGAGTAGTGCCGAGGGCCCCAGAGGGGGCCCTCGAGGGTTTACATGGCCCAAAACCCCACTCTAGGGAAGGGGGAGGAGCTGAGGAAGGGGTCTGGGCCACCTAGACAGTGCCTAAGGGGTCTGGAGAGCCAAAAGACTGCTCTGGGGCACGCCAAAGGTCTCCGCAGGGGCTCTGAGGTGGAGAGAGCAGTGCTAAGAGCTGTGGGGGGGCCGAAGACAGCTCTGGGGCAGAGGGAAACCTGCCAGAGTATTCCCGAGGGCACCAGAGGGGACCCTCAAGGCGTGTGCCAGGACAAAAGGAGACTCTGGGGGAAAAGGAAGACCTCTGGAGGGGGTCTGGGCCACCTAGACCTTTCCTGAGGGCTCGGCACGAGCAAGGGACAGCTCTGGGCAGCAAGGAAGAGCCAAAGAGTGGTGCGGAGCCCTCTAGAGCAGTGTGAAGGGGCCTAGGGAGCCAAGATCCAGCTCTGGGGCACAGGGACACCTGCCAGAGTAGTGCCGAGGGCCCCAGAGGGGGCCCTCAAGGCGTGTGCCTAGCCAAAAGACAACTCTGGGGAAGGAGGAGGAGCTGAGGACGGCGTCTGGGCCACCTAGACAGTGCCTAAGGGGTCCGGAGGGCCAAAACAGTGCTGTGGTCTCCCCAGGGGCTCTGAGCTGGATAGAGCAGTGCTAAGAGCTGTGGGGGGCACCTACACAGCTCTGGGGCACAGGGAAACCTGCCAGAGTAGTCCTGAGGTCACCAGAGGGGGCCCTCAAGGGTTTACATGACCCAAAACCCCACTCTAGGGAAGGAGGAGGAGCTGAGGAGGGGGTCTGGGCCACCTAGACAGTGCCTAAGGGGTCCGGAGGGCCAAAAGAGTGCTGTGGGGCACCCCAAAAGTCTGCCCAGGGGCTCTGAGGTGGAGACAGCAGTGCTAAGAGTTCTGGGGGGCCCGAAGACAGCTCTGGGGCACAGGGAAACCTGCCAAAGTAGTCCCGAGGGCAGCAGAGGGGGCCCTCAAGGCGTGTGCCTAGCTAAAAGACCACTCTGGGGAAGGAGGAGGAGCTCAGGAGGGGATCTGGGCCACCTAGACAGTGCCTAAGGGATCTGGGGGGCCAAAAAACAGCTCTGGGGCACAACGAGTACTGCAATTGTAGTTCAGAAGTCACGAGAGGGCTTCTAAGGGCTCTGCATGGCCACAAAGAGACTCTGGGGAAGGAGGAGGAGCTCAGGAGGGGGTCTGGGCCACCTAGACCGTTCCTGAGGGCTCAGCACGAGCAAGAGCCAGCTCTGGCTAGCAAGGAAGAGCCAGAGAGTGCTGTGGAGTACTCTAGAGCAGTGCGAAGGGGCCTAGGGAGCCAAGATCCAGCTCTGGGGCACAGGGAAACCTGCCAGAGTAGTCCCGAGGGCCCCAGAGGGGGCCCTTAAGGGTTTACATGGCCCAAAACCCCACTCTAGGGAAGGGGGAGGAGCTGAGGAAGGGGTCTGGGCCACCTAGACAGTGCCTAAGGGGTCTGGAGAGCCAAAAGACAGCTCTGGGGCACGCCAAAGGTCTCCCCAGGGGCTCTGAGGTGGAGAGAGCAGTGCTAAGAGCTGTGGGGGGGCCGAAGACAGCTCTGGGGCAGAGGGAAACCTGCCAGAGTATTCCCGAGGGCACCAGAGGGGACCCTCAAGGCGTGTGCCAGGCCAAAAGGAGACTCTGGGGGAAAAGGAAGACCTCTGGAGGGGGTCTGGGCCACCTAGACCTTTCCTGAGGGCTCGGCACGAGCAAGGGACAGCTCTGGGCAGCAAGGAAGAGCCAAAGAGTGGTGCGGAGCCCTCTAGAGCAGTGTGAAGGGGCCTAGGGAGCCAAGATCCAGCTCTGGGGCACAGGGACACCTGCCAGAGTAGTGCCGAGGGCACCAGAGGGGGCCCTCAAGGCGTGTGCCTAGCCAAAAGACCACTCTGGGGAAGGAGGAGGAGCTGAGGAGGGGCTCTGGGCCACCTAGACAGTGCCTAAGGGGTCTGGAGGGCAAAAAGACAGCTCTGGGGCATGCCAAAGGTCTCCCCAGGGGCTCTGAGGTGGAGAGAGCAGTGCTAACAGTTCTGGGGGGCACCTACACAGCTCTGGGGCAGAGGGAAACCTGCCAAAGTAGTGCCGAGGGCAGCAGAGGGGGCCCTCGAGGCGTGTGCCTAGCCAAAAGGCAACTCTGGGGAAGGAGGAGGAGCTGAGGAGGGCTCTGGGCCACCTAGACAGTGCCTAAGGGGTCCGGAGAGCCAAAAGACAGCTCTGGGACACAACGAGTACTGCAATTGTAGTTCAGAAGTCACGAGAGGGCTTCTAAGGGCTCTGCATGGCCACAAAGAGACTCTGGGGAAGGAGGAGGAGCTCAGGAGGGGGTCTGGGCCACCTAGACCTTGCCTGAGGGCTCAGCACGAGCAAGAGACAGCTCTGGCTAGCAAGGAAGAGCCAAAGAGTGCTGCGGAGTGCTCTAGAGAGTTGCGAAGGGGCCTAGGGAGCCAAGATCCAGCTCTGGGGCACAGGGAAACCTGCCAGAGTAGTGCCGAGGGCCCCAGAGGGGGCCCTCAAGGCGTGTGCCTAGCCAAAAGACAACTCTGGGGAAGGAGGAGGAGCTCAGGAGGGGCTCTGGGCCACCTAGACAGTGCCTAAGGGGTCCGGAGAGCCAAAAGACAGCTCTGGGGCACGCCAAAGGTCTCCGCAGGGGCTCTGAGGTGGAGACAGCAGTGCTAAGAGCTGTGGGGGGCCCGAAGACAGCTCTGGGGCACAGGGAAACCTGCCAGAGTAGTCCCGAGGGCACCAGAGGGGGCCCTCAAGGCGTGTGCCTAGCCAAAAGACAACTCTGGGGAAGGAGGAGGAGCTGAGGAAGGGGTCTGGGCCACCTAGACAGTGCCTAAGGGGTCCGGAGGGCCAGAAGACAGCTCTGGGGCACGCCAAAGGTCTCCGCAGGGGCTCTGAGGTGGATAGAGCAGTGCTAAGAGCTATGGGGGGCCCCAACACAGCTCTGGGGCAACCCAAAGGTCTCCGCAGGGGATCTGAGGTGGAGATAGCAGTGTTAAGAGCTCTGCGGGCCCCGAAGACAGCTCTGGGGCACAGGGAAACCTGCCAGAGTAGTGCCTAAGGGCCCCAGAGGGGGCCCTCAAGGGTTTACATGGCCGAAAACCCCATTCTGGGGAAGGAGGAGGAGCTGAGGAGGGGTCTGGGCCACCTAGACAGTGCCTAAGGGGTCCGGAGAGCCAAAAGACAGCTCTGGGGAACGCCAAAGGTCTCCGCAGGGGCTCTGAGGTGGATAGAGCAGTGCTAAGAGCTATGGGGGGCCCCAACACAGCTCTGGGGCACCCCAAAGGTCTCCCCAGGGGCTCTGAGGTGGAGAGAGCAGTGCTAAGAGCTGTGGGGGGCCCGAAGACAGCTCTGGGGCACAGGGAAACCTGCCAGAGTAGTCCCGAGGGCACCAGAGGGGGCCCTCAAGGCGCGTGCCAGGCCAAAAGGAGACTCTGGGGGAAAAGGAAGACCTCTGGAGGGGGTCTGGGCCACCTAGACCTTTCCTGAGGGCTCGGCACGAGCAAGGGACAGCTCTGGGCAGCAAGGAAGAGCCAAAGAGTGGTGCGGAGCCCTCTAGAACAGTGCGAAGGGGCCTAGGGAGCCAAGATCCAGCTCTGGGGCACAGGGAAACCTGCCAGAGTAGTCCCGAGGGCACCAGAGGGGGCCCTCAAGGGTTTACATGACCCAAAACCCCACTCTAGGGAAGGAGGAGGAGCTGAGGAGGGGTCTGGGCCACCTAGACAATGCCTAAGGGGTCTGGGGGGCCAAAAGACTGCTCTGGGGCACGCCAAAGGTCTCCGCAGGGGCTCTGAGGTGGAGAGAGCAGTGCTAAGAGCTGTGGGGGGGCCGAAGACAGCTCTGGGGCACAGGGAAACCTGCCAGAGTAGTCCCGAGGGCAGCAGAGGGGGCCCTCAAGGCGTGTGCCTAGCCAAAAGGCAACTCTGGGGGAAAAGGAAGACCTCTGGAGGGGGTCTGGGCCACCTAGACCGTTCCTGAGGGCTCAGCACGAGCAAGGGACAGCTCTGGCTAGCAAGGAAGAGCCAGAGAGTGGTGCGGAGCGCTCTAGAGCAGTGCGAAGGGGCCTAGGGAGCCAAGATCCAGCTCTGGGGCACAGGGAAACCTGCCAGAGTAGTGCCGAGGGCCCCAGAGGGGGCCCTCAAGGCGTGTGCCTAGCCAAAAGACAACTCTGGGGAAGGAAGAGGAGCTGAGGAGGGGATCCGGGCCACCTAGACAGTGCCTAAGGGATCTGGAGGGCCAAAAAACAGCTCTGGGACACAACGAGTACTGCAATTGTAGTTCAGAAGTCACGAGAGGGCTTCTAAGGGCTCTGCATGGCCACAAAGAGACTCTGGGGAAGGAGGAGGAGCTCAGGAGGGGGTCTGGGCCACCTAGACAGTGCCTAAGGGCTCAGTACGAGCAAGAGACATCTCTGGCTAGCAAGGAAGAGCCAAAGAGTGCTGCGGAGTGCTCTAGAGCAGTGTGAAGGGGCCTAGGGAGCCAAGATCCAGCTCTAGGGCACAGGGAAACCTGCCAGAGTAGTGCCGAGGGCCCCAGAGGGGGCCCTCAAGGCGTGTGCCTAGCCAAAAGACAACTCTGGGGAAGGAGGAGGAGCTGAGGAGGGGTCTGGGCCACCTAGACAGTGCCTAAGGGGTCCGGAGAGCCAAAAGACAGCTCTGGGGCACGCCAAAGGTCTCCGCAGGGGCTCTGAGGTGGAGACAGCAGTGCTAAGAGCTCTGTGGGCCCCGAAGACAGCTCTGGGGCAGAGGGAAACCTGCCAGAGTAGTCCCGAGGGCACCAGAGGGGGCCCTCAAGGGTTTACATGACCCAAAACCCCACTCTAGGGAAGGAGGAGGAGCTGAGGAGGGGGTCTGGGCCACCTAGACAGTGCCTAAGGGGTCCGGAGGGCCAAAAGAGTGCTGTGGGGCACCCCAAAAGTCTGCCCAGGGGCTCTGAGGTGGAGACAGCAGTGCTAAGAGTTCTGGGGGGCCCGAAGACAGCTCTGGGGCACAGGGAAACCTGCCAAAGTAGTCCCGAGGGCAGCAGAGGGGGCCCTCAAGGCGTGTGCCTAGCTAAAAGACCACTCTGGGGAAGGAGGAGGAGCTCAGGAGGGGATCTGGGCCACCTAGACAGTG
This sequence comes from Struthio camelus, assembly GCF_040807025.1. Classification (NCBI taxonomy): domain Eukaryota; kingdom Metazoa; phylum Chordata; class Aves; order Struthioniformes; family Struthionidae; genus Struthio; species Struthio camelus. The sequence goes on from NC_090943.1 coordinate 28,145, forward strand.
CCTAAGGGATCTGGGGGGCCAAAAAACAGCTCTGGGGCACAACGAGTACTGCAATTGTAGTTCAGAAGTCACGAGAGGGCTTCTAAGGGCTCTGCATGGCCACAAAGAGACTCTGGGGAAGGAGGAGGAGCTCAGGAGGGGGTCTGGGCCACCTAGACCGTTCCTGAGGGCTCAGCACGAGCAAGAGCCAGCTCTGGCTAGCAAGGAAGAGCCAGAGAGTGCTGTGGAGTACTCTAGAGCAGTGCGAAGGGGCCTAGGGAGCCAAGATCCAGCTCTGGGGCACAGGGAAACCTGCCAGAGTAGTGCTGAGGGCCCCAGAGGGGGCCCTCAAGGGTTTACATGGCCCAAAACCCCATTCTGGGGAAGGGGGAGGAGCTGAGGAGGGCTCTGGGCCACCTAGACAGTGCCTAAGGGGTCTGGGGGGCCAAAAGACTGCTCTGGGGCACCCCAAAGGTCTCCGCAGGGGCTCTGAGGTGGAGAGAGCAGTGCTAAGAGCTGTGGGGGGGCCGAAGACAGCTCTGGGGCACAGGGAAACCTGCCAGAGTAGTCCCGAGGGCACCAGAGGGGACCCTCAAGGCGTGTGCCTAGCCAAAAGGCAACTCTGGGGGAAAAGGAAGACCTCTGGAGGGGGTCTGGGCCACCTAGACCTTTCCTGAGGGCTCAGCACGAGCAAGGGACAGCTCTGGGCAGCAAGGAAGAGCCAGAGAGTGGTGCGGAGCCCTCTAGAGCAGTGTGAAGGGGCCTAGGGAGCCAAGATCCAGCTCTGGGGCACAGGGAAACCTGCCAGAGTAGTCCCGAGGGCACCAGAGGGGGCCCTCAAGGCGTGTGCCTAGCCAAAAGACAACTCTGGGGAAGGAAGAGGAGCTGAGGAGGGGATCCGGGCCACCTAGACAGTGCCTAAGGGATCTGGGGGCCAAAAAACAGCTCTGGGACACAACGAGTACTGCAATTGTAGTTCAGAAGTCACGAGAGGGCTTCTAAGGGCTCTGCATGGCCACAAAGAGACTCTGGGGAAGGAGGAGGAGCTCAGGAGGGGGTCTGGGCCACCTAGACCGTTCCTGAGGACTCAGCACGAGCAAGAGACAGCTCTGGCTAGCAAGGAAGAGCCAAAGAGTGCTGTGGAGTGCTCTAGAGAGTTGTGAAGGGGCCTAGGGAGCCAAGATCCAGCTCTGGGCACAGGGAAACCTGCCAGAGTAGTGCTGAGGGCCCCAGAGGGGGCCCTTAAGGGTTTACATGGCCCAAAACCCCACTCTAGGGAAGGGGGAGGAGCTGAGGAAGGGGTCTGGGCCACCTAGACAGTGCCTAAGGGGTCTGGAGAGCCAAAAGACAGCTCTGGGGCACGCCAAAGGTCTCCCCAGGGGCTCTGAGCTGGATAGAGCAGTGCTAAGAGCTGTGGGGGGGCCGAAGACAGCTCTGGGGCAGAGGGAAACCTGCCAGAGTAGTCCCGAGGGCACCAGAGGGGGCCCTCAAGGGTTTACATGACCCAAAACCCCACTCTAGGGAAGGAGGAGGAGCTGAGGAAGGGGTCTGGGCCACCTAGACAGTGCCTAAGGGGTCTGGAGAGCCAAAAGACTGCTCTGGGGCACGCCAAAGGTCTCCGCAGGGGCTCTGAGGTGGAGAGAGCAGTGCTAAGAGCTGTGGGGGGGCCGAAGACAGCTCTGGGGCAGAGGGAAACCTGCCAGAGTAGTCCCGAGGGCACCAGAGGGGGCCCTCAAGGCGTGTGCCAGGACAAAAGGAGACTCTGGGGGAAAAGGAAGACCTCTGGAGGGGGTCTGGGCCACCTAGACCTTTCCTGAGGGCTCGGCACGAGCAAGGGACAGCTCTGGGCAGCAAGGAGGAGCCAAAGAGTGGTGCGGAGCCCTCTAGAGCAGTGCGAAGGGGCCTAGGGAGCCAAGATCCAGCTCTGGGGCACAGGGACACCTGCCACAGTAGTGCCGAGGGCACCAGAGGGGGCCCTCAAGGCGTGTGCCTAGCCAAAAGACAACTCTGGGGAAGGAGGAGGAGCTGAGGACGGCGTCTGGGCCACCTAGACAGTGCCTAAGGGGTCCGGAGGGCCAAAACAGTGCTGTGGTCTCCCCAGGGACTCTGAGGTGGAGAGAGCAGTGCTAAGAGCTGTGGGGGGCACCTACACAGCTCTGGGGCAGAGGGAAACCTGCCAGAGTAGTCCTGAGGTCACCAGAGGGGGCCCTCAAGGGTTTACATGACCCAAAACCCTACTCTAGGGAAGGAGGAGGAGCTGAGGAGGGGGTCTGGGCCACCTAGACAGTGCCTAAGGGGTCCGGAGGGCCAAAAGAGTGCTGTGGGGCACCCCAAAAGTCTGCCCAGGGGCTCTGAGGTGGAGACAGCAGTGCTAAGAGCTGTGGGGGGGCCGAAGACAACTCTGGGGCACAGGGAAACCTGCCAGAGTAGTCCCGAGGGCAGCAGAGGGGGCCCTCAAGGCGTGTGCCTAGCCAAAAGACAACTCTGGGGAAGGAGGAGGAGCTCAGGAGGGGCTCTGGGCCACCTAGACAGTGCCTAAGGGGTCTGGAGGGCAAAAAGACAGCTCTGGGGCACCCCAAAGGTCTCCGCAGGGGCTCTGAGGTGGAGACAGCAGTGCTAAGAGCTCTGTGGGCCCCGAAGACAGCTCTGGGGCAGAGGGAAACCTGCCAGAGTAGTCCCGAGGGCACCAGAGGGGGCCCTCAAGGGTTTACATGACCCAAAACCCCACTCTAGGGAAGGAGGAGGAGCTGAGGAGGGGGTCTGGGCCACCTAGACAGTGCCTAAGGGGTCCGGAGGGCCAAAAGAGTGCTGTGGGGCACCCCAAAAGTCTGCCCAGGGGCTCTGAGGTGGAGACAGCAGTGCTAAGAGTTCTGGGGGGCCCGAAGACAGCTCTGGGGCACAGGGAAACCTGCCAAAGTAGTCCCGAGGGCAGCAGAGGGGGCCCTCAAGGCGTGTGCCTAGCTAAAAGACCACTCTGGGGAAGGAGGAGGAGCTCAGGAGGGGCTCTGGGCCACCTAGACAGTGCCTAAGGGATCTGGGGGGCCAAAAAACAGCTCTGGGGCACAACGAGTACTGCAATTGCAGTTCAGAAGTCACGAGAGGGCTTCTAAGGGCTCTGCATGGCCACAAAGAGACTCTGGGGAAGGAGGAGGAGCTCAGGAGGGGGTCTGGGCCACCTAGACCGTTCCTGAGGGCTCAGCATGAGCAAGGGACAGCTCTGGCTAGCAAGGAAGAGCCAGAGAGTGGTGTGGAGTACTCTAGAGCAGTGCGAAGGGGCCTAGGGAGCCAAGATCCAGCTCTGGGCACAGGGAAACCTGCCAGAGTAGTGCCGAGGGCCCCAGAGGGGGCCCTCGAGGGTTTACATGGCCCAAAACCCCATTCTGGGGAAGGGGGAGGAGCTGAGGAGGGGTCTGGGCCACCTAGACAGTGCCTAAGGGGTCTGGAGAGCCAAAAGACAGCTCTGGGGCACGCCAAAGGTCTCCGCAGGGGCTCTGAGGTGGAGAGAGCAGTGCTAAGAGCTGTGGGGGGGCCGAAGACAGCTCTGGGGCACAGGGAAACCTGCCAGAGTATTCCCGAGGGCACCAGAGGGGACCCTCAAGGCGTGTGCCAGGACAAAAGGAGACTCTGGGGGAAAAGGAAGACCTCTGGAGGGGGTCTGGGCCACCTAGACCTTTCCTGAGGGCTCGGCACGAGCAAGGGACAGCTCTGGGCAGCAAGGAAGAGCCAAAGAGTGGTGCGGAGCCCTCTAGAGCAGTGCGAAGGGGCCTAGGGAGCCAAGATCCAGCTCTGGGGCACAGGGACACCTGCCACAGTAGTCCCGAGGGCCCCAGAGGGGGCCCTCAAGGCGTGTGCCTAGCCAAAAGACAACTCTGGGGAAGGAGGAGGAGCTGAGGACGGCGTCTGGGCCACCTAGACAGTGCCTAAGGGGTCCGGAGGGCCAAAACAGTGCTGTGGTCTCCCCAGGGGCTCTGAGCTGGATAGAGCAGTGCTAAGAGCTGTGGGGGGCACCTACACAGCTCTGGGGCACAGGGAAACCTGCCAGAGTAGTCCCGAGGGCACCAGAGGGGGCCCTCAAGGGTTTACATGACCCAAAACCCCACTCTAGGGAAGGAGGAGGAGCTGAGGAGGGGGTCTGGGCCACCTAGACAGTGCCTAAGGGGTCCGGAGGGCCAAAAGAGTGCTGTGGGGCACCCCAAAAGTCTGCCCAGGGGCTCTGAGGTGGAGACAGCAGTGCTAAGAGTTCTGGGGGGCCCGAAGACAGCTCTGGGGCACAGGGAAACCTGCCAAAGTAGTCCCGAGGGCAGCAGAGGGGGCCCTCAAGGCGTGTGCCTAGCTAAAAGACCACTCTGGGGAAGGAGGAGGAGCTCAGGAGGGGATCTGGGCCACCTAGACAGTGCCTAAGGGATCTGGGGGGCCAAAAAACAGCTCTGGGGCACAACGAGTACTGCAATTGCAGTTCAGAAGTCACGAGAGGGCTTCTAAGGGCTCTGCATGGCCACAAAGAGACTCTGGGGAAGGAGGAGGAGCTCAGGAGGGGGTCTGGGCCACCTAGACCGTTCCTGAGGGCTCAGCACGAGCAAGAGACATCTCTGGCTAGCAAGGAGGAGCCAAAGAGTGCTGCGGAGTGCTCTAGAGAGTTGCGAAGGGGCCTAGGGAGCCAAGATCCAGCTCTGGGCACAGGGAAACCTGCCAGAGTAGTGCTGAGGGCCCCAGAGGGGGCCCTTAAGGGTTTACATGGCCCAAAACCCCACTCTAGGGAAGGGGGAGGAGCTGAGGAGGGGGTCTGGGCCACCTAGACAGTGCCTAAGGGGTCTGGAGGGCAAAAAGACACCTCTGGGGCACCCCAAAGGTCTCCCCAGGGGCTCTGAGGTGGAGAGAGCAGTGCTAAGAGCTCTGCGGGGCCTGAAGACAGCTCTGGGGCAGAGGGAAACCTGCCAGAGTAGTCCCAAGGGCACCAGAGGGGGCCCTCAAGGGTTTACATGGCCCAAAACCCCATTCTGGGGAAGGGGGAGGAGCTGAGGAAGGGGTCTGGGCCACCTAGACAGTGCCTAAGGGGTCTGGGGGGCCAAAAGACTGCTCTGGGGCACCCCAAAGGTCTCCGCAGGGGCTCTGAGGTGGAGAGAGCAGTGCTAAGAGCTGTGGGGGGGCCGAAGACAGCTCTGGGGCACAGGGAAACCTGCCAGAGTAGTCCCGAGGGCACCAGAGGGGACCCTCAAGGCGTGTGCCAGGACAAAAGGAGACTCTGGGGAAGGAGGAGGAGCTGAGGAGGGGGTCTGGGCCACCTAGACCTTTCCTGAGGGCTCGGCACGAGCAAGGGACAGCTCTGGCTAGCAAGGAGGAGCCAGAGAGTGGTGCGGGGTGCTCTAGAGCGGTGCAAAGGGGCCTAGGGAGCCAAGATCCAGCTCTGGGGCACAGGGAAACCTGCCAGAGTAGTGCCGAGGGCACCAGAGGGGGCCCTCAAGGCGTGTGCCTAGCCAAAAGACAACTCTGGGGAAGAAGGAGGACCTCCATGGCGGCCTCTGGGGAACAAGAACAGTCCCAAGGGGTCTGGAGGGCCTAAAGAGGACTCTGGGGCACAGCGTTCGGTTCAAGAGTCGTCCCGAGTATACTAGATGGCTGCTAGGAGGGCCGGAGGGCCACAGCGGGGCTCCAGGACAAACCAAGGTCTCCCCAGGGCTTCTGATGGGACTAGAGGGGGGCTAAAGGGGCTGGACGTCCAAAAGACACCTCTGGGGCCCAAAGGAGGCGGCAAGAGTAGGCCATAGCACACTGGAGGGGGCCTTCAAGGGGTTTATGGGGGCCAGCAGATGTCTGTGGTGAGAAGAAGGTGGCCTAAAGGGGGCTCCAGAGCAGAAGAGAGGGCTGCTGAGGGGGCTGGAGGGCCAACCCAGGGCTCCAGAGGGTTTGTGAGTCGACTCCAGGGGGCCTAAGGGGTCTCGAGGGCCAACATACAGCCTCGGGGAAGAAGACAGGCCAAAAGAGTAGCCCAGAACACACTAGAGGGATGCTGAGGAGACCCGATGGCCAACAAATTAAAACCTGGGGAACAAGGGTGACCTCAGGAGGGCTTCAGAGGCAACTAGACAGTTCCTAGCCAAAGGAACTATTTGCCAGCGGAGGGCTGGCAGACAGCTCTGGGCAGCAAGGAAGACACAAAGAGTGGTCCAGAGTGCCCTGGAGTGGTGCTAAGGGGCCTGAGGAGCCAAGATACAGCTTTAGGGCTGACAGAATGTTGGAAGAGTAGGCTAGAGCGCACTAGAGGACCGCTTGGGCCTCCATGTCCCTGAAAAATGACTCTAGGGAACAAGGAAGACCTGAGGAGGGGTTCTGAGCAGATAAACGGGCGCCTGTAGGTGCTGGAGGGCCAGAAGACAGCTCTGGAGCACAACAAGCATCCGAGGACTGGTTCTGAGTAACAAATGCCTCTGGAAGGTTTCTGAAGGGACTAGAGGGCCAACAGAGGTCTGTGGGTCAAAATTCAAGGCCAAAGTGGAGAGTAGGGCAGCCTAGAGGGGTGCTAAGGGCTCCAGAGGGTTAACACAGAACTCTGGGGTACAACGAAATCCTACAGGGCAGTTCCAAGGGGACTACAGGGGTCCTAAGGGGTCCAAAGGGCCTGACTGTTCTGGGGCAGAAAGAAGTTTGGAAGAGTCATTCAGAGTGCACTAGAGGGATTCTCAGGGGTCTAACATTGCCAAAAAAAGACTCAGGGGTCAGGAGGGCCAAAAGACAGCTCTGTGGCATAATAAAGGCCTCTAGAGGGGTTCAGGGGTGACTGGAAAGGTTCTAGTGGGTCTAGAGGGCCAATAGAGCTCTCTGGGGCACAGGAAAGGCCAAAAGATGGGTACCGAGTTCACTAGAAGGGTCATAAGGGGGTTATATGATCAAAGGAAGCCTCTGGGAACAAAGGTCCTAAAGGATCCTGAGGGGGAAAAGAGAGGTCCTAAGGGATCTGGAGGGCTAAAAGAGGGCTCTGGGACACAATTTTGGCCAAAAGAGACACCTAGAGTAGACTAGGGAGGTTGTAAGTGGGCTAGAAAGAAAAAAAAAAAAAAAAAAAAAAAGCAAGGGGGCACAATGAAGGCAAAAGGAGGGGTTCTGATGGGACTGGAGTGGTCCCCTGAGAGCTAGAAGGCTAACAGAGGGCTCCTGCACAACGCAGGCCAAAAGAGGGGTACTGAAGGAATTAGGTCCTAAGAGAGCTACTGGACCCCAAGAGGGCTCTGGGGCACTACAAAGGCCTCAGGAGGGGTTCTGAGGGTACTAGAGGGCTCCTAAGGACTCTACACACCCAAGAGAGCCTCTGGTGCACAATGGAGGGCTTCTGAGAGGATTGGAGCAGGCCTAGGGGGACTAGACATCAAAGAGAGGCCTCTAGGGCACAGTGAAGGCTTTGGGAGCAGTTTTGAGGTAACTAGATTAGAAAATGGAAGAGTCTTGAGAAGATTAGAGGGCATTCATTGGGTTCTAGGATGGCATGTCAGAAGGATGTCTCCAGCTCAAATCAAGGGCTCAGGAAGGGGTTGTTAGGGAGCCCAAGGGCCAAAGGAGGCATTCTGTGGGGATTAGATGCCGGGGTCCTGAGGGGAAGAGACAGCACACAGTGGGCACTGGGGCACCCCAAAATGGAAAAGGACTGGTTCTGATGGGACTAGGTTGCAAATGGCCCTGGAGCGCGACAGGAGAACACAGGGTTCTGGGGTGCTTTGAAGAACAAACATGGGGGTTCTGAAGGGAGTAGAAGATAATTGAGAAGGCATAAGGCAGGCTGCAAGGAAATGGAGGGCTATAGTATGCACTAAGAGGCAAAGAAGGAGAACAGAAAGGGATCTGAGAGAAACAGAACTCCCAAGGAGGAGCTCAGGTGGGATTTGGGGGCATTTAGGCAATGCTGGAACACAATGAAGGCCAGCAGTTTTGAGGCTACATGCCACATGGATTGATTTTGATCAGACTAGAGAACACAGAGAGCTCTGAGGTAAAAGAAAGGAAGATGGAGGAGTCTTGAGGGGACTGGAAGGAAAGGGGACCTGATGGGATAGAGGGCACACAGAACGGTCATAGGGATAGGGCATAGAGAGGACTCTGTGGTGCAATCAATAGAAAAGGAGGGCTTCAGGGCACACTGAAAGGGTGCCATGAGCGCCCAGGGTTCTGGAGTGCCCTCAAGGCAAACAAAGGTTCCTGAGGGGAGCGTGTGGCAATCAGAGGGCTGCTGATGGGACTAAGAGACAGTGAGGTGGGCCCTAAGGGGCTCAGAGGGCAAACAGAGGCATCCTGAGAGGACTACAGGGAAAAACAAAGGCTCTGGGATGCACTAATGGCAAATGGAGGGGTTTTGAGGGACCCAGAAGAAAGAGAGAGGGGACTTAATAGGACAAAAGAACAAACATAGGAGTCTTGATGCTACCAGAAGACCCACAGACACTAAATGGCAGAGTAATCATGCAGGAACTAGAAAGCAGCAAAGACTTCCGAGGGGACAGGAGAACAAATGGAGTGTCTTGGAGCACACCTGAAGGCAAATGGATAGGTCCTGAAGGAACTAGGGAGCAAACGGGTGAGTCCTGGGGTGATGAGGCAGAAAACTGAAGGTTCTGGGACATTAACTCACCTGCCATAATCCTTCCACTTGGACCCTGCCTCTTACCTCTGAGAAGCAGGCCTTTGCTTTCATTCCGCAGGCAGCTGTCAGCTGTTGCGTAGTCTTGGCAGACAACTTGAGGATCACTGCCCAGGCAGTCTTGACCTACAACACCATGTGCTCAGAACAGTTCTCAGGAAGTCATGTAGAGTCATAACCTGAAGGGCAAAAAGCAAATCTCTTCAGGACAGTTCTTATTTCATCATAGGAGCATTTTCCCCCTCTCTTCTCCGCTGTACTGCCTCTAACAACACATCTTCCTCATCACTGTTTTCCCCTGCTACTTCTACTCCTGTCAGTTGCCCCTGCATCTTAGTCCTCTAAAGCACCTGTTTCTCATCCACATGTACTTTTATGCCCTGTTGCCCATTCCCCCTCCTATTTGTCCTATACCAGGCAGCTGAGACCCCCTGGCCTAGCTCTTAGCCGCACACCCCTTTTGATCCGGCCAACAGCTCTAACAGAGCAGAGGGCAGCACAGAGGGTGGATGCGAACATAGCACACCTAGGCACTGAGCAACACAGAAGCAGCAGCAAGGCATCCAAGAGATCCCATGTTTGTAAAGAAAATATGTAGAGGCAACTGGGGATCCTCTGCAGCTGTGCCCAGGGCTCCTGGAGGCTCTTTCCACCCAGTTAAAGGTAGCTGAACACAGTGACCTTGGGAGGCAGTGACACAGTCCCTGGGGCTGCTGTGGGTGCCTGCGGCTGTTCCAGGGTCTCTCCGGCTCTTTTAGGGTCCTCGGACAGCCACAGTGCTGGTTGCGTTTCCTTGTGCTGCAAAACAGGACAGCTTTGCACCATTCCCTCCCAGCGCCACCACTCCTCATAGTTGTTGCTGCCTACCTGGCCCCAAGCCTGAACAAAGCTATGACTATCAGGAGCCCCCACCGCCCCTCACACTCTCCCTGCCCTCCCCAGGGACAATAGGGACATCCCCAGGCCCTGGGGAAGAACCCTGTCTGGGCACACCAGAGATGGAAAATACTTCCTGCCCTGTACCAGGGAAAGACAGGGAAATTCCACTGCCTCGGTGACCCATGGACACTCTCCTGGGAGCAGCAAATGTCCAGTGAGGAACAGAGACACTGGGCCAATGCTGCAGGGCTGAGAAGGCACAGACACCTGGAACTACAGCTCCTGGTATGCCACAGAACACAACGTGGCCAGCGGGTGGGAAACCCGCTGACAGCTGCACCTCCTGCCACCTCGAGAGACACAAGATGGTCTCCCAAAAGCCCCGCAGGGGAAGGTAACACCTGCCAGCATGCCCTGCAGATTAAAATGGCCGCCGGGAAAGCTACTGCTGGAAGACTACTCCTCCCGGCATGCAGAGCGAAGCAACATGGCCGCCCGGAAGCTCAGTGCCGGAAGTTTACTACTCCCAGCATGCAGAGTGAAACAACATGGCCGCCCGGAAGCCCCGTGACGGAAGACGACTGCTCCCGGCAGGCAGAGCGAAACAAAATGGCCTCCCGGAAGCTCAGTGCCGGAAGTTTACTACTCCCGGCAGGCAGAGCGAAACAACATGGCCTCCCGGAAGTCCCGTGCCGGAAGGCTACTGCTCCCGGCACACCGCGCAAAGCAACATGGCCTCCCGGAAGCCCCGTGACGGAAGACTACTGCTCCCGGCAGGCAGAGCGAAACAACATGGCCTCCCGGAAGCCCCGTACCGGAAGACTACTCCTCCCAGTATGCAGAGCGAACCAACATGGCCGCCCGGAAGCCCCGTGCCGGAAGACTACTGCTCCCGGCATGCACGGCGAACCAACATGGCCGCCCGGAAGCCCCGTGCCGGAAGACTACTCCTCCCGGCATGCAGAGTGAAACAACATGGCCGCCCGGAAGCCCCGTGCCGGAAGACTACTGCTCCCGGCATGGCCCGCGAAACAACATGGCCGCCCGGAAGCCCCGTGCCGGAAGACTACTGCTCCCGGCATGGCCCGCGAAACAACATGGCCGCCCGGAAGCCCCGTGCCGGAAGACTACTGCTCCCGGCATGCCGCGGTCCTCAGCGCTCTGTGAAGCTTGACCCTCGGGCGATTCAGTTCCTTCCCGTCCCAACCACCGTCCCGCCCCCTGACACCCGGACGCCGCCGAGCCCGGAGCGCGGCCCCGCGATCCCCAACCCCGGCCCGAGATTCCCCCGACGCCGCCGGACCGGCCCCGGGTCAGCTCCGACACTGCCCCTGCCCCCACTGCGACTCTCCCAGGCCTTCCTCTGGGATCTCTCCTTCCCCCGCCCCCCCCGACACGGTCCCGGTCTGACCCAGGACCCCCCGCGCCACTCCCACCGCGCAATAAACCAACCCCGCCAGCCCCGACGCCCCCCCGTCCTCCCTCCCCCCGCACCACTGCAGCCCCGACGCCCCTTTTCCTTCCTCCTCCAGCCCCGGTGCAACCCCTTCCTCGCTCCACCCTCGCCCTGGCGCCCCCCTTTTCTCTCCCCTCCTCGCCCCATCACAGCCCTGGCCCCCCTCCTACCTCTCCCCCAGCCCCAGCGCACCCCCTTCCTGACCACTCCCCGTGGCCCCGGTGCTCCGCTCTTCCCCACCGCCCAGGTGCACCGCCATCCTCGGCGCAGTTTCCGCTGGCCCGAGATGCTCCCGTCTGCCGGGACGCGCGCACCCCCCGGCCCCGCTCACCTACTCCGCGGTGCGGCCGCAGCGCCGGTCCCGGCGGGCGGTGCTCAGAGGCAGCTCCGTTGTCCCAGACCGGCCCCTGCACGAGCTTCCTCCCGACTGCGGCCCCAGCCCCGGCGCATGCCTGCCGTGGCCCCCAGCCCCACCTGGGGCTTGTTCCAGCCCCAGGGCCCACAGCTGCAGCCCTCAGGAACCAGGGGAAGGGAATTACCCTCAGCCCCATCAGGGACAGCTGGGGCTGCCAGGGCAGCAGAGGCACCCCAGCGCCTGAGAGGTGCTCGCTAAAAGCTGAAGGGAGAGCCCTGGGGGGTACAGAGAGGAAAAGGGAGTATTCAGGGCACAAGAGAACAAATCGAGACCTCTGGGTGCAATAGAAGTTAAAAAAAAAATATTACCAGGTGATGATAGAGCAAACAGAGTGACTCTGGGGGCACCAAAAGGCAAAGGCAGGACCCTGGGGCACACCAAAAATCACCCAGAAAACTCTGGGACAGGGGATAAAGATCCTCTGGATCTTTCCAGGGATCCTTGTCCTGGATCCCTGGACAAGGAACTTTGCAGTGTGCTGCAAAACAAACATCGGGCCCCAGGGCACGCGGAAAAGCACACAGAGGGCTTGCCAGCAACCCAAAACGTGAATTGAGCTGTCCTGAGGACCACCAAAGGGCAAATGCAGGGCTCTTGGGCAAACCAAAATTCAAGTGAAGGGCCTTTGTGCACACTAAAGTGGCCACAAGGCATGTCAAAGGGCTCAATGCAGCTGACGGCAAGGTGCCTACAGGCTCCCCCTTTCCCCAGGAAAACTGTCTCCCAGCACCAGGCACACAGGCCCCCGCCACCGACACATGAGGGACATTGCGGAGTGCTGAAAGCAAATCTGAGGGCAGTCTGGGGACTTCACATGGCCCTGGGGGGGGCCCTGGCTGCCCCCAGGATAATGGAAAACTCCACCAAGAGCCCCAAGGGTCGAGGCAATGCAAGGGAAGTTACCCCGAGCCCTGTGAACAGCACTGGGGTCCCTGGGAACCGCAGGGACCCCCAAGTACAAAGGATGTGGGGACCAGCTCCCAATCCCAGACACAATGTGTAACCTCCTCCCCTGGGCATCATCTTCAGGCAAAGCGACGGCAGGAACCACAGACACGAGTGCAAAGAATAAAGCAACTGTTTATTGTTTTACTGCGCAGAAGCAACACCTGGGAGGGAGTTTGCCATGGAGCTCAGTGCCAGCATGCTTCCCCTTACCCTGTGACACCTGAAGAGTCATCTCTGCACCAGCGTTCGTCGGTCCTTTGGGGAAGGGTCAGCTCCTGCTGCTGCCCTTGACGCGGCAGGCGTCTGAGTAGCTGACAGCCTATCCCCTCTACTTTTTCCTTCAGGGATAGGATTCAGCTCTGACAGGTGAGAAGATCTTTGATCTCTGATCCTGCCTGTCTGCACTACTGCCCTACCCCAGACTAGAGCCCTGCAAGACACTTTCACAGCTCTCACCTCACCTGTCACATCACCACTCTCAGTGCGATGGGCCTGCGCCTTATCAAATCCAGACCTCAGGTCAGTGCACAAAGCTGAACGCTGGGAACAGGGGAAGGTTAGGAACCCCAGAGAAGGGTTTGCACCCTGCTGCTTAGGCTTCGGGGCTTACAGTTTATTATCTAAGGATTCAGCCCTTGTCATTTATCAGTAAGGCGTAAGCCCTGAACCCTAAGTGACAAACTGCAAATCTTGGAACCCAAGTGGTTGCTTTAAAATTTACGGATGAGGTTGGATTTTAAATCCTGCGCCCTGATCGCTAAGTCAGCAAACTGTAAACCCTGACTGATAAAGACAGCCCCACAAAATAAAGTAATAAACCATAGCCCCTGAGTGACAGACCCTCAACAACAAACTAAACAATAAACCTCAAGTGAAAAACTCCAAACCCTCAGCTTTAAGCAAGAAACACCAAAGTACACATGAGCGTGCAAGTTTTGCCCACAGCTTAAGAAGTTTCCCCTTCATTTAGAAGTACAGCAGAACAGGAAGATATGCATCAGAATCATGTTACAGTTGCTGTTTATAAGCTTGGTCTTAGCCACCATTCAAATGTGAGCACATGCAAGAATCGCTCCACAGGACTGCAGTAAGCTGCACTTCCACTGAACCTACCTGAAACATTGCAAGCGCTTATTCAACTCCATTACAGACAATTAATATTTTTGGTCCCCTCAGCTCCATGGGCAAACATCCACAGCCAGTGACTCCAGCAACCACCTAGGGGACAACCACCTTCCACCTCCCAGCCCTGCACACACACAGTGCAGCCCCAAGACTTAGCTGCGTCCACGCTGCAAGTCAGAGCTCGACCTTCATGGCCAGCCACAGATCTCCGCAGAGCTCCCAGCTGTGACACCGCTCCTTCGACTGCCAGACTATGCTTCAGCACCTGCAAAGAAGCCAGAACAGTTACTGAGAGGCCAGGCAACTGCGCAGCCCTCCTAGAACTACTCCCTAGTCCAAGGCCCGTAACTGTTCCCACAATTATGACTGACCCTCTACACTGCTCCAGTCACTCTCTCAGGCTCCGTTTTATCGCAAGGATGTCACGGCAGCCCTCACATACAGTCAGGCTCGCTCAGGCACTCGGCCACCTCCAGCCTTCGGTAGATGGTCCTCCTCAGGGAAACTGTGCTGCTGACGGACACTCTCAGAAAGCACTGTCCAGCCAAGGCAGGATAAAAACTAAGGCCTCCAAAAACTCCAAACTCTGGAGGCTGAGCTGATGGGAAACTGACTCTGGCCTGGACAATGACAGAAGAAGGATTTTGCTTCACTCGTTCAGGCTGCCTAGCATGTGGCCCAAGTCAGACAGACCGTGCTGGATAATCCCTGTGACATGACAGCGTGCCGGAAAGCAGAGTTGAAAACAGGCTCCTGGAAGAGGAGCAGAGTAAGGCTGATGTAGGGAAGACAACAGTTTGCATAAAGTCAGAAAACAGGGCTCAATGCCAGCGACACGATCACGACTCAAGCTGCACCGCGCAGCAGCCCTGTCTGCGCACAGGCAGACAAGACACAGTAACTGCAGACTGCACTGACGAGTACGACAGACAACAGTAGCTCCAGACTGCCCTACCACAAGCACCTGTCCTAACACCCGAGTACTCGGAGCCTCTGCTAATCTCTGCCTCCACGACAGCTTCCCCAGAAGCCTCTTCACTGTCTACCACATCCCCCACAGCATCTATGGCCCATTAGTGCTCCCCCACTGCACATCCGCAGCCCCATGCCTCTGCACATAGAGACACTGCAGGGGTATCTGACATGACCTGAACCAGGCAGATTGATGGGACCCTCTGGTCGCTACTGATCATCTCTGCTGAGCACCAATTGCCTCTTGACTCCTTCCACACCAGACAAAACACAAAGGAATGATGAACTTTCAACTGGACAGAGGAACAGGGAGCAGAACAGAAGGAAAGAGGGATAGAGAGCTTGGCTGACAGATGGAAAAAGAAAGAGAAGGACAGAGACCTAGCCCCAGGGTCAGGGCCCTGGACAAAGGAAGAGAAAAAGAGGACAGAGGGCCAGACAGGTGGAGGGCTGAAGAGAGGACCAGGGAGCAGAAGAGAGAAAAAGAGGGATGTAGAAGTGGACAGAAGAATAAAGAGAGGAAAGGAGGGAAGGGGAAGCAGACAGAGGGATGGGAAGCAAAAGAGAAGGGTGGAGAACCAGACAGAGGAACGGGGACTGGAAGAGAGGGAAAGGGAGCCAGTCAAAGCAATGGGAAGAGAGCGAGAAGGACGAAGAGCCAACCAGAAAGGTGGAGAGAAAAAAAGTAGGAGGGAAAGTCAGACAGAGAGATGAGATAGAGCAGGGGAAAAGAGGGATAGGGAGACAAATAGATGGATGGGGAGCTGAACAGAGGGACGGAAAGAGAAAGAGAAGGCTGGAGAGGGGGACAGAAGGCTGGAAAGGTACAAAGAGACAGACAAGAGCGGCAGAGAGTGGCAGTGGGAGGGGGAGCTGGACAGATGGACAGCGGGCAGGTAGTGGGACAGAGAGGGGAAAAGGATGATCGAGAGCTGGATAGAGTGATAGGGAGCCAGTTGGAGGGAGGAACATATTGACAGAGGGATGGAAAGAGTACAAGAGGGATGGGGAGCTGGGCAGAGCAACGAGTAGTTAAACAAAGGGATGGGGCACCGGACAGAGCTATGGGAAAGAAAGAGAAAGATGGAGAGCTGGACAGAGGGACAGGGAGCAGAACCGGATGGACCCAGGCAGCCTGCCCGGGACAGCCCTCGACCCGCTCCAGCCCCGCTCACCCGCCGAGCGCTCTGCACACCGTTTTCCCCAAGTCCGCCTGTGGGCCTGCTTGCCCGAATCCCTGCACCTCCAGAGCGCCTGCGTCCGCGAGAGCGAGGGCGCACGCACGGGCCCACACCGGGGAGGAACCTTGCACTCCGTCACGCCCTTTTACTACTGCTTGTGCATCAGCCCCTTTCAGACCGTCACGTGCGCACGCTTAACCCCCCAAATTCTCTCAGCCCTTAACAACTTCCGTACTCACAGCACCTAGCTTTCCCACGCTCTTCCCCGTCTTGTTTGAAAACCCTCCCAGAGCTCTTCTGTACTTACGTGCTTCCTTAAAACAGCATCACCGAAATCAACAAAACGGGTCGAGCGGCTCCTCCTCAGGTTGCTGGCCCTCGGAACACTATTCTGCAAATGAATCAAACCACCAAGGTCACCGGGAGGTTCCTGTTTTGGAGCTTCCTCTCCCCCCTCCCGCTCCCCCCCCCCCCAAGCTTTCATTACGGTTCCCTAACCTGGGCAAACGCAGGTCCTCCCTTAAGCACTGCAACAGTTTTTATTCTGGGGTCCCAAGTTCCCGTTATTACTTGCTGCTAGGCAGCAAAGCAAGGCGAGGACAGGTCGGGTCACAGGTTACCCATCTAGCCATCCTAAATTCTCATTTTAGGCCTCGCCGGTTACTCCGGGTAAACAGACCAAAATAAAGCTCCAGACAGGCAGGTGAGGCTTCACACAGACCTCGCGGGCCTGCTAGCGCCAGCGATGCCATAGCGACTGGGCTACCAGGCGCTACTCCCCCCTCTCCTTTGCTGGTCCACGAAGCGTGGCTCACGGGTCACGGTAAGGACGCTGCCAACCTTCCTACGGCCGAAGGCTCCTCTTCGGAACCGGGCAGAGAACCTTTCCGCTGGCATTTGGATTCTCCTGGCCGCTCCTGACACGCGATAACTGACAGAGGTCTGAGGGCAGCAGCCCGTAGTTCTTCACGGCAGCATATAGTCCTTCCCCAATGTTCCGAACGCCTAGGATTAAGGCAACGTATAAACACAAAAATACTACCGCTATGGGGTGGGTGTAAAGCCAAGCTACAATTCCTGCAGCCAACGAAAACCTCTCCGTGTCTGACAGAACGAGCCACGCGCATCAGCGCCTACGGCTCAAGGCCAGCAACCCCTCCCAGGCGCCGTTCTTCTGGCAGGCTGCGGGTCTGAACTCCTCCGTCTTGTCTGGCACAGGATAACTTTGTCAGCCAGCGCTCATCGCTGGGGGCACGGTAAAATCCATCGCCCTACCAAAGCATAAAGCACAGCAAAAAAAGCGGAGAGCGCCGCAGGAAATTTTTAAGAAACCAAACTCGTTTATAGGCGCAAAAAGCACACACACTAAGACACACGCAAGCAAGATCAACGATAGCATGCAAGGCACAAACACCGCTTCCCCCAGCCCCCGTTCTGGTCACTATGACGACCCTCGGGTTGCTGTGAAAGGGAAGCGGGACTAAGTAGCCGCTAGAGATTAATCTTTTGGAAGCCTTCTGCGTCCACATTTGTGGCACAACCGCGCTCTGCCCCTCATTCAACTCAGACACGCAGAGGAAGATCCGCTCCTCGTAACGCTTGCGCAGCAACCCACCCCCCGTTACGCTTCGTGCCCGCTGTGCCACTTGGAGAGAGGATGCGCTGCTGTCTACTCGTTTCCCTGGCATTAGCTGTTCCAGAGGGAATTGAGCAGATCGGCCTGCATCTGTGCCATCAGAGGCAAAAAAAAATAAATCTCAAGGGCAGCTACAGCCCAGATTGCCACTAAGCAGTCCTTCTCGCAGCCGGAGAATTTCTGTTCGGGCCTCAAAGGGGATGGATGTAAGGATGCTGCTGCCAGCACCCGCTTTCCCTTACCGCTGTTTTCTAACGGTGCTGCTCCCGCGGAAGCAGCAGACGTGGAAAGCATTGCTGAGAAAGGCTTGCCTCGTCCCGGCAACTTTAGGGCAGGAGATTTTTTACAGACGCTTCTCTCAGTTTAGTGAAAGCGGCGTTGTGTTCCTTGCTCCGGCTCCGTTCCCGACTCCCTCCAGGAATTTCCGCCACGGTCTGCTGATGCCCGCAAAGCTATCTTACCACTGCTGGAGGAAATTAAATCCTCCTAAAAATCGCTCCAAGTCGGAACTGATGAGGAGGACCCTAAATGCCACGAGGCTTTGGCCTTTCTCCTATCTCCCCTCTTCCTCTTTCCCCAAATACCATGGCCATGTCACTAGCCTGGGGTTGCACTAACTGAGCCTTCCTGAAATCACTCTCTTAATTTTACAATTCAGACACCTCTCTCTCCCCTCGCTTCCTTCTCGGTAACTCTGGTCACTTGACTATCATTCCCCTAAGATAATAATTTGCTGTCTTGTAGCTTTTAAAATACGATGCTTCATAGACACACGAAGTCTACACGTGCACAGAAACACACGCACGCAGCATACTTTTTGTAGCGCGTACAGACCTGTGATATGTTGGCCATCTGTTATCCTGATCCCCATCGATGGCGATCCTTCCTCACCAGGAGGAACGGGCTTTGCCTCTTTGGGAGACGGAGGCAGCTTTCGGCTGGTTCCATTTGATTTCATTCCTCCAGCTCGCTTACGTTTTTCCGGTCTCTCCAGTTTCAGCCGCGGCAATTAATCTACAAAGCATCACATCTTTCCCTTTTCGTAGATGCATGTAAGATAGCGACACCAAACAGAAACACCCAAAGCAAAACTACGGCAGACACAGCTAACAGTAGCCACAGGGTAGGAACGGGTTACTTAGTCCTCAGCGCTGCCCCTGGGAGACAGAAATAACAGGCGTTTGTTATCACTAGTTGCCCACGCCAGAACACCTCCTTCTGTAGCAGTTTCTGCCGAGATGAAGGGTCCGCTAAACTTCGTTCCGGCTTCCTTGTTTTATCCGGTGCCTTAGGTATTAATCGCCAAAAACCGCTCGCCCGTCTTTTCTCTTCGTCAGCTTTTGCTATCGTTGCTTCCATCCCTGTAACAAACAGGGATTGTTAAACTTGCGTTTTTACCTCCAATGAAACACTTAAATTCACGTGTGTTCTTTTCCTCTTTACCATGTTCTTCCCCCCCCCACCCCGCCCCGTCCTTAAAGGAGAGGTCTTAATACAGCGCTTTGCATCACGCGACGCGTTACAGGGTAAACAGTTTGGAAACATTACATACGGCCGTTAGGACTAGGTTATCGGACAGGCAGGCACATCCCCTAATGCTCACCCACGCCATTGTTAGAAAAGGGATTTAATTTAGCTGTAGCCCAACTTAGCACTAGTGCCTGAAGTAGACGAAGGCTGCAGGCGTGAACTGGAAATGAGCTCGAGAGACAATGCTGAGGATGCGACTGCAAACCCAGCTAGAACCAGCCCTCAAAGATACAGCACGCACTGGACAGAGGTAACTTCAGGTAAGATAAGGCACCGTGAAACAGGCACATAGCAACCGTCCCGGGATGCAGACGTGAACCAATCAAAAGGGAAGAGACCACCGACTCCAGTACACAAGACTGGAAGAGACTGTCGCTGGCAGGTGGGGAAATAAGACTGTAAGGAGTAGAATTACCGGCAAATTTCTTTGTTCGGGGTCCTTCCCCAGAGGCACCCAGCTCGAGCTGTTACTTTGCTGTACCGGCGTTTAAACAGATAATTAATTTTGCTGCTAGACGTCCGCGAGACTCTGCTCCTCAGAAACCTAGGGTCGAACTGTTTCCATAACGCCACCTTCCACGACAGCTTATTCGTTTTTATTCCGGTTCGGTGTGATTGTACTGTTCAGTGTCCTTTCTTGAACCCTCGCGTACGCGTGCTTAACCGGCAAGTCTCTTGGTCTTTAACTACGTGGAAGAACGACAGCGCTTCGTTTGCCCGCCTCCGTTTCAAACCTTTTGTTGACACGGCTCCTAGATTCCTCCCGTACGCGGACGCTCGCTTCAGAAGCGATGCCCAAAGCGAACAACTGGATCACTAGGTCTAGCTGCTTCTCTTCAAGATGTCCTCCTTCGATGGGTTACCCTGCCAGACAAACCAACAAGACCGATGAGGCCATGAGGGGATCAGACTTTTGGATCGCTTCTCTAAGGCTTTCAGGGTGATTGATGTAACCGCTTCTCTTCGCGTTACTCAAAGCTACGTTCCTCTATTACTTGGGACTAAACCGTTTCCGGTGTCAGAGGGGCTTGCTGTTTGTTTCAGCTTTACACGCAGTCCATAATCTGCTAGGCATCATCTCTAGTCCCTTCCGCTTTCACAACACTTTTGGTAAGTAAAGGTGGTAATTAACAGTACCCATCGTCCTATGGGCTGGAGGAGCACCTCTCTCCTTCTCCGAGGACAAGCCACATTTAGAGAGTCCTCTTGCACGCGCAGAGGGAAAAATCTGTTTGCCACCTCTGCATCTATCTGTCCCCGTTAGTCACCAAGAAGGGCTGTAAGTTCCCTTTTCTCTAAGGAGAGCAGACAAGAGGAGGTGTCAGGCTGCTGTGCCACTGCTGGAGACACCCACACCCCCGTGCAGCGTACGAGCGCCTGGGCAGACGTCAGAGGCAACGGGGGACCCATCAACACATATTGGACTGGGGAACCCCGTGGCTTCGGGGCAGCTGTGCAGGAGGGCGCGGGGCTCAGCGAGGCTCAGGGGGGGTTACAGTCAGTTGGTGCCCGGGTTGGCTGGGGCCCACAGTCTGTGCCTGCGACTGGGGGAGGCCTCAGGGTGCCTGGGCGTATTTTTCCCCTGTCCACCTTCTCGTTTCCCTAGCTACAACTCTCAAGTAAACGTTCTTGGGGGCACGCTAACTGCACCTGGCTCAAAGTGACCTTAAATCGGTTTGGTCCGGTAGCTTTAAGCTTCCTTGCGACTTACCAGCACCCTCGGGCAAGCCTGCCGCGACGGGAGCCGTCCGCCCAGCGCCGCTCCGGGGCCCGCCAGCCTCGCCGCTCCTCCCGGCCGCCTCCGCAGGGGCGAGCGCCCGCCCCGGCCGCGCCGGGGAGGAACCGGGGCCCTGAGGGCGACACACGGCAAACGGACGGTCAAACCCGCGCTCCCGGCAGACCCTGGGCCGCGCTGCCGGCGCCAGGCCCGAGCCCCCTCCCCAAACCTCGCCCCGCACCTCCGCCTCCACGCAGCGACGGCCCCAGCGGGCAGAAACCGCCCGACGCCCGCGACCGCCCGAGGGGACGCGCTCACCTCACCGGGGCCCCCAGATCCCCGACTCCGGGCGGCCTCGGCCCGCACCCGCCGCCGTCCCAGCGAAAACTCCGTCCCCGCGCGCCGCCATGCTGCTCCCCGCCGCCGCACATGCGCCGCCCTCCGCGCATGCGCCGATCGCGAACAGGGCGCGGCAGCGCCGGGGGCCCGGCTATCGAGCACCGCGCATGCGCCGGCTCCGCCCCGGGCGGGAGGGGAGGGGAGGGGAGGAGCGAGGAGGGGAGTGGGAGGGACGGAGGGAAGGGGAGGGGGCGAGGGGGGGAGCGGGAGGGGGGGCCAGGCGGGGAAGAGCGCCCCCGCGTGCTCCCGGCGCGGGGCTGCAGCCCGCCGCCCCCGCCGCGGCCCCGCGGGGCTCGCGCTCAGCGGCGGGCGCCCCGGGGCTGCTCAGTCCGTGCCCGAGAGCCCGCGGCGATCAGCGAGCGGGCTCCGGTGCTGCACCGGTGCGAGGGCACCGCGGAGCAGCGCCGAGGCGGCACTGCCCGTCCCCGCGACAACAGGAAGGAAGCACCAGTACGGAAAAGCACTCTGCGCTGCGGGTCTGTGAGCACGGGGAAGGGGCGAGGAGCGCGGCCCCTTCGCTTACCCGTTACCCAAACACGGCGGAGTAGGGGCGAACACGGCGACCGGCACTGCGCGGGTGCGCGCCGGCTGGCTGCAGTATTCTCCGTACGCCGGCGAGGGCAGCGGCGGCTGCAGAACTGGCGTTTCGACACCGGAGGGCAGCAGTGAGCACAGGGAAACCAGTGCGCAGGCGGGCGCCTTACCGGTGCAGTACTGGCTTGTCGACACGCGAGGGCAGCAGGGAGCACGGCGGGATCACCGCGCATGCGCTCGCTCCCTGGGTGCAGTACTGCACTGTCGACACGCGAGGGCAGCAGGGAGCAGGGCGGGATCACCGCGCATGCGGTCGCTCCCTGGCTGCAGTACTGCGCTGTCGACACCCGAGGGCAGCAGGGAGCACGGCGGGAACACCTAGCATGCGCTCACTCCCTGGCTGCAGTACTGCGCTGTCGACACGCGAGGGCAGCAGGGAGCAGGGCGGGATCACCGCGCATGCGCTCCCTCCCTGGCTGCAGTACTGCGTTGTCGACACTCGAGGGCAGCAGGGAGCAGGGCGGGATCACCGCGCATGCGCTCCCTCCCTGGCTGCAGTACTGCACTGTCGACACGCGAGGGCAGCAGGGAGCACGGCGGGATCACCGCGCATGCGCTCGCTCCCTCGCTGCAGTACTGCGCTGTCGACACGCGAGGGCAGCAGGGAGCAGGGCGGGATCACCGCGCATGCGCTCGCTCCCTGGCTGCAGTACTGCGCTGTCGACACCCGAGGGCAGCAGGGAGCAGGGCGGGATCACCGCGCATGCGCTCGCTCCCTGGCTGCAGTACTGCACTGTCGACACGCGAGGGCAGCAGGGAGCACGGCGGGATCACCGCGCATGCGCTCCCTCCCTGGCTGCAGTACTGCGCTGTCGACGCCTGATGGCAGCAGGGAGCACGGCGGGATCACCGCGCATGCGCTCGCTCCCTGGCTGCAGTACTGCGCTGTCGACACCCGAGGGCAGCAGGGAGCAGGGCGGGATCACCGCGCATGCGCTCGCTCCCTGGCTGCAGTACTGCGTTGTCGACACGCGAGGGCAGCAGGGAGCAGGGCGGGATCACCGCGCATGCGGTCGCTCCCTGGGTGCAGTACTGCGTTGTCGACGCCTGATGGCAGCAGGGAGCAGGGCGGGATCACCGCGCATGCGCTCACTCCCTGGCTGCAGTAGTGCGCTGTCGACACCCGGGGGCAGCAGGGAGCAGGGCGGGATCACCGCGCATGCGGTCGCTCCCTGGCTGCAGTACTGCACTGTCGACACTCGAGGGCAGCAGGGAGCACGGCGGGATCACCGCGCATGCGCTCGCTCCCTGGCTGCAGTACTGCACTGTCGACACGCGAGGGCAGCAGGGAGCACGGCGGGATCACCGCGCATGCGCTCGCTCCCTGGCTGCAGTACTGCGCTGTCGACACCCGAGGGCAGCAGGGAGCAGGGCGGGATCACCGCGCATGCGCTCACTCCCTGGCTGCAGTACTGCGCTGTCGACACTCGAGGGCAGCAGGGAGCACGGCGGGATCACCGCGCATGCGCTCCCTCCCTGGCTGCAGTACTGCGCTGTCGACACGCGAGGGCAGCAGGGAGCAGGGCGGGATCACCGCGCATGCGGTCGCTCCCTGGCTGCAGTACTGCGTTGTCGACACCCGGGGCAGCAGGGAGCAGGGCGGGATCACCGCGCATGCGCTCGCTCCCTGGCTGCAGTACTGCGCTGTCGACACCCGGGGGCAGCAGGGAGCACGGCGGGATCACCGCGCATGCGCTCGCTCCCTGGCTGCAGTACTGCGTTGTCGACACGCGAGGGCAGCAGGGAGCAGGGCGGGATCACCGCGCATGCGCTCACTCCCTGGCTGCAGTACTGCGCTGTCGACACGCGAGGGCAGCAGGGAGCACGGCGGGATCACCGCGCATGCGGTCGCTCCCTGGGTGCAGTACTGCGTTGTCGACACGCGAGGGCAGCAGGGAGCACGGCGGGATCACCGCGCATGCGCTCGCTCCCTGGGTGCAGTACTGCGTTGTCGACACCCGAAGGCAGCAGGGAGCACGGCGGGATCACCGCGCATGCGCTCACTCCCTGGCTGCAGTACTGCGTTGTCGACACTCGAGGGCAGCAGGGAGCACGGCGGGATCACCGCGCATGCGCTCCCTCCCTGGGTGCAGTACTGCACTGTCGACACCCGAGGGCAGCAGGGAGCACGGCGGGATCACCGCGCATGCGCTCGCTCCCTGGCTGCAGTACTGCACTGTCGACACCCGAGGGCAGCAGGGAGCACGGCGGGATCACCGCGCATGCGCTCACTCCCTGGCTGCAGTACTGCGTTGTCGACACTCGAGGGCAGCAGGGAGCAGGGCGGGATCACCGCGCATGCGCTCCCTCCCTGGGTGCAGTACTGCACTGTCGACACCCGAGGGCAGCAGGGAGCACGGCGGGATCACCGCGCATGCGCTCGCTCCCTGGCTGCAGTACTGCGTTGTCGACACGCGAGGGCAGCAGGGAGCACGGCGGGATCAACGCGCATGCGGTCACTCCCTGGCTGCAGTACTGCGTTTTCGACACGCGAGGGCAGCAGGGAGCAGGGCGGGATCACCGCGCATGCGCTCGCTCCCTGGCTGCAGTACTGCGCTGTCGACACCCGAGGGCAGCAGGGAGCACGGCGGGATCACCGCGCATGCGCTCGCCCCCTGGCTGCAGTACTGCGTTGTCGACACCCGAGGGCAGCAGGGAGCACGGCGGGATCACCGCGCATGCGCTCGCTCCCTGGCTGCAGTACTGCGCTGTCGACGCCTGATGGCAGCAGGGAGCACGGCGGGATCACCGCGCATGCGCTCGCTCCCTGGCTGCAGTACTGCACTGTCGACACCCGAGGGCAGCAGGGAGCAGGGCGGGATCACCGCGCATGCGCTCACTCCCTGGGTGCAGTACTGCGTTGTCGACACCCGAGGGCAGCAGGGAGCAGGGCGGGATCACCGCGCATGCGCTCGCTCCCTGGCTGCAGTACTGCGCTGTCGACACCCGAGGGCAGCAGGGAGCAGGGCGGGATCACCGCGCATGCGCTCGCTCCCTGGGTGCAGTACTGCGTTGTCGACGCCTGATGGCAGCAGGGAGCACGGCGGGATCACCGCGCATGCGCTCGCCCCCTGGGTGCAGTACTGCGTTGTCGACACCCGAGGGCAGCAGGGAGCACGGCGGGATCACCGCGCATGCGGTCGCTCCCTGGCTGCAGTACTGCGCTGTCGACGCCTGATGGCAGCAGGGAGCACGGCGGGATCACCGCGCATGCGCTCGCTCCCTGGCTGCAGTACTGCACTGTCGACACCCGAGGGCAGCAGGGAGCAGGGCGGGATCACCGCGCATGCGCTCACTCCCTGGGTGCAGTACTGGTTGTCGACGCCTGATGGCAGCAGGGAGCAGGGCGGGATCACCGCGCATGCGCTCGCTCCCTGGCTGCAGTACTGCGCTGTCGACACCCGAGGGCAGCAGGGAGCAGGGCGGGATCACCGCGCATGCGCTCACTCCCTGGGTGCAGTACTGGTTGTCGACGCCTGATGGCAGCAGGGAGCAGGGCGGGATCACCGCGCATGCGCTCGCTCCCTGGCTGCAGTACTGCACTGTCGACACGCGAGGGCAGCAGGGAGCACGGCGGGATCACCGCGCATGCGGTCACTCCCTGGCTGCAGTACTGCGTTGTCGACACTCGAGGGCAGCAGGGAGCAGGGCGGGATCACCGCGCATGCGCTCCCTCCCTGGCTGCAGTACTGCGTTGTCGACACGCGAGGGCAGCAGGGAGCAGGGCGGGATCACCGCGCATGCGCTCGCTCCCTGGCTGCAGTACTGCGCTGTCGACACACGGGGCAGCAGGGAGCAGGGCGGGATCACCGCGCATGCGCTCGCTCCCTGGCTGCAGTACTGCACTGTCGACACGCGAGGGCAGCAGGGAGCACGGCGGGATCACCGCGCATGCGCTCGCTCCCTGGCTGCAGTACTGCGCTGTCGACACGCGAGGGCAGCAGGGAGCACGGCGGGATCACCGCGCATGCGCTCGCTCCCTGGCTGCAGTACTGCGCTGTCGACACCCGAGGGCAGCAGGGAGCAGGGCGGGATCACCGCGCATGCGCTCGCACCCTGGCTGCAGTACTGCACTGTCGACACGCGAGGGCAGCAGGGAGCACGGCGGGATCACCGCGCATGCGCTCGCTCCCTGGCTGCAGTACTGCGCTGTCGACACGCGAGGGCAGCAGGGAGCACGGCGGGATCACCGCGCATGCGCTCACTCCCTGGGTGCAGTACTGCGTTGTCGACACGCGAGGGCAGCAGGGAGCAGGGCGGGATCACCGCGCATGCGCTCACTCCCTGGGTGCAGTACTGCGTTGTCGACGCCTGATGGCAGCAGGGAGCACGGCGGGATCACCGCGCATGCGCTCCCTCCCTGGCTGCAGTACTGCACTGTCGACACGCGAGGGCAGCAGGGAGCAGGGCGGGATCACCGCGCATGCGCTCGCTCCCTGGCTGCAGTACTGCACTGTCGACACGCGAGGGCAGCAGGGAGCACGGCGGGATCACCGCGCATGCGCTCACTCCCTGGGTGCAGTACTGCGCTGTCGACGCCTGATGGCAGCAGGGAGCACGGCGGGATCACCGCGCATGCGCTCCCTCCCTGGCTGCAGTACTGCGTTGTCGACACGCGAGGGCAGCAGGGAGCACGGCGGGATCAACGCGCATGCGCTCGCTCCCTGGGTGCAGTACTGCGTTGTCGACGCCTGATGGCAGCAGGGAGCAGGGCGGGATCACCGCGCATGCGCTCACTCCCTGGGTGCAGTACTGCGTTGTCGACGCCTGATGGCAGCAGGGAGCACGGCGGGATCACCGCGCATGCGCTCGCTCCCTGGCTGCAGTACTGCGCTGTCGACACGCGAGGGCAGCAGGGAGCACGGCGGGATCACCGCGCATGCGCTCCCTCCCTGGCTGCAGTACTGCACTGTCGACACCCGAGGGCAGCAGGGAGCAGGGCGGGATCACCGCGCATGCGCTCGCTCCCTGGCTGCAGTACTGCGCTGTCGACACCCGAGGGCAGCAGGGAGCACGGCGGGATCACCGCGCATGCGCTCCCTCCCTGGCTGCAGTACTGCACTGTCGACACCCGAGGGCAGCAGGGAGCACAGGGAAGCCCAGTTCGCCCTCGCTGGCTGCAGTACTGCGTTGTCATCGCCCGAGGACTTCATGGGGGGAGTCGGGGGCAGTGCTCCTGCGTTTTCCGCCTGGCTGCAGTTCTGATCTGTAATCAGGTTATGGCAGCTGTGAGCAGTGCGGCGGCGCTGCGCAGGGGTGAGCCGTCCTGCTGCAGCGGTGGAATTCCATCGCCCGAGGGCAGCTCTGCGCAGATCCGCACCAGTTCGCAGTCGTTCCTCGGCTGGCTGCAGTACTGGGGTTTAACCACCCGAGGGCAGCACTGTGCCTGCGTTAATCACCGGGCTGCAGTACTGTTTGTCGTCACTTGGGGGCAGCAGGCAGCAGAGCGGTGCTGCTGCGCCCGCCTGAGCTGAGCGGCTGCAGTAGTGGGGTGTCGCCGCCCGAGGGCAGCAAGGAGCTGGTCCGCCTCAGTGCGCGTGCAAGACACCGCTGTCTGCAGTACGGGGCCGCCCGACCAGAGGGCAGCAGCGGGGGCGGTGCAACCATGCGCATGCGCCGGTCGGCTGGTGGCCACGTGGAGCGTCCTCTGGCGGCGGCCGCTCCCCGCCCCCCCCCCCCCCCCCAAAAAGCGGCCGTTTGGGCCTCCCCGACGCTTTCGTATCGTCCCCGCTGGGCACCTCTCTCCTGCCGGAGGAGACGGTGGCGGGGACCTCCCGAGCACCCCGTGTCCCGGCGGCGGCGCAGCACCGGGGCGCAGCAGCGCCGAGGGGTGGCGGCAGCACCTGGGCGAGCAGGCGGAGCAGGCCTCGGGCGGTGGGGCGGACCGGGTGCCCGCAGTCAGGGCCCAGGGCATGGGCCCCAGCCGGGGCTTGCCTTGTCCTCATCGATGTATGGCAAGCTTGCAGCCACTTCCATCTGGTTAGGGAAAACAGCATCATTCCCTTGTTCCAGCTCTGCTCCTGACGCCTTTCCAGCACCTCCCATTGCAGTGGGCTGCTGCTACTAGAAAGTTATGGATAGGCTGCTCTAAGAAATGCGACCCTCTTAACTCAGGACTGATGGGAAGGACCCTTTATTTCACACAAAGCTTTGGCCTTCTGTCAGCTTGCTGTTTCCCCAATTACAGAACCCGTATACTGATCTTGGGGTTGCACTAATTGTGTGCTGTACTCAAATTGACCTCAAATCCTGCCCCATACAGTGATTTTTTTAAGGCTCTGATACTTTGCTCTTGCACCTCTTCTGTAGCTCTGCCCACCACTGCATTCTCCATGTAAGATAACACCTTTTCTGTATTCTCTACAGGCAATTCTTTAATGCCTCTGACAAGGACCACATGTTATTGCAGGTGCATTGTTAAACCCCTACCAGACTGGAGGCTAGGAATGTTGTTTGTCTCTTATCTGTAAAAGACAATCTGTAAATGGACTTTTCTTTAGTAAGGGGAATGGCAAAGAAACAGCGCTGTAATTGGCAGCCACTTGTTATCATCTTGCCACTTACCAACACCCTTGGGCACACGAGGTACATAGGAGCTATCCTCCCTGGGACACCATGCAAAAATACTGCTTGAGGGGCGGGCGGCCTGCTTCCCCACACCTTCAGGTCATTTGCATCTACATGAGTGAGGGCACCCATACAAGCCTCCTTTGGGGAGGACCCTCAGCCCTAAAGGCAAGACCAAAACAAAACAGGGAGAGTCAAATACACATTCCAGGCAGACCCTACCCTGTGCACTCACGGTGCAGAGTACTGCCAGGCCCCTGAAACCCCCCAGGCTTTTTTCCCCACACCTTTGCCTTGAGGTGGGCAGGAGAAATCCAGGCACCCGCAGCCACCCCAGGGACACCCTCACCTCTCTGGTACTGCCGAGCCCTCAGGGCAAAGTGGTCCTGGTCCTTACCTGCCCTAGGTGACAAGAAACTCATCACCAGCACACAGCCCTACAGTGTGCCCACCTCTGCTCCTGCTGCTTCACCCAGGCTTCATGACTGAAAGTGCACCCGCTTCCCTAGGGACACAAACATCTGTTTGAATAATGGCGACAGTCTTGCTACTGGGGATCACTTGACTCTGTTCCCCATGGACAGCCATGTTTCTGCGCTCCAGCATCATCCAACTCCCTGGAGCAGCACAGGGCAAAAGGTATTTTTGACCTACAAACATTTCAGCACATAAGAATGAAATGCTGTGATGGCATATCTTACTTGACAAGCTTATTTCTATATGGGGTGCAAAGTAAACTCTAAGCACTGCTGTAATTCTGGATTTGAAATGCACATGCATTATTACTGTAAAGGCCAAAGTAATGATTTCTTATGCAGAGAAACAAATTCCAAACCCTGCTACCTATTAAGTGCCACCACAGTTATGACTTTATGGAAGGGGACAGACGCACCCTGTTTTGATATAATACCTTGTAAATGGGGCAGGAACAAGCGCAGACTGGACCAGCAGCCACCAGCACTGGCAAATTCAAAATGCTCATTTACAAATCTGTTACACATGTGCGTATGCACAAACACTAGCACACTGCCCACTCACTGAGACAGATTCTCAGTGACATGCCCAGGGAGTGCAGCAATTAATTCCTGTGATGACCAGATATTTTGTGATCCAGTTGGGGGCGAGAGGGGAGAGAAAAATTAGTAAGTCACTGCCCAAAGCAGCCCTGGACAAGGGCTAATTTATTGTGTGGGAGCGGGGAAAAAGTGTGTAATGCAAAAAGTGTATGCATTCATATAGTTCTACTTTTTTTCAATATCTGAACAAATGCTTTTTCTTTCTCCCAGAAGAGTTCAGCACGCGCTCTGGACAAACACTGTAAGGCCAGCATATCCTGCCTCAATATGAATAAATGCCAAACAACACTGAATGCTGTTAAACAGCTGTTAAAACCATCAGGATTCTCTTTCTCCACTCTCTACAGAAGCTCAGTAGCTAGTCCTCCTCCTTCTGTCTTGACACGTCTGGAACACTGAGCTATTGACTACTCTCAGCTGCCTCCTGCAACACTACATCAGCATTAGAAGCACATCCACCATGCTGTTTGGTACTGGCTCAGAAAGGTGTTTCCTTTACTCTGAAAAAAAAAAAAAAAGGCAAGGTCATTCCTGCAAAGCACATACGTATATGAACATAAGCACGAGGGAGGTGATGCACAATGACACAATCTTTGTTTTACACTCAGTTATGACGGTAAGACAGTTAAGACAAACGTCAGCATAGAAAGATGAAAAGGTTTTTCAAAGAGGGCAAATGACAGCTGGAAATACTAGCCTCAGAGAGAGACAGAACCTGTGACCACCCAGTGGTACATTTGGTTCACAAACCTGAATGATGCACAACAGCATATCCAATAGGCTGACACGGTGCAAAGAGATTCCCCTCCCTTCTCCCCAGGCAAGGAAGATAAATGAGTATTAGTTTCATTCAAAAAAAAAAAAAAGAACAGTAATTCTGTAAAGTCCAGATGTTTCCACCTTTCCACTTTGAGACAAAAAGGCCCTCAAAACATATTAATGCATGCAAAAAACTGCCTGTGCGCTCAGTTTCACAGCTAAGTGACTTTGCTTTCTCTCCTGTTTAAAAACATACATAACCTGACACCTAAGAGTTTGGGCAAGGGAAATGAAGAGCAGAAATGTC
Organism: Struthio camelus; assembly: GCF_040807025.1. Taxonomy (NCBI): domain Eukaryota; kingdom Metazoa; phylum Chordata; class Aves; order Struthioniformes; family Struthionidae; genus Struthio; species Struthio camelus. The sequence goes on from NC_090943.1 coordinate 58,308, forward strand.
TCCAAATTCCAGGGCCGAAGTTGCACCTTGGCACACAGTTACAGCATGCAAAGTCATTATTACAGCTGCTAATGGAATATTATCCTTTTGTGCAAAAAATATTATCCTTTTGTACAAGTATAAAGTGAATGTACCATAAAAGCCAGGCATAGCGAATGAGTTTCTCTAGGATTTCAGGTTCAAAATGAAGCAAGGATGTCTGAGAGAACTGGGGCACATAGGAAAAGGAAATGGGGTAGATGTCTTGAGATTTTTTCCGATCTTGAAGTGGGATTATAAAACCATTCCCATTGTCTGTGTTGGCTGTTGTCAAAAACCTTTTATAATGGAGATTCTGAAATCTGCTGGGGCAGATCCCAAGTAAGGGATGTTTGCATAGAGTATGTCTACCGCACTAAAGCATTAAAATATCAGCACTCTGATCATCTTTTGTGGTCCCACAGGCAACAAGCCAAGAAAGCTTGTTCAGTTTCTAACATATCTGGAATTTTTGAGCAACGATCACAGCCTAAAGGCTGTTACCATGTGAAAAAGACTAATGGCTTGATCACCCATAAACCACTTACCTGGCTTGAATACTGCAGGTATTAATAATGAAAGTATACAGCCTTCTAAAAAGGGCAAATACTGTCTTTTAGAAGTTTGTAGTAGATCCTCAGGGTTGTAATTTCTTTTGATTGTTAGCCACGTTCTTGCAAGCAAGCTGCAAAAACTTTAAGACAACAGAAAACTTTGCCTTCAAGTCAGAATTTTCTGCTCCCTGGGGCTTACAGCAACTCTATTGTCTGGTAAAATCTGTACTAAACCTTACAGCAAATCACGAGGTGCTTTCTCCAGGAGGTCTGACCACTGTATCCCTTTCACTGCAGGTTTTTCTTAATATCATGGTCCATGCGATAAGCAAAATTGTACAATCAATGTTTAAATCTGCTTTAAGTGCTTTTCAGAAGAGAATAGCTTATCAAAATGAGATATTACAGCGTTTAGTCTTCACTACATGTGGTACCTTGATGGCATGGACTTATTTAAAACACCAGAAACGTACACTTTTCACAGTATGTTCAAGGAAGAAACATACACTTCGTCTCAAGCATGACTGTTGGTAAAAAGCTACAACGGCGTTAGATAACAAACCTAGACAGGCAGTTACTCACTTCAGGCCTTTGGCTCTAGGCGCTTCCAGTGGATGCAGTCAAAGATCTCTTTTTCACGACCCACTGGTAGGACCTTCCCAGCAACTCCAGCGAGCGTGTAATAGATGAGATTTAAAAGGCAGAAATTCTGTACTACCCCAAACTGCCAAATGAACTGCAAGATTAAGACAAACTGCTGCAAGCAAAATGGATTTGGACAGAAGCCACAGACCTTTTCACGTGATCACAGCGGTATCGAAGTATTAGGTCCTATTAGTGCCAAAGCAAATGAGACATCTAATTGCCTTTGAGGCCACAGGCTTATGCAATTTTAAAATGAGAGAAATGGATAGTCAGTCCTCCTCCCCTCCACATCAGGTAACACCTTTTCTTTATTCTCTGCAAAAACCATTCTAGCACTTCTCTAACACGACTGTGTGTTACTGCAGGCATATTGTGAAATCCCCATGGGACCTGAAGACAGGTTTGTCTCTAAATGTGACAATCAATCTGTAAATTGATTTTCTTCAGTAAAGTCTAGGAAACACGTAGCTCTATAACTGACAGCCACTTGTTATCTTCTTGGAACTTTTCAAAACCCTCGGGCATGCATGCTACACAGGAGCTATCTTCCTGAGGATGCCACACCAAAATCCTGCTCAAGGGCCAGCCCAGCTCCCCACATCTCCAGGCCGCCTGCATCTGCAAGAGTGAGGGTGCACACATCAGCTGCTTTGGGGAGGAACCTCACCCCTAAAGTTGAGAGTGACAAGGAGACTGAAGAAAGGGGTACGGAGGACAGAAGAGAGAAACAGAAAGGGAAAGAGAGGGACGGGGAGCCAGACAAAGGGATGGAGAGAGAGACAGGGATGGGGAGCCAGACAAAAAGACAGCAGGCCAGAGCGCAGAACAATGAGTTAAAAAGAAGGCTGGAGAGGCAGACCAAGAGATAGGGAGCAGGAGAGAGGAAAAGAGGAACAGAGAGGATGAGAGGGACAGGGCAGGGAGGGGAACAGAGAGGGGAGAGGAAGATAGCGATAGAGAGAGGGACAGGGGTGTGGAAAAAGAAGAAAAGACAGCGAGCCAGACAGAGGGATAGAAAGAGATGGATGGAGGGCCTGCACAAAGGGACACGGAGCAGGAGAGAGGAAGAGAGGGATGTAGAGGTGGACAGAGGGACAGGAAAAGAGAGAGGACAAGCTGAACAGAGGGATGGGGAGGGAAGAGAATAAAAGAGGGATGGAGAGCTGAGCAGAGGAACAGGGAGTCAGAGGGAGGACTGGAAAGAGCAAAAGAGGGATGGAGAAGCAGAGGGATAGGGAGAGAAAGAGAGGGATGAGGAGCTGGACAAAGGAACAGGGAGTGAAAGAGAAGGATGGGGAGGTGCACAGAGGAACAGAGGTCCAGAGAGAGGAATGCAAAGGTAGAACGAAGGATGGGGAGAGCAAGAGAGGGACAGGGATCTGGACAGAGGTGCAAAGGGCCAGACAGTGGTATGGGAAGTGAATGAGAAGGCTAGAGCAGTGGATAAAGGACTGAGGAGCCGACAGAGAGGTGGGAAGCAGAAGAGAGGAAAGAAAGATGTTGATAAGCGCCACACAGGCAAGCATGGGACTCAGGATGGTGCAGCCCATAGAAGAGGGATTTGCTCTGGAGTGCTCCCCAAGAGTCTAGGAACCTCAGGTGCACCACGGCCAGAGTCACCACACTGTGGGGTTGCCATAGCCCTCCAGTGACCCCATGAGTGCAGAGCAAACCTGCTCAGCAAAGGGGAAGTGACACCGCAGACTCACATCATAAGCATCTACGTACTGCTGAATATGCATACTGATAGGTGTTGAATGTGCATACCGATAGCTGTTGCCCATACTGCTGAGCATCCTGTTAACCATCCTATTGGTATCCATACTGTTATCGCCTGAGGACCTCTGTTCTATTGTCCAACTGTGGTCTGGCATTGATCAACTGAATAATGAACTAAGCCTGGGAAGGAAAAAAGGAAGTCACATACCTCTGTGTGGACTCAGACTCACTGTCAGCTGGCCTGCGGACCCAACAATCCACCCGTCAGTGGGGACGCCCCTGACGCCAACCACCAGAGAGAACCTGAATCGTCTCGGCACAGCTCGAGCGTGGTGAGAACAATCTGGGGAAAACTGTATCGGCAGGGTGGCCCATAAGGACAAGGAAAGGGCGAGAGCGGTCATTATACCGTGCATCTGAGAACGGTCATTGTACCGTGCATCCGTGGCTTAACCACAGAGCTCTGATACGTGTATTCTATGTTTAGTTCTTTACTATACTTTTTAGCTTTGTTATACTTGTAAATTGACTGCTGTTAATTGTTTAGTGTTGTCCAGTGTCCATCCTATGTGTAGAACCGCTCAGCTCTAATAAATTCTTACATCTAACAAAGGATGATCTCTCGAGTTCAGTGCAACTAACCGCAGAAGCCAAAAGAATCCCAAACACCCCTCTAGCGGTCTGTCACAGAAGAAGAGGCAGACAGAGAGCTGTAGAACAGGTGGCCAAAGGGTTGGAGGGCTGGCCAGAGGGAGGAGGAAAAAAAGAGACAGATGGAGACAGATTAGAGCCCTAAGAAAGGGATGGAAAGAGAAAGATGGAGAGATGAAAAGAGGGATAGGGAGGTGGACAGAGGGAAGGAAAGAGAAAGATGGAGAGGTGGGCAGAGGCACAGAGTGAGGAAAAGAGGTACAGGAACTGAGACCGAGGGATCAAAAGAAAAAGGGAAGGATGGGGAAACAGGATGAGGGACACTAAGAGAAAGAGAGGAATGGAGAGCTGGACAGAGGGATAAAAAGAGAGGGACGGAGGACCAGACAGAGGGATGGGGAGCAGAAGAGAGATGAAGAGGAATGTAGCGGTGGAGAGAGGAACAGAGAGGAAAAAAGAAAGGGGAGCTGGACAGAGGGCTAGAGCAAGGAAAAGAGGCATGGGGAGGCAGAGGGACGAAATGGGAAAGAGAGGCATAGCGCGATAAGGAGAGGGATGGAGAGCCGGACAGAGTAATAAAGAGTGAAAGAGAGGAAAGGAGAGATACAGAGGCAGAGAGATGGACAGGTAGCTGGACAGAGCATACAGAGTGATAGGGAGAGAAAGAGAAGGATGGAGAGCTGGACAGAGGGACGCAGAGAGGAAAAAAGGGATGGGAGCCAGACAGAGGGATGAGGAGCAAAACAGAGGAAAAGAGGGATGTAGAGTCAGACAGAGGGACAGGGAGTTGGAGAGGCGGGTGGGGAGAGAGAGAGAGAGAGGGACAGGGAGAGATGGAAAGAGGGATGTAGAGCCACTCAGAGGGATGGAGAGGGAGGAGAAGAGGGATGGAGAGCTGGACAGAAGGATGGAGAGAGTAAAAGAGGAATGGAGAGCCATGGAGGGATAGCAAGAAAGAGAGGGATGGGGAGAGGGAAAGAAGGTCGGGGAGAGGGAAAGAGGGATGGGAAGCCAGACAGAGGGAAGGAGAGAGGAACAGAGGGATGGGGAAAGAGAGAAAGAGGAATAGGGAGCTGGACAGAGGGATAGGGAGCAGAAGAGAGGGACAAAAAGAGAAGAAAAGAGGAGAGATGGAAAAAGAAAAAACAGACATGGGGAACCAGACGGCACCACTAACCAGCCACATCTCTCCACTTCACACACCATCCTATCTAACACGTTCCCCTGACAAGAACCACAAAACTGACATATGTTAACCTACCCACCACCACAGACAAGCTACCCAGCTATAAATATTAGTAACCGTAGCCATTTTTTTTCAGCTTACACAGTAACTGAGTTACCAGGTAGCTTCAAAAAAAAAACGCCCTACCAAGAAAAAAAAAAAATTCTCCCCAGGCCAAAAAAGCTGTAGTACAAATGCATTAAAACGCCACCACATAAAGTGGATGGGTGAAGAAGAAAAACCAAACAGCTGGCCAACCAACAAAAGTTTTTTTTTTTTTTTTTAACTAAAACTGTAAAACAACAAAAATGAAAAAAATCCACAGGCATAGAGGGTGAGACACATTCATCACAATACCAACACATTCAATAACCATATAAACTTCCATTCACCACTACACATCACACCTTAGAAAACCATAGCCTTACATTCATCCCCAACCTCTCCACCTATACAGATACACACACTGCAGGAACACTTGACCAACTCAAACCCACACAATAGGAACGCTGACCAACTGCAAACCATTCCAACTGTGAAGAAGGCCATGAAATTTCCTGTAGCTCAGTTTGTGCCCATTGTCTCATGTCCCATCTCCGGGTACCACTGAGAAGAGTCTGGCTCTGTCTTCTTCACGCACTCCCATCAGGTATTCATATGCATTGATAAGATTCCCCCTCAAGCTTTATCTTCTCAAAGCTAAACAAGCCCACCTCTCTCTCAGCCTCTCCTTGTATGACTGATACCCCAGTCCCTTAGTCACCTTAGTAGCCCTTCGCCGGACTCACTCCAGCACATCCATGTCTCTTGTACTGGAGCGCCCAGAACCGAACACAGTTCTCCAGATGTGGTTTCACCCATGCTGGGTAACTGGCTACCTCACATACCAGTTACCTCACCAGAAAGGCTCATAAGATGCACCAGAGCTCCAGCAAGTTTTAAAGGTCCCACGGGTGAACCAGGACCTTCTGAGAGAAGCTGGGATCCTCAGTGGGTGATGCCTTGAGCACAGGCCATTCACAGGGTGGTAACAGCCACAGCCAATCAGGGGTGCAAACACAACAGAAGACACTCTCACCAGCCCATCACCTTCCACAAACCCCTGGCTGACCCAGGAGAGTGCGACAGGAATCCCCAGACTGTCAGTGAGGAAAGGCCCAACATCAGGACCATGTTGCCTGCGATAAACCCTGACTCCTGCAGTCCGCTCTGCTAGTACCGACAGCTGGTGCTGAGGACCCCACAGGGGTGCCAGGGACTGACCACCTTGGCGCGTGTACGTACCTCATCCAGACCCTGCCACCCTCTCCCCTGCCCTGTGCTGCCCAGCCCCGCCACCCAACCACTCCCAACGCCTGCTGCCGCGCACGGCTGGGAGGCCGCGCCACGCAGCACACACAGGGCCCCAAACGGCCACGCGGAGGCCCGCCGCCGGCGACGCGCCGCAGTGCGTGCAGGGCCCCAACGTGGCCAACAGGAAGTCCGGTACCAGAAGGCCACCCCTCCCCGCGGGCGGCCTGGCCAACATGGCCGGCCTGGCCAACATGGCCGGCCAGCAGCACACGGCCAGACGACTACAGCTCCCAGCGTGCCAGTCCGGCGCGGCCGACCAGCTGTCCTGCCGCGGGGATCCTGCACATCCCAGCATGCTGCGGGAGCCAACATGGCAGGCAGGAAGTCCTGCACTGGACCGCATCTCCCAGCTCTCTGCAGGGCCCGGAGGCGCTGGGAAGGCGCTCTGCGCCTGCCGGGGCGAAGGTCGGTTTTGCTCTTGGAGTTTCTCGCTGTGTTTTATGGCATACCCGTTCACTCCCTGCTCCCGAGGACTGGGAGTCTGGGACAGGCAGTCAGGCACATGGCATGGCAAAGGATCCCCTTCCCGTAAGGTCCGCTCCCACAACAACACATCCCAAAGAAAGCTAAGAAAGCTCTGCCTTCCTAAATGCGTCGCTTCTACCAGCTCTTGCCCCCAGCCACATACAAAACTCCCAGAGACTTCGGGCCTTTACATGGAAACTCAATTGCTCACAACTCATTGTACAAACGGAGGATTCCAGGACAGGGGAGAAAGGGCCTCAAGCCCCGTCAGCTCCAGGGAATGGCTGTGTACTGTTGTGACTGAGAGCTTGGGCTGCAACAAAAGGGCTGAGACCTCCACAGTGTGCCCTAAACATGTTTGCAGGGCAGCCACAAGCCCTCACATGCAGTTGTTCATGTCTGGGCAGTTTCCACAGAGACCACGGAGGGGACTTAGCACAAGATCTCAAGACAGCCACCTTCCCACCCCACATCCTCCATAAAGACGGCCACAACCCTCAGCCCCAGCTGTACCTCTTTTGAGGCCACCGTGATCATCCTTACAACGACCAAGATAAGTCCTGAGGCCGTCATGATCCTCCACACGCTCCCATCTTCAGATGGGGAGGGCATGGAGAAAGTGGCCATCTTGCAGGCCCCAACCCAAGAAAACCACAAGCGTTGCCATAGCACATGGCACTGGGTGGTGTGGGTGCCATGGTGCCGGATGACGTAAGAATGCCACTGGAAGGTGTTGCCATGGTGGGAGCAGGCACTGGGCCTGTCCTAGGCATGCAAGACCCACTGCGGGGCTAGTTTCAGGCCCTGAAGGATCCCACAGCTGCGTGGGAGGCAGTGAGACCTGCTCAACCTGTGGCCACGACAAGTTCCAGCTCAGCTGCGGTGCCCAGAGGATGCTGGTCCTGCCTGAGGGGACAGGGGTGCCTCCCTCCCAACAGCTGGCAGCACTCTGCTGGGCACCCTGCCCACGCTGCAGGCAGGAGGCTGGAGCTCTCTCCATGCTGGATGCTGCCAGAGTCTTAGCCCTTCCAATTGGCCATTTTGTCCCCGTACCTACAATCTTTGAGGGCAGGCCCTTGTCCTCTGCCTTGGCCATATTGCTGCACTAAACTGCCCACATTACCCATCTCTGGGGGCCTCTTGGGCTATTTGGGGGTGGGGGGTGGGGGGTGCACACTGTCTTGGTCTCAAGATCCAGAGGTGTCTGGCTCAGTGACCGATCTGGGGCTGAGCAGGAGGCAGGATTTTCCAGTGGTTCTCCACGAGGGGACTTGGCTGCCACTGGGTTCTTCCACTTTCAACTATATAGTGACCTTGGGGAGGAAAATAGGCAGGAAAGGATGTCAGAGGAGGGATAAGACCACAAAAGCTCTTGGACCAACCCTCACTATACCCAGCCACGTTTCCACAGGGTAGGAGCAGGGGAGGTGTCCCCAGGCACAGCCTCAATCTACAGGTAGGGCAGGAAGTCTAATCCCCTACTCTCATCCATCTCTGCCCACAGGCCAACATCAGATACCCTAAATATAAGTCTTGGCCAGGGCCACAGCTTCAGCACAGGTCTCAGGGCTGCATTCCCATGCCCAGCACTGCATCTCTAGAGACAGGATGCTCAGGAACTGCTCCAACATCAGCTCCTGCATCAGTTCTTGGTGCAAATCTGGGACTACAGGCAGCATTGACACAAGGCCTGCAGACAGCTAAGCACCTTCCGTGGTACCTCTGGCTCCCACACCCCTAATGCTGAACTCCATTTCTAAGCCCCAACTCTAGCCCCTACATTTAACCCCAACCCCTACCCCTCAACTCTAACTAGCCTCTAATCCAAACCCCAACTCCATACTCAACCCCCCCAACACTAAAGTTAGAACCTAAGCCTAAACCCTGCCCCGAACACTAACCCCAATATTAACATGGTCCCTAAACCCTAATCCTATATGCTAACCCTCTCAGCTCAAATCCTAAATTAACTAAGCCCTAATAATTGTAACCTGAATCCTTAATTAAACCAAACCCCTAATTTAAAGCCTAACTTGAATCCTAATCCAACTCCTAATCCTACCCTTCTTCCTAAATTAACCATGCCCTCAGTCCACTTGAAACTTAACTTATTTACCCTAAGCCTAATATTACCATCACCACAACCTTCCTCATAACTCTTCATCCTGGAATCTGCCTTATGTAGGGTACAGAGGAGGAGGGGAAAAAAAAAAAAGTGTCTTGCAACTTTGTCCCTCCACAGAACATTCAGAAATGTGTTTGTTTCACTACTTCCCTCTCTCTGTCACTTCTTGTCCTGCTCTTAGAACAGCACTCTCTCCTAGATTATAAAACTATACCAGGAAAGGATCAAATTGTGTAACACCATCCCAGGGTGGAGCCAGGCATGTTTGTGGGCTAGACACAGTATGCCAGTATGCAGAAAAAAGTGGTCATAACACAAGGCTGAGTAGGCAAGAACAGTTGAACCATGAATACATAGAGTAGTGTGGTGGTTTAAAGTTCAGTAAGTGATTGAAATGGAAGGTGATGAAGACTGTTCTAGGAGAACAGATACAATATTTGGAAAGGAGCCATACTACTTAAAACCTGTAGAGCTGCATGAAGTGCATAGAAAAAATATCTGTAAATAGCACAGCACAAAGAAGAGGCAGGAAGATAAAGGCACAGTGACTGTCAGGGAGTAGCAAGGACCAGCTGCTCCCTAAAGGATAGGGAACCAGGAGTTGAGGGCAGTAACACAACTGGCAAGGCAGGGGCCTCACCAGCCAGAGCCCAGCCCAACAGTCCCCAAGCAAGTTGGGTGGGTGAGTGGGGCACCTGAAAATGGTAGCCAAGTTCAACCAAGAGTCCAAATCATCTGGCAAGTTCACAACAATGAGCTAGGCCCCAGATCAAGTCAGGAAGTCAACCTACAAGTCAGAGAGGATCCAGTCCAGTGAGAGCAATCAGGGTCAGACACAGTCCAGTGATCATCAGGCAGGTCAGAGGTCAAGCCAGGAAGTCAATCCACCAGTCAGAATCAGCAAGGTCCATAGCTAAGCATAGGCATAGCTGCAGCTGAAAACAGACAAACCTACAACGTAGCTCAAACACACACTGAGGGCCCAGGACAGAGCTTAAATGAAGTCGCTGGGCCTATGGGCAGGATGTGTGGGTGGAGGCTTCAGGTGAGGCTGGTCAGGGCCATTAAGTCCTATCAGTGCACTAAGGGCCCTGACAGTGGCTGGTATGCATCCAGCTGTGTTGGAGGAAAGGAGCCCAAAATAATGGGTACCAGTCAGCCTCAAATTTTAGAAGGCACTTAGCATGAGCCACTGGTTCTGAAGATAAAAGATTTTAGTATCTATATATGAACTGGGTGGCTAAGCTTGCAGCCTGCTTGGTGGAGTCCAGAAAAAAAAGTACCTCAGCCTGAAGCAGAGTATCTTCTAGCTGCTCAGCTGTGTCATGCCCTAAAATTTGACTGACTTGAATAGCTCTCCTTTAGCTGTGTCTTAAGTTTGAGCTGAACTCCACCACAATTTTTGCAGTAGAATTACTCTTTCTAAACTTGTACTAAAAGCCTAACTTTACCTTTCAACTCCCCGTTCAAAGAACAACATCCTTATCTACCTTCGTGCATGCACCCATGTGTTCTTCATATTGTTCTCACAAGTGCTGGGTTTAATCAGAGAAAAGCAAAGAAGCAATGAGAAACCCATTGCTGAACATCTGTGTTCCTCCTCTTAGAATCCTGGAAAAACAGCCTGCCTGTTGCTGCTGCAAAAGGATAACGTACATGGGACTGTTGTTACTGCTTGAGATGTGATTGCTGTTATTATTATTTGCTTTTCCTGCCCACAGCAGGAAGTGTGCAGATCCTCAGTTTTTCGAAAGCAAAAATAACTTTTGTCCCAACTGCTAAGATTTTCTTGGCAACCTTCCAACTAGCTGACATCCCCCTGCCCCGTGGAATACCTATACTGACATATAGGAATTTTTATGAAGCTTGCTTGTGTAAAGGTTACTATTTCCACTTTCAATTTCACTGAGTTGCATGCTGCAATAATTCTAGGTTTTCCTTTCCCCTTTCACCCTTCTCCCCTCTCCACCCATACTTCTTAACCTTGTTCTTTCAGTCTGTTAACTCTAACCTAGAAAGAAACCTCTCTTCATTGAGCTGGTAGATTCCAGCTCGTGCATTCTGTCAGTTATTTCTAATATGAATGGCTGTTTGTACAGTACCTCTATTGGGAGGCTGCTAGTTGTTTGCACAGCTTCCAAGCTATAGCCCTGGCTGCAATTTTTTTATTGACTGTAAATAGTAACTGATAAACGCACACCAAATGACCAAGCGCAGGAACTAGACCATTCCAAAGTTAAGGATTTCCCATCTTCATCTCTTAAACTTGTTCCCTATGGAACATGGCTGAAGAGGTTGAAACTCTTACTTTTGGAGTCCAGTGAAGAGATGAACACAGATTAAAAAAGACCTGTAGGGCAACAGTTCTCACCTTTGTCAAGTCCCATTAAAAGCTGTATGTGTATGCCTCTGTGTATATGCCTATGCACATAGGTGAGCAGATATCTGAAATGTTGAGACCATCAGTTTTTGTCAGAAGCAGAAAGAAACCGGCTGTTTCAAATCATCCCTTAAAATGGTAGCAGAGCCTTGGGATTATAATCTCATGCATCAAATTCTTACCATTGACTGATTTTATTAATTAGTCCTGGCTTGACCGGTAATCCTCAGCTCTCTAAGCCGTTTAATATAGAAAGTGATCTCTTTCTAGCCCTTAGATATGAATTTCTGTAGCAGAAATGTGTGTGTGGGGGGGGGAACCCTCCTATGACATTACTTTTACATATAGGAAGTCATGGAATTTTCTTTTTTGAGATAGACATAAGGTAAGCAAAAGAGATACAAAGAAACAAAGTATTTATTGTAAAAGCTTTTCTATGAATCACTCAACATCATACAATGAAGATACGGTGGCTACAGAGTAGAGGGAGTCTCTCTCTCTCTCTCTCTCTCTCATACATGTATTCTTTCACTCTCACAAACCCACAGTTGTGTTTTGCTTTTTTTTTTTTTTAATTGGAGTTCCTTTCTTCAGTGAGATTGGAAAAGGTGTTTTATCATACAGGACCTGGCAGAACAGATACATCCTATTAAGCAACAGAGCAGTTACAGAAAGGAGAACTCTCTCCTCAGGAAAAAAAAAAGAAGCTTTCATTTCCCCCCCTCATCTCTTTGTACTGCCCGTGGAAGAGTTCTCAACACAAAAATCAGGCAAAATACCTGCAACACCTGACTACAGTCTCAGCAAAACTAGGAGCCCTGGTATGTGGACAAATATTGATCTAGGCACCAATATTTTCACTCAGCTTCAGCAGGATAAACGCTAGAAAACAGGGTGTAAAACAAGCTGTCAGCTGAAGCGATGTCTGCACTAAAATTAACAATCCTGCAAAGTGGAAGAGCTGAATCACTGTTGATAATGACGGGAAATGTTTTGACAATGTGTCTCAAAGTTACTTGCAGAACATTTGGCTCTGCCCTGCATGCCAATTTCCCAGGCTATATACCAGCTGAGACCAACCCTCTCACATCTGCGCTCTATATGTACACATGCATACACACAAACACACAGAATAGACTACTGTATCACATGTGCTATGTCCAACAGCACTCTGCACATTATCCTGTGCTACAATTTAATGGCACTTTAGTGGCTCTCTGCTCCATTTTTTCCCCACTATTGTATTTTTTTCCCTCTAGTCTGGCATTTTCCTTCCATGATCAAACATTTGTTTTCGCTTTAATTTCTAGAAAGCACTTGGTCTGAATCCTGACTCACTGCCAACAGCACTAAGGACTAAAAAGTGTGCTTCAAAGCTGCCACGTCAACATGTCAGCTCCAAGATACATCTCCCTTCCATTGGGAAGCAGGAATTCTGCTTTAACCCTCTCCTAGTTTTATGCTGTATTTTCTAACAATCTATATTACTATTTATATATTGTTAACTACTTTTATGCACAGAATGCTTTGTTGCAGTATGCACAGATTTGCATTGTACTGTGGCAGAAACTGAAGACCCTAAAAAATCTTCTTCTTTTACACAAAAAACCCACAACCATCTTGAACTTAACATGAATTTATCATTCCAAATCTGCCACAATTACATGCCTGTTCAGTACCACTACCTTTCATTTTTGCATGCCCAAGCAGTATTTGGTCCAATTCCTACCAGTATTGCTCCACTGTTTCTCTTCACATGTAATTTCTCTTTTCTGCAAACTGACAAGTTCCTAGCTGCACTCCTGGAATGCAGGACAAAATTTTTCTCTTTGCCTCGTCTGTAAAAGGCGTGAACTGCTTCTGAACACAGGAAATGAGAATCAAAATATCAAACCCAGTTTAATCAAAGGAAAGACACCTGACAGCTATTTCTGAGACTTATCACTGGCAAATGGCCTTTTTATTTACAGTAGGGATAGTGGGATATAATAATTTAGATTTTGGCTTGGCATATTTGGCATCACATATACTGGCTGACTGGCACATGCGCGCACGCACGCACACACACACACACACACACACACACACTGCAGTAGCGTTGGTGCTTAACATAGATTCATCTTCCAGTGTTGCTGTTATGGTTCCACTGGGCAGCGACATTACACATTAGTGTCGTTTAATTTGCTCTGAAAGAGACTTGGAAATAAACCCATCCAATCAATTTTACAGACAGATTCTTAAAGTGGATTGGGCTCCGTTATCTTGCCAGCTGTGGCATGTGACTGAAGTTTCTCTGTACAAATATTTGCTACTTGAATGGGAAAGTTCTTAAAACTAAATTTCCCTGGCAGACATCCTGCAGACATCTATCCCAGTCCCCTGCCCATCTCACATCCTTACATATCTTATTCTGCATTTCTTATTCCTGGAGACTGAATGCATCCCCTGAATGTAGCTGCTCTGTTTACCACATACAGAAAAGAGCTTTATACACTGGACAGCATGCACACAACTGACGCAGCAGTGTAATAAATACGGAAGCACAGCAGCAGATGACCCCCACTGTTTTCCTTCGTGATACTTGCTTGTAACCAAATTAGTGGAGTCCTACAGTAAATAAGATGTGAATGACATTTACTGTCTGGCAACCTCACAGTCCCTCACTAGACTCAGTTTAAGACTGAAGGATTTCACGTTTAAACATAAGGAGGGGTTTTAACATTAAAAAAAAGATCCAGACCAAGCCATTCTCGGTAAAAGGCCTCAATGCCCAGGGCCAAGAGGTACAGCTGTGCTTTTTTCTTACACCAATGGATGTGCATGATGTTACTGCCATCATATGACTGACTGCAATCAAATGCAAATTTTCCAAGACATTTCTGAACACAATGGACAGAGTAAAAGCTATGGCACTGCTAATATGGAAATAGAGGCATTAAATAAATAAAGGGGAAAAGACTGTCTCTTTGTGACTGGACAGAAGAAACACTTACGTTCAACTAAGAAATTGGCAAATATAGTAGAGGAGAAAAAGACAATATTACAGCAAAACACATTATTCAGAAGAACTGCCTCCCTTCACCACATGCGAACTTGATTCTCTTTCCATGAATGTGAAAGAAAGGAGGGGTAGCATTACAATCCTCTTCTGGGTTACATCATCAGAACACAAAGTTGTACTTTGGCAGCTGCTTTTTGGACTAGAAATCATGTTGGGTCATTAATTACAAGCTTATCTCTGCATTAAAAATCTTGGGGGGGGGGGGGTGAGGTGGGGGAATTTGATGCAGATGTCACTGCTTCCAAGTAAATACAGTATAATGTCCATAGTCTGAATTTGCTGTACATTTGCAAAGACGTTTTCCAAAGGATGCTTCATCTGGGCTACTGAAGGCTGATAGTGCTTTGTAACTCAACAGCATCCTATATAAGCAGTAAGTATGAAGCATGGGGGACTGAATAATTCATAGGAAGAGGCAGTTCACCTATGATTAGAATGTGAGACCAGTCCAGGGACTCTCTTATGTCCTGAAGGAAAGAGACCGCGGTCATGTTATATGAAGCTGTACCGCTTGGATTCTACACCAACTTACAATTAGGGAAGTGCTTTTCAGTGCTGATCCCTAATGGCAAACACAGAGAGAAAAATTTAAAAAATCTCATATTTTACATATATGCTTATTGTTAATACCTGCTGTAGTCAAGGCAGATATCAACAAAGCACCCTTAAATCACTTTCATATTTTCAGAATGCCTCATTCTTGCTTCAACCTCAGCTTTGCTAACCCCAGTGATATTGAGAATGCCCAAGAAGCTCTTATCCTGGGGACAGTTCTCTTCCTCTCAGTATGGCACATTGATCATACCCATGAATATCCAGACTGTCTGGATTTATCAGTCCACCTTTCACTGCAGGGGCAAGGGAAAGAAGGAGTATTAAGCATCTGCAGAAGAAATGTCCTGACTACAATTCTGTCTTTCAGAGAGGCTCATCATTTCAGGAATGAAAATCCTCCTAGTTTGTTCTTTCACATGGCGAGATGGCTTCTTGCACTGCTCCAGCTGGAACAGAAACTCTGTTTGAGAATATAAAGCATTCCACGGCTATAAGAAGGACTATCTTGTCTAATTCCAGACAAAGTACTATTTGACACTCTTAGGTAACAACTAAAATAACATAGGTTTAGAACAGCCTTTATTTCTCTACATCTGTAGTCTCCTCTAACACCCATCTCAACCTCCCCCCAACCAATACCACCCATGATTCTATGGCACAGCCCATTATGATTTGCTGTGTAGTGTCTGAACTTTCCACTAAAATTTAATGATGCAACTTAATGAATGAACCTTTAATCTTCTTTAACATTGACACCTGTATGGAGCACAGAAATCTTCTGCTGTCTCTGGCCTGGAATGGTTTGAGACACACCCCGCCATGGGCAGGATTTTCGAGGGTCACTCTAAAGCTGGTGTTCTGACTGGTGTGCTGATGGTACGTTCTCGTCCAGTCAGGAAGCAGGTCCGTGTGTAACAGTGAGCCAAGTAACACTCATTAAGTCCACCGGTTCTGTGGTCAAGATGCCAATGGGCTCTCATGAGCAATGCTTATGTGTTACGCACTCCCAGAGACTGTTCCAGTTCCTGACGGCGCTGCTGAATCTGAAAGAAAATGAGAAACTGTACAGTTCTGCAGATTCACTTGTTCAGTGGCAGAAAGATTCATTCATAAGCCAGCAGTATGGCTCATTCCTTTTTACCTTGCAGTAGAAATATCGGCTCACAGCCTCTTGGGACCATGGCTCATGATAAAATTCAGCTCTGCGTTCTTCCTCTGGGTTTCCAACCACATCAGTCATTACCTGTGACAAAGACACAAGCGTTTTTCGCTATAGCTCTTCTACCACGTAGAGAAACATTCAGATTTACCTACAGCCAACATTTATCCATGCTACTAAATAATACATGTTCAGGACTGTTCTGTAGTCCTTAGGCAACTGGACAAGGAATGGCTTGTGTCCTTACTACCAAAATAAGGTGGCCACATACAAACTGTGAACTGTGAACAGTTCCTAACCTATGCTAACTCCTGAACTGTGCCAAGGAATAATTTAGGAGACCACTAGTTTCCCAGGCTAAGTGCCACAGACCACTAATAAGTTAACAGCATGGACAGTTTAGTACCAGTGTCCAGGAAATTTCCCCACCACTCTATATATCACTAGCAGCTGTAGCCAAAGAATCTCAATAGTACCTATACACACCCATGAACAGCATAGAATTGTTACGAGCTGGAGATCAGACTGAAGTACAACTCTTTATACCACTGTAGCCCTTAAATCATATCTTACCTTGATTCCAAGGAAAGATCTAATGGGGAAAGTATTATGGAAAAATAACTTTATTGAAATATAAGAAACAAACAAACAAAAAAACCCTAATAATTCCAAAATGGCCAAAAGCCTTAGCTGATTTTTCAGTCTTTAAACAAGTGCCAAGAGAGTAAGATTTGAACAACCACTAAAAAGAAAAAAATCTAATGACTGTCTCCAGCACCAGAGAATCAAGGGGAAATATAAAATTAACAGCATCTTCTTCAGAGTAGTGTGTTGCAACCACAAGTCTGATTTGGCAGGACAGAACAATATAGGAAAGGCTTTTTGGGACAGGGTGTCAGTCAGGGAGACCACAGAACAACAGAAAATATGCAGTCAAAGAAGCTCCAGAATACCTTAGTTTGTAAGCTCTTCAACCTGAAAGGCTCCTTTATTTAAATATTCTTTCAAATGCCTGTTCTTCTTTTGAATATAATATAAATAATAATTAACTATCATAGACTTAACAGTAAAATTTTGTGAAACTATTGATTAACAAGCTAGATGTTTGTATTTGAATGACACAATAATTTAATTGCAATCATATTATGACACCATTAATATAACTAGGTTTGAGGTATCTGAGTTAAAGACAAGAAATGTGAAATTTTGTGAGAAACGAGTTCTTTATTTTTGCTAGCAAACAACTGAACTTCCCCACATTCCAGTTCTTGGGTATCTCAGCACTAAGCTCAAAGATAGCTGATATTTAATCTGCCTGTTTCTTAAAAATGATTAAATCATGAACTGACAAAAGCCCCAGACTGTTGTTGTACTATACAATCCTCTTGCGGAGTTCTACAGAGCTCGAATTTTACAGTCATATTAAACCAATGTAGCCCTGTGCTCCAGTCACACTGTCTAACCACAAATTCACCTACCACGCCCGTTAAGCACTGCTGTTCCACTGGAAGGGGAATACAGCCTGGCCTGTCTTTCCTATATACTTTCTGCTCTGGGATGGCAGGGCTACACTCACTGTCTTTCTTCCACCGATTTTCCATCCTGGATGTTTTAGCTATACATGCCATACACGTAGCTCTAATTCTAACATTCTGATTCCAGTATCCATTCTTCTTCACACCTTAGCTCACCTTAAGATCCCGACTTTGGGATCGGAGAAGGTCCTGAATGTATCCTTTGGGATCTTTGGAGAAACTCAGCATGAAATCACGTTGTATTTTTAACTGATTTATGGATTCAATTGTCTCATGAATCTGACAGAAAAAAATAAAGCAGATGTTACTTAATTCATCCCATGCTCCAGTGACCCTGACGTCAGCTCTATTAGTTTCTTTGTGCTTCACGTAGCATACAAAAGTGACAAGTGGATACCACAGACTTATGAAGGATCCCAAGGCATCTCTCCCCTGCAGGAGGGAGTTAACTCCAATGTCACAGTCACATTTAGGTTTCACGTGCATTTCTGCAATTAAGTACATACAGGATTTTTCTCTACTGCGCTGAACTGCTGGATGGCACATTATAAACAATACTGAAGATCTAAGTCATGCCACGGGATGATGTAAGGATTTCCTGTGTATACTTAGTTTTTTGGCCAAGTCTGGGATTTTTCTGGAAAGGTGCTACATAAATATGTCTTTAAACAGGCCCCAATGCAAGAAAGCAATTATTCCCCTGGTGAATCTACATTTAACTTCCATACCCTATCATGATGCTTAAAATTTGTTCTCGTGATTGCCTGGTCAAGTCCATATGAAATAAACTTACATAATAGCAATGAACTTCTAGACTCTTTCTTGCAAGACAGCCTACTAAAATCAGCATGACTGCTAAAAGAAGACAGGTAGATACAATGAGCAATCAGGGGTATGGAAGGTTTACAGAAAATGAGTCATACCTTCAGAAATATTATGAAAGAATTCTATATTAACCAGCAGGTGAGAATGCGACTCCAAAGAGGAGTCAAGGTTCTATAATCATCCTGGATAGCAAAACCAAGTACGATCAATGGAAGCACAGTCAAAGAATCATTTGGACATACCCACATGCGCACAAAAGCAAAGTTTTGTTACTCTGTTCCTCTAAAATTCTAGTTTAAGATTATAAAATCACTTTGTTTAATTTTCTGTATGCATCCATTTTGCCAAAACAACTAATGTGGCCAAGTACGGGGTGAAAAATCATCCTCCCCTGATCTGGTTATGCCAACAGAGCCCCTAATGCAGGCACAACTATCTGGTATATTAACAGAAGAGCGCTTCTGTCAACTTAAAATCATTCCTTATTTGGGAAAATGATATAGTGATGCTGGAGAAAACCTTCTCTGTTGGCATGCACTGAGTTTCCACTAGAGGACTCTGTGACAGCATAGCTATAAATGGTACAGACAGCAGTAGAGTAGTCCATGCCTGTGTGCCCAGAAGTGACCTCAATAACTTCACTAATCACAGCTTACACTCTGCTGTAGAAAATGTTTAAACAAAGGTGATGAAGACATGGGGCAGGGGGAGTTGTCACTGCACTGGGAACAGAATAACTCTATGCATGCTGCATGCAAGCCTATATAGGTTGGGAACCAACTGGGTGAGCAGCAGCGCTGTTCAAAAGAATATTTCTCAACAGCCATAAAACAATAGATTCCTCAAACATTACCAGAATCCATAGCAATGCTGGTGTCCAAATCCCCTTTAAAACAATACGAAGACCACAGCTTAATATTTGTTTGGGTGTGTTAGGGGTAAACAAACAGGAACTTGGCCTGACTCTGTGAAACACAAATCTCAGGTACATTATCTCACACCTCATTTTCCCTTGCTCTGAGAAAGGGAAAAAACCCTTTGTTTACCCACAGCTGGCTAACAGACCCTATGACAAGACTCCCTAATACAGCCTACAGACCTCATCACTGCTATAACACAGATATGTTTATTTTAAGTGTGCATGATCCCCATTGGTTAATACAGGAAATAATTCTGCCAAACTGTTCCAACTGATTTTTCTGCCATTTATTTTCCACAGTTGAATCTACTGCAGTGAGTTGTTCTGTGGCAGTGCATGCACAAAACACACCCAGAACATGAGGTTCTCTTAGCTTTTCCTCACAGCAATTTAGCAGAATACCATGACTGCTGAATAAAATCTTGTAGTAAAGCAACTCATGTGGTCCTTGAAAGCATTAAAAAAGGAAACAGCAAGCAGGAATTCTGCATTATTTTACCTCTGCAAATGGTACAGGAGAGACTCATCCGGGAAAATTACCTAGGACAGAACTCAGTTTGAGATTAATATAACTAAACTTGGCCATCTAAATGTTTTTGTATGTAATTATGTTTCTAAGTTCCCATTACAGTCAAAAGAGATCATGACAATATAATCATTGTGGAGATCACACAGCAGTTCATTTCATCCTAAAGCAGATATTTACAATCTGTTCAGCTCTGTCATGCTCTATTCTCCTTTAACTGTGCTAATTAATCTCCATCTAGTATAATATTTAGACACCTAAATTCTGGCGACAATCTTGAGCAGAAAGTTACGCTTGCTGTCCATAAGCCAAGTGGCATTTCGAATACGGACACAGCATAGAAGAGAGATGTAAAATTATTCAAGGACTGAATGTAATGCTGCTACAGTACCCACTTGCTCAGATTCTCCTAGCAGTTCAGCTTCATTTTCTTCCTCCTCCTCCTTAGGAGGTCACCATCCTGGCTATCTTACTAGGAAGTAGTGTCAGCATTACTATCCCAGCTGTTTCAAGTGTCTTTGGTCCATTTGGCTCTCTGCTCCTACACAGAAAGCTGCTGCCCTTCAAGCTAACCACGTACCCTCTCTTCGCCTCTTCCCATTGGCTTCTCTCACTAGCATAAATCAAAACCTAATTACTTTTACTTCCCAATTTATCAGCACCACTATGAAAACCTCAGTTTCTGCCTGTCAAGACTTCTGTAGCTCAAAACATACCCCCTCATCTGAATTGCAGTATTAATTTTTCTTCCATCACTGGTTCTGCATGCTTGTATTTCCCCCACTTTCCCTGCATCTCACTCCATCTCACAGAATCACAGAATGGCTGTGGTTGGAAAGGACCTCTGGAGATCATCTAGTCCAACCCCCCTGCTCCAGCAGGGTCATCTAGAGCACATCGCCCAGGATCGTGTCCAGGCAGGTTTTGAATAGTTCCAGCGAAGGAGACTCCACTACCTCTCTGGGCAACCTCTTCCAGTTCTCTGTCACCCTCACAGTCAAGAAGTTTTTCCTCATGTTCAGACCCAACTTCCTGTTTGTGCCCGTTGCCTCTTGTCCTGTTGCTGGGCACCACGGAGAAGAGGCTGGCCCCATCCTCTCGACACCCTCCCTTCAGATACTTGTACACATTGATGAGATCGCCTCTCAGTCTTCTCTGGGCTGAACAGGCCCAGCTCCCTCAGCCTTTCTTCAGAGGAGAGATGCTCCAGTCCCCTCATCATCTCTGTAGCCCTCCGCTGGACTCTCTCCAGCAGGGCCACGTCTCTCTTGTCCTGGGGAGCCCAGAACTGGACACAGTACTCCAGGGGAGGCCTCCCCAGGGCTGAGGAGAGGGGCAGGATCACCTCCCCTCCACCTGCTGGCAACACTCTGCCTCATGCACCCCAGGAGACCATTGGCCTTCTTGGCCACAAGGGCACACTGCTGGCTCACGTTTAACTTGTTGTCCACCAGCACTCCCAGGTCCTTCTCGGCAGAGCTGCTTTCCAGCAGGTCAACCCCCAGCCTGTACTGGTGTATGGGGTTATTCCTGCCTAGGTGCAGGACCTTGCACTTGCCTTGGTTGAACTTCAGGAGGTTCCTCTCCACCCAGCTCTCCAGCCTGTCCAGGTCCCTCTGCATGGCAGCACAGCCCTCTGGTGTATCAGCCACTCCCCTCAGTTCAGTATCATCAGCAAGCTTGCTGAGGGTGCGCTCTGTCCCTTCATGGGCACCCAGGTCATCGATGAATATGTTGAACAAGACTGGACCCAGGACTGACCCCTGGGGGACACTGCTACAGGCCTCCAGCTAGACTGTGTGCCACTGACCACAACCCTCTGAGCTCTGCCATCCAGCCAGTTCTCAATCCACCTCACCGTCCACTCAGCCAACCCACACTTCCTGAGCTTACCTAGGAGGGATGTGATGGGAGACAGTGTCCAAAGCCTTGCTGAAGTCCAGGGAGACAACATCCACTGCTCTCCCCTCATCTACCCAGGCGATCATCCCATCATAGAAGGCTGTCAGATTGGTTAAGCAATCTCCTCTTAGCACTACTAATCTCCTGCCCTTCCAGGCTCCCATTTCTTGCTCCACTATCTTATCAAGCCCTCTTGAATAATCATTTTAATTTCACACTCATCTTTCATGCCTACTGTTGAAGAAGGATTAACTTTATGTACAAACAGCAGGTTAGTTAGTGGAGAGAGACAAGCACTTTTGTACTGTGATTCACCTGACCTATTTTAGATTCTACCTTAGGATGACATTACTTTCTCCCTTATCTCTCCAGTGATTGCAAAGGGAACTGGAACAATTAGCTCAGATGCAGACTTCTGAATTTGGACTTCCACAAGTACTATTTCTCCTCTAATTCTTCTGCCGGTAATCCTTCTCCATAACCCCAAGCCTCTTGCCCAAAGAAGCATCAAATCTTGCATCAAATTTTTCCCACTACTTCCCCAGCTGATCCTAGGGAACTTTGGTGTCGTCTTCAACCTCTCCCTTTCTGGTTCCTATACCAAAACAATGCCTGACTTTTACAGTTTTTTTCTGTACAACTTTTCTAAGATACAGAATTTTCTATCAGCAGATATAGTGAAAGTTCCTATAACACATTTTAATTACTATAACACTTCTATCTAGTCTTGCTAACTGTAATCTCTCCCTGTTTATATCCAGCAGAAGACTGCTGCCCTTTATTCTTACCATGTACCTTCTTTGCCCTTCCTTAGTGGCTTCTGCTTCTCAGCATTAAACAGAAGTCCATGAGGCCAGTCTTAATTGCCTACTTGTTATATTTTCAAAGATGAATCTTTCTGTTTTGTGTCAGGTTAGAAGAAAAGAAGATCTGGAGGCAAAATATTAGGAGTCATTTGACTGTGGTATCTAAGTATCTGCATTAGAAGAAAATAAAGATTAAAGGGCCTCTTCTATGCAGCGGACAAACTTATCACATTTATGCTAGTTTGAAAGCAGAGGTGACTATATTTTCAGAGACACACTGAACATAAAATATTCTACTAAACTGAAATTTAAAAAATGAAAAGCTGAAGCTCTGTCTTTCAATATACAGAAATATACTCATCTAGATGAATTAAATGATTCCTCTTGGCTGTTACAGCCAGGAATATTGCACTTCATGGAGCACCCTACAACAGTATTCACAAAGCCTGCCTTCCTGTAGAGCCTGCACTGAGGCACTATGCCCACCAGTGCTGCGAGCATACCTGCGCCACCTCAGCCCCATAATCCTGCCCACCTCATATATGTAAGGTATGTAGACCATACCTTGAAAGATAATGTTCGATCCAAACCACCTGTTCTGAAGTATTTTTAGTTGCAACCAAGTCATCTTATTTTCCACAGAACACAGCAGAGCTATTAAATAAATAGTTCAGAGGATTCTGAAACCGTGTAGCACCCACAGTGGCACACACTCTATGTCACCTGCCAGGAAACTCCCTATACTACTTGTGAAACTCTGCTTCCAGCACCTTCCATCTTTGCAATTGTGTCAGGCCCCAGATCATGTCCTGGGGTGGCACTCCAATCACCCCACTGCACTGCCATTGCATGTGACAGCTCCCTTGAAGCACGTTCAATGGAAATGTATGTATCTCATAATACTACTCCCTCTGATATATGACACCAAACCCACATACAGCTACACATTCAGTGTGTGTATAAGCATGTATATGCCATTTGAAACTTTAACTCCTTTATTCCAGGAATAGTACCTTGTTGTCCAGTGCTGTAATCTCCTGTTGATTAGCTGTTGAAAGAAGGAAACTACTCATCTGTCCCTTCAATGGGTCTTCAACTTCTACGTCTATGTCGTAACAAGCTGTCTTCTTCTGATCATTGGGGTCAACACTATGGAGAGGATAATAGATCATAAGAAGTGCTGTAATGAATCAGAATAAATATCCATCCAGTCCAGAACAGACTCTTTGATAATGCCTGTGGCAGGTGCTGCGAGAAGAGTTTAAGAACAGAGTATCTTTGTATATAGCTCTATCCTAGTATAGTCTCTCATCTTTCATCAGTCAGCATTCAGAGACTTCTGAGCTGCAAGTTTTATCTGCACCATCAATGTTAATAGCTATTAATGGACATAGTCGCCATTAAATTGTCTAATATCTTCCCGAGACCAGTTGTAACTCCAGCCTCCATGGCAAGCCCCACTGATAAATACCGTTCTTCTGTGTACTCTGTTCTACTGTGTCTTTTTTGAGATGGGGTAATCAGAGCTGTACACCACCACTCCAGATGGGGGCATATCATGACACGTTATTCGGTTCTCAGTTCCTTCTCCAGTAATTCCCAGAACTGTAATTGTCTTGGGCAGCAACGTAGCACTGTAATGACTCCCAGATCCTTCCTGAGAGGAAGTGGTGAATTTAGAGACCATCACTTTGTACATAATGTTAGGATCAATTTTTCCTAAATGCATTACTTCATCTTTGAAACAATGAATTCTTCAATTTTACTCTAGAACGTCTCAGCTGTTCAACATTATCCACCCCCTACTTCTAATAAATTACTAATCCAGGACAATGGCTTCTGTGAAGGATTGGGGGGAAAGTTTTTTTTAAAAATATACGTACACCATATAAAGCAGATCATACTTATTCACATGCTTGATTAATTCTTCAAAGGATATAGCCAGGCATGTCTTCCTGTTACAGAACTCTTATCAAATCTTCCCCAGCATACCACATTTCTATTAATTCCATTCTCTGCTACAGTTAGTACCAACTGGCCTCCAGTATCCAGGATCATTCATGGCATCATGTTAGCTGCTTTCAAAACCCTCTGGCACAGAAGGAGATTTTAATAGCTAATGCATTATACTTGCTAGTTAAGCAAGTTCATGTTTGAGTCCTGCCTGAAAAATCATTTGCAATTCCTCATTTTGTCTGTGCTAAATTAAATTCTATTTGATACTTCAGTATGATAAAGTTTTTCAAACATTCTCCCTCTAATAAAAAACCGATACTGCATACTTACGGGACCTTCTCTAATCTCTGAAGTTAAGATTGATCAAAAGAATGAATTCTGATTTCCTTACATGACTTCAAATAGTTGATTATCTTCCACGACTAGTGCTTTTAAACGTTAATAATTTGTCAGTGTCAACAACACACTGGCAGCCTTTCTACTTCCAATACGTTTAAACCAATTATTATGTTGTTTTCCATCTTTAGCAAGGTAAATGTCAGTATCTTTCTTTGGCTTGTCCTATTGTGACTTTATCTTTAACTTTGGGGGGTTTAGACTTAACTCTCTTTCTTTAGATTTAGGCTCAAGTTTATTAGCAAGGACGTTGTTTCTCAGCCCACTTGCTGATGAGCTAGACTTCAGTCATTGTTGCTTGTAATATATAAATGCTGACTTCTGAACGCTATTTTTGAAATGGCTAGGTTATGTTCACCTGCTGCAGCTAGTATAAAATTGGCTCATGATCTAATGGAGCTTGTTAGAGCTGGGAGAGCAAGAGGTACTGGCTTTTGTTACTTCTTCTGAAGATGGTAGGAACAGGCTAGCCTAATTCTAAGGAAGCTGCCAGATCGCTAGCAAGGATCAGCGTCTGATGATTAGTTGCTGCTGCTGCTGTTGTGGTTAACCAAATGTCTGCTGCAAAGACTGCTTTATATGTCCTGCTTAAGTAGCAATTGAAGAATGCAGCTCCAGTTGTTATTTCCTGCATGAAATGGATCAAATTCTAGGAAATTTCTGGACCTAGGAAAGCTCAGTGAAAGCTGGAGTTGAACCTAGCAAGGGATGTGATGGGCAACGAGAAGGGCTTCTAGAAGTGAATCAGCAGCAGAAGGAAGACCGAGGCAAACCTGGGCCTGCTGCTCAGTGGGGCAGGGGATCCAGCGGCAAAAGGCATGGAAAAGGCCGAGGTATTCAGCACTGTCCTGGCCTCTGTTTTTCCTGGCGAGGCCCGTCCTCAGGCCTCCCGGGTTCCTGAGCCCAGGGTCAGAGTCCAGGGGAAGCAAAGATACTCGGAGAGACCTTGACACGTTGGCGAAATGGGCCGGCAGCTCAACGTCATGAAGTTCCACAAAGGCAAATGCAAAGTTCTGCTCCCGGGATGGAATAGCCCCATGCACCGGTACGGGTGGGCATCACCCGACTAGAAGGCAGCTTTGCAGGAAAGGACCTGCAGGTCCTCATGGACAACAAGCAGAGAATGTGCCCGTGGTGTATCCCAGCTATGAAGAAGGCGGACTGCAAAATGGGCTGTATTAGCACCAGTGGTGCCATCAAGTTGAGGAAAGCGGCTATTCCCTGCTAAGCCACACCTGTGAGACTGCATCTGGACTTCTGGGTCGAGCTTGGGGCTCTCCAGGGCCAGAAAGACAGTGTCATACTGGAGCGAGGCCAGCAGAGGACCACCAAGATGACTGGGGGCTGGAGCACACGCTGTACCAGCAGAGGCTGCGAGAGCTGGGTTTGCTTCAGCTGTGAGAAGAGAAGGTGAAGGGCGAGATCTTATTGCTGTGTGCAGCTACCTAATGGGACGGTGAGGAGAAGACAGAAGTACCTGGAGGTGCACAGCGATAAGATGAGAGACAGCAGAAACAAGCTGCAACAGGTGAAATTGACTCCATGCAAGGAATTTTTTCTTTTTTCTTTTTTTTTAAAACCACGATGGTAGTCAAACATTGGAACGGGTTCCCAAAGGATGCTGTGCGATGTCCATCCTTGGAGATAGTCAAAGCCCAGCTGGACAGTGCTCTGAGCAACCTGGTGTTGCTTATCAGGTGATGTAATCTGAACCTGCTTTGAGCGGGGGTTGGTCTGCATGACCTCCAGAGGTCCCCTTCAATCTCCACTTTTCTATTATTCCACACATGTAACACAGACTAAACTACAGTTAGATTTTATTTAATACTATGCAACTGTGAATAGATAGAATATGCAGTGATCCAGGCCTTGTGGATCCAACTGGCATCTCCCAGAGTTCATTAGCTTCAATTCTGTGCTCCAGCTTTTCAGTTCTATGGTTGTATCATGCACTCAGATTCAGTGTTTTGACCAAGACCACAAAAGCACTTGGTAAAGATGGGTGTATCTAACAGCAAGGCTGCAATTCCCAAAAAACTCTGTTTTTTTTTTTTGTTCTTTTTCTGTTATCACTTAAATATGAAGTGTGTTGGTGGTGAAGGTTCCCTAGATACCTGAAAGTTGTATTTCATTTATGGCAAAAATATCTGTTTTGACAAGGATGCCAGAAGCTCAGTGTCTTGGTCATGGTAACCTTCTCTGAATCTGGACATTCTTTTATATACATCTGTTAAGGAACTCTGACTAGTTGGCATTCTTAGAGTAGGACTAACTACTGAACAGCTGACCCAATCTCAATAAAGCATGCATGGACTGTCCACTGTATTATAAACTTTGTACTGTTTTACCTTTTACATAATTACTCAGTAGTTAGCACGATTGCCCATGATGTACAAACTATTATTTCAATCCCCGTTTCCCGCCTAATTGGATTGAAACTCTCTCATTTCTCTCCCCTTAGGAAAGAAACCTGACCAACTCTCTGAATGCTATTCTAGTAGTGATAAGAAGGAAAAGAAGAAATTTTGCATTCTCCTTTGGAAGGGTGCCACTCTAGTGAAAATAATTCGGAATTTTATAGGCCAGAATGACAGAGAAAATGACTCTATAACAAAGTCCAGGGCACTCACCTGTCATTAGAAAAACTGTATTCTGGTCCTTACTACTGTACCTATTCCTATATTTTATACAGTGAGTGTTTTGCCTATGACAGTCCTGAGCTGACTGAACAGCTTACCTGATGATGTGGTTTATCACTATAGGGTCTGGTGGCAGCAGCAGGTTAGTGAGTCTCTGAGGAATTTCAGAAAACTTTAGCCGTGGACAGTCAAAGATCTGGAACACAATAAAGCGTGTTATCCTTGTCCAAAACCTAACTTGCAATTAAACAAGAAAGTAAGAAATCAAAGGTTCAAAAGTAAGGTGATTTCAAAAGCATTCCTTAATTCTGGCTCCATACACAGTATTAACCTTCGGTCACTTCTGCCCCTGCAAATTGCTACTGCACTTACAATCTGGGCTAGCTTACAGCTGCATCAGATGATAACACTTTCAGGTGCCTCACCTGTGGAGCAGCTGCTGAAGGGCACAGCTCACTGTAACAGAACATCAGGATCAACTGTATCACTGATGAGGGAGAAGTGACCACCTCTTCGCTCACTAAGGGTCTGTGGAAGAGTACTTTGAGAAAAAAAATCTTTTCTTTTTCCAGAAAAAATGTAAAAAGCACTTTGTTTTTTTTCTCTGAGGCTGTTTCACAAAATATTTTATGTCAAAGAAAAAACAAGAGAATAGTGTAAGACTTCAAGACCATTTGCAATTTTTGAAAATTTTTTTTTTAAGATTAAGAAAAAAGAAAACAGAATTTCAACATAGTTTTACTTATTTTTAACCAAAACCTAAGTAACATCTTGGAAGTGATCCACTCCTCCTCCAGTTCTTCACCATTGCATTGGTTTCCTTTTCTTTGCCATGCTCTGAAAGCTAAATATGTATTGGACTCAGGAAGAAAAGATCATATTTTGAAAAGGATCAAAGCATGTGATTTTTGGATTCTTTCCTGTTAATAATTCCAACGCCTTGTCATGAGCCTAGAACAACTGCTTACATCTTAAGTTTTCTGAAATATCATTAGAGCATTTTTATTCTTACTGGGAGTGTTAGTTCTCTGAACAGGTGAATAGCCTTTTCTCTAAGAGGTACTCCATTTAAAATTAAAAAAAAAAAAACCAACCTATCTTGATATCAACATTTGCCTTAAAAATATGCTGTTGCCTGGAGGCAATTTGTAAAAATGTTGAGGCCTATGCAAAAGAAAATGAAAAGACTTCTTAGGGAAAATAATTTTACATAATAGAAGAGTGATGCTACTTAGAGTATTATATCAATGAACAGAAACATGCTTTGCAGCTCTAGAGGTAAAGGATGCAGGCAGCATTGAAAAGGATGGACTGTCAGGTAGTAGAACCAATGTAAGAAATCAGATTGTTCAGCTATGGAGCCAAAGTTCCTTAGATCCAGTATCTTCTGAAATGCCTGCTTTTGCAGGGTGAGGGAATTTGGTAGTAGAAATACCTAGAAGACAGCCCTGGCTTCTGAAATACCTTGGGACCTTTTTTCTTGCTTTTGCTTGTAACAGAGTGAATTTCAAATCTGCCCACAGATATAAACAGTATTTCTAAACAGCAAAGGATCCTTCTTCATCAACTCTAAAATCCATCTGTCTAATTTACTGGACTCGTTTCCATCTAAGAATTCAGTCAGTTAGTTTCTAAAGACCTTGGTCTTTAGAAGTACTTGGAAGTACTTCTTGGAAGTTCTTGGAAGTACTGAGCCTGCAACTCACTATTTCAAATCTGAATCTGATAGTGATAACTGATGACTTGCTGCTCAAAACCTTCGCACACCAAGCTCCAATCTGCTATTGCCACTGGCTCAGCGCTCATGTCAGACTCCTAACGTGGATGCTCAAGAGAACAGAACTGTAAGGAGGGAAAAGACAGCAAGGACACACAAAAGAGACAGAATGGGTGGGAAAGTAGAAAAAAAGGCTGAATGGAATTCTCCTAAAGCATCTCATGTTCCTGTCTCTACCTACTCTCAATTGAAGTTCATCACCTACACTTCTAACCAATGCCTCTTACAGCCGATATGACTATAGCAATTTTGGTGTCTGACCTAACTCATTTAGGGGTAAATTTTTACACTGTACTGCATTGTATCATTAGACATAACTGCAAGCACATCAGCGTAGGATCTAGAAAAGCCAGCTTACCAAAAGGGAAGCCAGGTATCTAAAAGGAAATGCTAAGGGCAGTGAGGTGTTATCTTCTGCTCCTTTTAGGAATCTAGGCATTTCCAGCTACGGTTGTGAAATTTTTCCAGGAGTTATGCACCTAAGCCTGGATACTCTGCAGAAATATCATCAGACTAGAAAGCATTCCTACTCCAGTTCCCTTACCCTCTGTATCACAATCTTAGAGTATCTGACTGAAGAAAAGAAAAAAAACCTCCTCAGATGATTGAAATGTTTCATTTGATTTAACAGGATTTCCTAAGTACCACCATTGGTTTGGAAATCAAGATTTATCTACTTTTAAAATTTTGCCAGAGATCTAAGGAGAAAGGCAACACTCAAATCAATCCCATTTATTCTTTACATCTATACAAACATTGCATTTTATGAAACTATCCCAGACTAGCCAGCTCCTGCAGGCATTGAGGGTCAGCCTTCTAGAAGAGAAATCAGCTACTTCTCAACTCTGTCATCTGACTGATTGTCTGAAGATGAGAAGACACAGGTCAATTATCAGGTATGATGGTATTCCTGAAGGCTATATGCTCTGATATGAAGGAGACCTATCAGCTAATAGGTCCCCTGACGAGGTACAGGAAGAGAAGATGGTTCCAGCAAGCTCTCATTCTAGCAGGTTCTTAATGTTACACTGAAAATGAAAATACATAGAAGCATAAACATTAAATGGCCCTCCTGCACTCTAGTAAGGTATGAACTGCTGTACTGGGTCAGACAAAGGATTCGTCTAACACACTATCCTGCCCTTGACAGTGGTCAAAAGCATATGCTTGAGGAAGAACGTAAGAACAGGGGAAACATGTACTGGTCCTTCCCAAAAGACCCTCCCCAGCCTCCACAGATTTGCAATTACCTCGTATTTATAGTAGCACAAGACTTTTTTCCCATTAATTTGTCTAATCACTTTTGAACCTATATAAATTTTTATCATCTGTGATGCCCTATCACAAGCAGTTCCAATTTAACTATGCTTTACTGCTTTTTAATTTGCAACTTAGCAGTTTCAGCTAATGACCTCTAATTTTTTATTAAAAGAAGCAATAAACAATCACTCCTTGTTCACCTTTTCCATTCTGCTCATGATTTTTCAAATCTTTTTCATCTCTCTTCTTCCAATTACCTTCCTCTCCAAGCTGACACAAACAAAACTAAGTTGGCTACAGATAAATTGAGAAAGGAAATCAAATGCCCTAGGCATCAGAGTGAGCAGCTGAGTAATTTTAACAAAAATTCTTATATGTTTTTTATGATGGAATTTCATAATGTAGGAAAAAGATTACATGCTGTAGTTCTCAGAAAAAAACAGGAGGGTAGACTATACGATCCAGAAGATTACTTTGGTTCTATATTCCTAAAAATGCCTCAAATCTCAGGATTATTTTATTCAAATGTTCAAAACCCCAGCGCTGTCTTTAGGGTCATTCCAAGCATTAGTCACTTTAAAATGTGGTGGTGGTGATGGGGAAATGAATAAATGAAAACAAATGGTTAAAAAGAAAACTAGAACATACCTTTAACTATAGCACGTACTTCCCTGCCCATTAAAACATTTTTCACTTATTGTACCTGCCACCACTTTCCCTAAACACGAGCTTGTCACAAACACTACCTTCAGGTACTTTCAAAATAAATTCGATACGCTGAAGCTACAGGAAAAACAAAGCCCATGGAGACAGTGATAGCTCATATAACATTATCTTTACAACATAAATGTAATCTTACTAACAGAAAAGGTGGAGATGCCTTTGAGCGGCCTTTTTGGCTTAATTCTAGAGGCCATTGTGGAAGAAAAAAAAATGAATGTGTCACTTTCAGTGGAACTTTTCAAAAATGGAAACATGTCTCTACATGATTTGTCATTCAGAATCAGCAGACTATTTGATGTTTGCTGGTATAAAATGGTATATTCCAAAAAAGAAAGAGTACTCAAGACTAACAAGGTTCTCCTTTCTGGAAAGGCCATAACTGGTGTGGGAGTGATGAACCACTAGATACATTTTTTGACAATGCTGGCATACGAGGAGGGTGCTTGTTACATTAGTGATAGTGTCTGCTGAAAGCTATTCAGTACTGAAGAAAATGCACATTATTAAGGGCAAATGCAAATCAGTAACTTCTGCCCATCCAAAATTTGTGAAAAGATATGACAGTCTGCCTCTGAAGAGGCAGCGCATCCAAAAAGGACTTACCTGCTGGAAGTATTTGTCGCAGTTAATGTATTCCTTATCATGGGAGTCTTGTAGCTTATTTGTTTTGATGTACTGCCAGAGAGCCTGGATGATGGCTGATCGCGTCTGCGTGTGTATCCCCAGCAAACGGGCTAATCGTGGATCCAATTTAAACTGTGGAGGCTGTGGCAGAAAGAGAAGGAGAGGGAGATGGAGAGAAGAGCAGACATTGCACAGGTATAAAGTTTTGGTTCTAATTCTCTGGGGACTTTGCTCCTCAGAAGAAAAACCCAATTCAGTGGCAGAGTTTACAGAAATACAAGTTGCTCAGATGTGTAGCTCCATCAAGCTCTGGAAGAACTGTATCTCGGGATGAAAGGAAAGCTGAACCCTCTGTGGCTCATTCAGTTCCAGGCACATTACTAGCAAAGGGATACTACGACTTTTGCTGTAAGAACGGAAAAGATTCAACCGAGGCTCATTAGAAATATGTCAAACAACACTGAGGTTCAGCAGGCATCAGTGGGAAGTGCTCTAAACACCACTACTGCTGTCTGTCCTCTGCTCAATGACGTAAAGGAAAATCTTATGACTGGGCACACATCCAGTCTTTTTCTTGCAATTAGTTATAAGATTGGTGAGATTCATTACTGAACATAAGTTTAGTAGCCCCTAGTTTGTGAAATGAGCCTACCAATGTGCCGAGTTAATCAGTAAATTACAGATTAAATCCTTCGGTTAGAATTGTGAAATTATCAAAAGAAGATGTTTCAAAGTCATAGTTACAGCTTGAGAATCAGCTCCTCTTAGATCATGCTTCATGCTGCTTCATGCCATCCATCCTACATGACTGCTCCTGGCCATCCACCTTTACTGGAACTCAACAAATTTGCTGGAACTAACACTCACTTTTCCATAATTTATCTTCATTCAGCTAGCACCTGTGGCCCATTATAAGAACTAGGACATCAGTGTTCAAAGCACTGAACAATGAGACAGTGCTGGGCCCAAAGTGCTTATGGCTAATGAAAGGTAGAAAACATGTACATCTGTACGACAGGATTAACCCCAGGATTCCTGAATCTCAGACCCAGTGATGAAACCACTGTATAACACTGCTTCACAGGGAACACTACAGGCCAAGTCTT
The DNA here is from genome assembly GCF_040807025.1 of Struthio camelus. Lineage (NCBI taxonomy): Eukaryota > Metazoa > Chordata > Aves > Struthioniformes > Struthionidae > Struthio > Struthio camelus. Next base: position 91,212 of record NC_090943.1, read on the forward strand.
GATCATCAGGCTATGTATCTATGCACAGTTTTAATTAAACTGGAACAGTTTCTAGTAAGAACAAGATTTAGGCATAGATAACTGTAGGTTTTAGCCTAAGGCACAGCTAAAGGAAGGATACAGGCAGTAGAACTGCCTCTAGGCTGCAGAGGTCCTAAATTCCTGACTCCCTGTCTATGCTCTGTGGAGCCTTGAAAGCCGAGACCTCTCTGCAGCCATGTAGTAAGAGCTTGCTCCAGGCAACTGCAAACACAGGGCCCAGGGGGTCCCCCTACTGGGGTCTGCAGGGCAGTAGTGCAACACTACCAACTGCTGAGACTTATCTACAAAGAAAGTCCTCACTCTTTTTTTTGTGTAGGCAGATGTTTCTGATCTATGAGCCTGATCTGGGGGTGCTGGTATCACTTACTCAACAGTACTTGCACCCCAATTACTCTGTTGGTACTTGACCATGAAGTCCCACTCTGTGCAGGCTAGAGCTCTGCCTGACTCCTTGCATTACAGCTGCCAGCACAGGGCATCTCCTAGTGAAATCAAAGCTTCTGCTTCAATCGAGGCTTCTGCTGTTGCTAGTGACTGCTCAGTCGTCTCACATCAACAAATTCCCTTGGAATTCTGTTTTTCAGGAACGTTCCCACCATTCTGCTGCACACCAGAAAGTTTATCTGACCACAGCTAGTCAATGGAATATATTCCTTCTGCGCCTGACTTCTGTCATGCTCTTCAACAACCCTAATCAGCATCTCTAATAATATATGCTCTTTGGATACCTTGGAATTTGGTGCCTCTTCAAGACCAGTACTCACATTTAGACTGCTGGGTGCCAGGTCACCCAGAGTCAGCTTTGTAACAAGACAAAACTTAAGGAAAAGAGAACATCTATTTGAAAGTATGACTTTGTAATAATGGTAAGCATAACAAACCTCATTACATTTTCTTAATAATAAGGATTATCACTGGCCATTTCAGCATCTCAGTTAGTTCATATACTCTCTAAAAGTAATAGAACTTTCTCTCTATTAGCATAAAATGGAGTGTCTTTATCCTGGATGCTATTTGTGTGGGGGGAAGAGAATGATACAGAACAAATTCTTGGGGTTTTATAGTCAAAATGTATCTAAGACTGAACAGCCATTGAAAAGGGAGGTCCCACCTCTTCTCAGTAGCGCATTTCTGTCCCTTTCCTCCGGACAGCAATACTTCTTTCAGGGATGGTTTCAGTCAGATTAGTGAGCTCCACAGCTGCAAAGCTGCATAATTACTCACGCTAAGAGAAGGAAGACTGGTAGTGAACACTCATGAATGAAATGAGAGTGCTTATTTGGAGCAACTTCAGTCTTACATAAGCTTAAAACAGTCTGAAACTGTGCCCAGGAACCTCTCCCTCTTCCATCCCAAGACAGAATGTCCTACTTTTGCTTGTTGGGTTTTTTGGTTTGTTTGTTTGTTTGTTTGTTTGCAGGGAACTGATTTAGAAGAACGTTTTTTAGCTTTCAAATGGATCAGTTCCATGACTTGTATAATAGTTCAGCCCACAAATACTACTAGTCCAATAAAAATCATCTCAACAAAAGAGAGGAAGCAGGAATGCCTAGCAAGGAGTAAGAGTGATGGCAAGTCTATCCCTTGCAGGGGCAATGTTTGCCTTATACCAGATTAAAGCGACAAAGAAACCAAAACCTAGTAACTCAGGAAAGCTGTGTGTTCTGCTGAGAAATATGGCTGCCACAGCTACACAGCTAGTTCAGGTACAACTAGCAAAAGTGGCACTCCCTTCAATTGCACCATGCAGGACCTCACACAGAACTCATGTGCGTCTCCTCTGACTGTTCTCTAAGAAGCCCAAAACTCTGAGCTTTGACTTCATAGTCACTGCAATTTAAGATGCAGTTCCCTCTCCTGTATGTACAGCCTCCATCTTTTATTACTAGCAACAACACTTTACAACGCTCATAATAAAAAAAAAAATTCTTGCTAATGTTCACCTTACAAAGTAATCTAGAGATGATTTGGTATGAACAATCTTTTCAGTCTTTACCACACCTAAACTTTGAATTTATTTATTTACTAATTTATTTTTATTAAATTTATTATTTAATAATAAAGAGTTTATACTTTCTGGCAGATGGCCAATAAAATATTAATTACCATAGTGCCAAGAACAATTCTTTGCTAGACTATACTAGAAATTTACTTGATCTATCCCCTTTATATTTTAAATGATTTGTCAATTAATTTGGTATTATCCTAACCTCTTTGGAATATGTGACATTTTGAGTCCAAGTATATTGTTTTCTGATGTATGTGACAGGACGAATCTTCTCTACTGCACTGTGTCCCAATGGCTGTATTCTCCATACCGAGGGCAGAGAACTGACCTGGTAATCTAGCATGAGGAGTAATGTGCACCGCACGCTGACATCACCAGGTCTCTTCACCTGGAAGCCATCGGTCTCCTGGGTTGTAGGAGTTCTGTGCCACTGCCAAAGGAAAAACAGAGTAAGAAGGTTAGTCTTGTTTTCTCTGATGTGGAAAACCCTGTATGGCCATCACGGTTTATCTGCACAGTACTCCATGCAAGAATAAGGCAGATAACAGGCCCTCCGAAGATGTTGCAATTAAAAAAAAAAAAAATTAAACCTTTCTCTCTCCTTACATATCTATTTTAGTGCACAACTTGTTCTTGATATCAGTAGGCATTATTTCTCAAGAAAATGCTCATACATTTGTCATCATTTCATACATCCTGTTAGTAAAATAGTACAACTTGTACTATTTTACTACTACATCTATGTTTTAATACTATATAGATTCTGTTAATAAACATTCTTAAAAAGACCAACATTTTGGAATTTTGAAAACTTTGACTGTACTTTGAATGAGATAATGAACGCAAGATAATTTAAACAAGACAGATAATGGGTCCAAAACTGTTTGTTTGTGCTAATATCAAGTTTGTATGCAAACGGCGCATTGAACGTTCTACCTCCACAAGATGGTTGTCAGGTCCATAAAGGTCTTTGTCCAGTTCAATTACCAAACTCTTAAAAAAAGAGGAAAATTTACGCTTCTGTTTGCTGAGCTGTATAAACAGAAGAAACAAATGTTAAAGATTACATATATTAGCTTGTGTTCTGTGCTTCCTTTTCAGACTTTCTCCTTCTCTTAAGCATTAATTCCCAGAGGGATCACATGTATGATCAGTCCAGTTGTGTTCTCCCTTTGGTAGTTGCCAAAAGCAGGGAAAGATGCAAGAATCTCAGCAATCGTGAAACAGTATGCACTTAAGGAAAGATGTCCCTGACTCTCTTAATCTCTTCAGAAAGGACTGACTTGTCACCTGAACAAGGACACTGTATGCCTTTTAATTTAACAGTGCGTATTTTTTTATGAATGCTAAATTCCTGGTCAGAATTATCAGGTGGCAGTAAATTCTACAGATTAATCATGCACTAAATAAAAGTATTCTCTTTTACATTTTGCCTTTCCATTTAATTATCAGCATTTGCTGTTTACTACACAGATTGTATTTTCCATATTAAAAGCTGTGAGCTCTATGACCACGTAACCTGACTTTCTGCAGAATACAGGCCACAGGATTTCAGTGAATTTCTTCCTATTTAATGCAAAGATCTTTTGGAAACACATCCTCCTTCAATTTAAAATTTGCCAGTGACTGAGAAGCCATCCTAAGCCTTGGCAAGTTGTTCCAACAAATAAGTGCGTCCTTTGTTAAAGCATATGTTTCAATCTCCAATCTGTATTTGTCTAACTTCAACTTCCAGATGCTGCACTTTGTTACCCTTTCATCCTCTAGCACCACCATCATTCTGATACATGCACAGGTATCTCCAGACAGACATGTCTTGAAAGCCTTGCCTTCTCCACAAATATATATGTTCTTCATCTGTTTATCTTATCACACACTCAGCTTGTGACGTCTCTGTAAGTAAGTGACACCTTCGTTATGGAATTCCAGCCCTCCCAGAGGAAGCTGAAATCCATAACTGAGGCTTCTGAGCACTTCAAGATGATAAAACTTTGACTCCATTCTTGCTCTGACCATCCCTACATCCTCTTGCACTCCCTAGGAAAAAGAACTACCCTCTTGTCCTTGTTATCCTATTCCTCACAAGAAGCAACGCCTGCTACAGGCCCAATTTATCACACCTTGCATAGCCTGAATCCTGCCCTATCTTTAAAGGAAACTAATAGTCTCAGCACTGTCCTCTCCATCCCACTCCTTCCTCAAGTCTGCCCTAACCCTAAACCTAACCCTGCTGCCTTCCCTACCTCTCCCCCAACATTCCCATTATGCCCTTATCCCTCACTTCTGCTGGACATAGTGTCTTCCCAGCAACAACAAGCCAATGCTGCCATTCAGAGATGTCCTTTACTGAGTTAGTGTCCGTAGTAAAGTCTGTCATGCAACAAGACAATCTCTAGATCCTTGCCAGCCCCAGTGAAGCACAGGTAAATCATACGTCATCCAGGAGTTTTCCCTCCACTCGCAGCTCCCATGATGCAATGCTGCCATCAGAGTCATCTGCATCAGATTTTGCAGGATTAAAAGTGTTGGAGATGTAAAGTCTCAGTTTCCGCTTTTGCTGTTAAACAAATAGAGAAAAGAAAATTACATATCAGGTGCAAGCCCAGGTCTTTAGGCAGCCATGGGAAAAGTGATATTTAGGTACTCTGCATGTTTAGCAGAGAACCTGCATATTTAGCATAGTTGGACCGGGTCATATCACAACTTAGTATTTGCATATACATATGAAAATTCACCGAAGAGCTGAATCTGAAACTCCCTTTCAAAACCTCTGGGAAACACAAACAATTTACCGTTAGCGGAGAAAGACCATAGGCCATGAGGCTATACACCCTGTACTTCTTTTTCAGATCTTTGAAACGTTATCGTAAGAAAAGCAACACATCATGCCCTTCCTTTCTAGATACCAGTTAGATTACTAAGATTCAGCTGCAAACCTCTTGCTACATGAATGACTTTCATGGCTGCATCACTTCAGATTTGTGAATGGCATTCACAAATTCAGCTAATACTGCAAATTAGATGCCTTGCACAGCTCTGCCCATCTTCATTCTACCATCATGCAGAGCCTGGTAATGGTCTTCCTGCACACCCATACACACTCACACACCACCAGACCTTCCTCTTTAATTCCCTTTTACTCTAATTAAACACATCTATGGTTTCCCAACTTGCAGCTCCAACTTGCTGTGAGACCTGAGTGGAGGAAGGCACTGTGCTTCAGAATCCCCAAGTTCGGTGCCCAAGCCTTTAAGAGAAGGAACTAAATCCACCTGCTGTCATTTTACAGGCCAGTTAAGAAAGTTCCTCACTCAGTGTACTGGCCTATATTTTATTCCTCAGTCCCCTTCCCTCCCATGTACATGTGGAAAACTTGGACATTAACTGATGTATGGATTCCTGAAGGTGGCAGAGACAGTGCCAAAAATTTCTTTGGGAATCTAATCCCAAATATCTGTCTATAACATAACGACAAAAAAAGTTAGAGATGTCAAATTCATACATCCAGAACAGTCTTCACCTAACGTAAGAAAGGAGTAGTCTTGTAAAACTGACACAGACACATACATATGTACATATACATAGGTATGGGAGAGAAGAAAGGCTACAGAACAGAAGATAGTTACACGTATACTGGGGCAAGAATCTAAAAATCTGACATGGCATGAAATAGAGGCATATGGGAGGCAGGGAGGTATGGCTCAAATGGAATAGGAAAATGACTTTACTTTTGCCAAATCTAGAGAGGATAGCAACAGAAAGGTTTGACGGAAGAATGCCAACAGTATGCAGTGAGAGGGAATAAGGATTTTTAGAAGTGCCAAGAGTCAAGACAGTGACAGATTGACACAGACAAGACCAGACAGATTGGTAAGAAAAATATTCCTGGAAAATCATATTCCTTCTGCAACCTTTCTTACAGGATTTTTGTTGCTAAAGTGCTTTTCATTATATAAAAAAAATTGTAATGCCCTAGAATTTTTCTTTGGTGTGGAGGACTTGTGAAGGACTTTGCATTTCTAAATTCACAACTCTTCCAAATAACTGGCACGTTTTATGCATTTTCCTAAACGTTATCCCCACCTAGATTATTTGCAAAATTGTTTTGATGTACATAAGCTGCCTTTTTCTTCTGTTCCTCCTGGATGCTCTACTGACAGTTCAGGTTTATATCACTGAGTCCGCTTCCTCTCCCTTTGATTTCCAATGACATTATCTCCACTTTCCCTTTACCCTAAAATCTCCTTCTCTCCTCTTATCTTGTCATATACAGGTAGGAACTGTGTTTCCTCCAAGGACTGACATTACCTCACCAAAATCATCCACTGCAACATCATCTTCATTCGCATCTGAATATTTTAGCTGTCTTCATTTACCCTAGTTTTCAGCTCCTCATACAGTCCACCCACAACAGAGTTTGTAACATTGTCCAATTCCACTGTGAAATACAAAATACCTCTCCTTGATGCTTTGCACTGTTTCCCTTTGCTAATCCCTCATCATTCTTCTTTCAAGTCAGGCACAAACCAGATGCAGCTTACATTTCAGAACAGGTCTCCTGCTGTGTTCCCTATACTTTCTCTGCCCTGCCAAAGTCAGAGTCAGCACACCATTTGTTTGTTTCTCCCACATCTCCACATCTCTCTCTCCAATTTACTGTTTTCTTCTGTGCAAAGAATACTTTTTTCTCCCTCAAGTCTGACATCACAATCCTTTCCTCACTGAAACCCCTACAAATCAGCACGCTTCTTCCACATTGCCATCAGAAACTTAGAATAATTACGAACAAAAATCCTACGTAATGGCCTTCTCTAAAGTTATCTTTTGTCTTGCTTTCTGTGCATCTTCATTTTAGACTGAGAAACATTTAGCCTTTCAATCCACCATGCTATAGGTACTACTTCAGCCAGGACTGACAATCTCTAAGTACTGCGGAATGCTGTGCCTTTAGCCTCTGCCCCGCAAAGAAATTCCTCGTGACAAGCAAAATGTGTAACCTCCTCCATGGAGGTGGTCTTCAGATTTTGATCCAAATGATACTGCAAATTTGCAACACTATTAAGGCAATGATTAGAGCTCTCCCAAATGCAACACAAAGAAAGATCCTTGCTCCTGACTCATAACAAATACCCATGGAATCCATCAAATAGGGTAACTGAGCAGCAGCTGCAACAGGACCCTAAGCTGGTCAAGAGCTTTCAGATACATTTGCCTGCACCCTGTCCTCAAAGGATGCATGCCAAGAACCCCAAGAGAGCCTTAAATCTAATACAAATCTTTATTAGAACATAAAGTGGAATAAGGTAACATAAACAAAGAAAACACACATTTGTTGGTTAAAATGGAATAAAAAACCAAAAAGGGTTTGTACACAAATTTTCCTCTGCCTATATATCCTTGAAAATGGTTCACTTCTTCAGGCTTGCTCTTAGTCCAGCAACTCTCAGGGATTTCCTGGGTTGCAGAAAATACTGTATAGTCATTTCTGGGGAGACACAGAAAATTCTCTCTTTTTATTCTCCAAGACCCAGTTGTGCTTGTGCTCCTGACTTCTCTCAGGAGTTTCCAAGTTTCTGCCTTTGCTTCAGGTTTCTTACTTAATGTGGCAGTCTCTCATTCTATTTCCCTTTCTGATTGCCCCACCCTGCACTTAGGATGGCACAATCTCCCCATTGCACTGAGGGTTCCACCAGGCTCAGCGCACTTTAGGACACGGCAAACACTAGCCTTCCCTTCTGCAGCCAAGCTGCCACTTTTAAGAAGAACCTAACATAACACAGTAAACTGAAAACACATATCCTCCATCACGGTTGTCATAATCAGCAGCTGAACTCTGCAGCTTCAGTAGCAGAATCTGAACTGCAGAGTGCAGACAGATCTGTTATGGATATGCTGGTAAGCACTCTAAAAAATTTGTGGAAAAGGTGTTTGGGCAATGAGCATTGCTTGAACAGCCAAACATGTCCTCCTTTGTGCAGTACTGTACTGACCTGGAAATGTTCCAGCCTTCACACGTACCTTTCTGAGGCTTCTGCCACCATGTCCTTCTGTTTGCCCCTTAGGAGCTGCTGCTGCATCTTTCCCTTCTTCCTGCCCTTACCAGGATTATCGCTATCACCTCTTCCTTATACATGTCTAGTGTTACCAGCACTACTGGCTTTCCATAAAAGCTACCTGAAAACAGCTCAGCTCAAGAAATTCTGAGAGGCTGACTATCTTGGCACAACACCTTCCACTTCCAGGAATAAGACAAAAAGACACTGGAACTTACCCTGCCCATACTTAACATCAATAGTGATAATATCTACTTTGAGCGGTGGCATTCCAAAATAATACATTTAGAAATCTCTAGCAAAACACGGATCAGAGCTTTAGCCTTGCAAATGAGTGTTTTCTTTGGAGCAGCAGGCTCCTTCTCCTCTGCTAGGACTTTCCTCCTGTCAACTGTGATAACGCTACTGTCTCACCTGATGAAGCAAGATGCTGGCAGAGACCCAAAGGTATAGCCTGAATCCTTTCTGAAGGGATCTACCCAGTGAGTAACAACTTCAGTGCTTACAGCTATACTGCTACGATAAGGATGTCCAGTCTTGGAACACATCAGCTCACAGATCATACAGTAGTCAACGCTGAGCTCAAGGAAGAAGACTACAAAGCTGACAGTGGATGGAGTTTTACAGCCCCTATGCAGACCACAATGTCTCCAGGACTGAAGATGCGCACCCAGAATTGTTGCACGCAGTTCACTGCTTGACAGTACTTCTGGGTTCCACAGTAGTATCAAACTCATATCCAGAAGGCTCTGAGAGTAAGATATTCCTCCAACTCCTTTTGATCAACTCCATCTCATCCTCCATCTCATCCATGCAGAAAATGATGCAATGTTATTTATATGCAGCTTAGTTACTTTGTAGCTTAACTACAGGGATGCAATATACTTAGGCAAGAAGCCACGGCCATTTAGGACTTTCTGCAAAATTTCTTAGCAATGCAGGTTACTGAAAGCATGTCAAATTTATCCTCCTCTGTGTATGGCATCTTCTCAGAGAACAGCCAAAAAAAAAAAAAAAAGGGGGCCTTGGTTTTTACTGCTAGGATTCTCAGGAGCCTGGAGCAAACACTAAAGAGAAAACTTACAGCTCTGAGGGAAGATGAAAGCATCACAGGTAATCTCTTCAAATACACTGAAAGTTTACTGCCCACAAAGACAAACAGAGGAGAACTTAATGGAGATTGATCAAGGTTGTGAACCAAATAACCTCCAGCCCAAAAAACAGTAAATGTTTAACCTGCTTACTCTTGAAGTGCAAGATACAGGTCTTTAACATGCATCTTCGACTTGTCTTCAACAAAATGAACTTGAAATAGCAAGCCTATTAAAAAGAAAAGCCTGCCCAAAAAGCACTATATTTCACTTACAATTTCTTCTTGAGAAAAAGAAAAAGAAAAAAGAACCATATGTGGCAGAAGATTGGTCATGTCAGCAACAAACTACTGCAAATGGCTCAGCTAGGTTAGCAGCATGAATAGTAGGAGAGTTCCTGTGCAATGAAACAGATCCAACCAGGAGGCTGACAGGAATGCTGGAGCAGAAGAACTACAGCTTTTCCTTTCTCTCCAAGTTCTTCAATGCCATCTTCACACAAATCAGTAGAGCTTTAGGTTGAAGTAAATGAGAGAAACGCTGGAAATCCATCGAATCCTTTAGAAAACTAAATTTGGCTACTTGTGACGCATTTTTACAGTTCCCATTAGCATCAAGTCCCCAAAAGGTCAAATCAGAAACTAAGCATTTGGTGAGATACCATGATCTGCGTGATGTTCCAAAGGCAACTATCTCCATTGACTGCTGATGTTTAAAGTCTTTGGTGAACTCTCAGGCAGAACGCAATACCTCCAGGACACTTCCAGGAAAGTTTTGCCTGGGACTTCAAACAAACTGACACAGGCATAAGCAGATAAGCTCTTGCTGACTGAATCAAAGAAATCTTGGTGCAGATCTCAGGAATAGTATTAAGCGCTGTATGCATGCCTTAAGTATAGGCCTCCATGCTGCACCTCAGCATAGCATAAGAACCTCATGCACAAAGCACAGGAAAGATGAAAATTTGTGAGAATAACTGTTTAGCAGTCTCACAAAAAACTTTTTAGGAAACAAAAAGAACAGTGAAAGATATAGTAGCATGGAGACCAGAAATCAGGTGAGACAAAAAGAACAGTGATCACTAATAGCAAGCGTTATCATTACAAAAGAATGAAATGAAACAGAGAGCATTCATACCAAAACTAGAATATAGAGGTATCACTCACCCAGAGAAGTAGCAAACAGATTTGTCAAAATTTGCAGAGGAAATAAAATTAGTTTGGTAATTCATGATCAGAAAAGATCGAAAAGAACTTCAAAAAGGCTAACTCAAACCAGGAAAATCAGTGACTTAGTAGAATATGAATGGGTTGTGATTATTAAAAGGACTAAAAGGAACTACCCAATATTTACAGAGTTTGAAACACAGGAAAAAGACCTGTGGACAGTTCTATGAAGACTTCAATTAGAAAAAAAGTCATCAAAAATCAAAAAAAATTATAGGGCAATAAAATGGAGAATATTGCACAGAATAGTCTACAGAAATTGGTGATAGCAGCTCATTTGGCATGCAATACTCTCTCAGGAAGACTACTGCAGAATCCGGAGGTGTATACCAAGAGGTGTTAAGCATAACTAGGTGCACAGAAAAACTCTTTGGGCAGTGACCGGGCAGACTGAAATTTTTATCTTAGAAAAGAGAACATTAAAGAACATGAGAGATATTTGAATTATTTGCTGGTCTAAAGAAGGAGATTAGACGTTTGTGTGTTTCTTTCTCTCGCAACGCAAGAAGCAGAAGACACTAAATGAGCTCGAAAGGCAGTAAATTCAAACCTCATCAATGGACATATCTGTCCATATATGCTGTACAAAGCCTAACAAGTCATAATTAACCTGTAAACTCATTGCCAAAGAACACAGCTGTAAAATTTGCAGGTTTTTAAGCCAGAAGAGACTTTATTGTCTAGTTCAATTTCCTGTGCAACATAGGCTCTAATCATCCATCAAACAGGGCAGCTCTCTTTAAAGGACATCCAACGTTGACTTAAGGACTTAACATAATGAAAAACCTATTACATCTCTGACATCTTGCTCCAGTGGTCATAAATATGCACGTTACTTCAGTCTGAATCTGTGTATTTTCAATGACCAGCTGTTGCACTACAGCTGAAAGCTTTTATTTCTTAAGAAAAAAAGGGACGGGGAAAGAGTGGGTATCATATGTAAAGAACCCAATAACATCCAGTTATACCAATATACAAGAATTTTCAAAAGAGATAACAAACCCTTCTGTGTGTCAATATAAACTGATCTCTGATTACTGGAATTTAGGTGGAACTGTTACTTACAATCGCAGATATTCTGCAATGGTTTCTGTCACCTTCTTAAGAAGTATTTAATACTAATTGGTAAGCCCACGGGCACCGTATGGATCCTGGATCCATGCCAGTCCCATAATTCCTGTCATCACTGCAACTGGCGGGGGTGGGTGGTTAAGCGAGATTTAAGCACGTCATTTCTCATCAAATACTTAAGCAAGTTTGTGATGGGTTAAGAATGCAAACACGTTTTGCTTGTTTGTGCTGAGGTTGATGAACCTTTGCCCTGGTGGCTAGATTTGGTCAAACTCATTAAAAGCAGCTTAACATGGCAAGGCCAGGGGCACAACTTCTGACAGCAAGTAACTATACAGGCAATAAGTCAATCAGTAATGCAGTAACATATTGGTGTGGTCCCATCAACAACTTACTTCTCTTGATAATGAAGTATGCAAGAATCCCCTGGTTCAGTCTGAGGAAGATCACTTGGAACACCTAGGGACAAGTTCAAGGATGCCCAGAAGAGGACAGACTCACCCAAGGCTTGCTGACTCTGAGGAGACCCTCAAAGAATGGGTGACTGCAGATCAATGTGCATGTTAAGGCTAATGACAGCAAGATAACCACAAGTTGTGACCCAGCTCTCCCAATGTATGACTGACTCCTATTGGAGGACACATCTGTTGCCAGACTGATGTCCTCACACTAGGGAAACGGAGAGCTACTTTTTTTTTTTTTATTTTGTAAATTTTATGGCTGATATTTAAAGATGAGAAAGTTCCTAACTGCTTGTTTAAATTGAAATTGAAACCGTCATAAATTCTGTATTGCCTGCTACATAATCTTACTTTAAATGGCTTGCGCAGACATTTCTCTTAGAGAGTTTTAAAATATTCCATCAAAATCACTGTAATACCTTCATGCCTTCAATGGGCCTTAGGGACACTGTGCTGGCAGCAACAGTTAAGTCCAGGTCACAGGCATTTGTAAGATGTAATGAGCTTCAGAAACTCATGAAGAGCCAATCTAAAAACAGAGATTTTTATTTCCCCTCCTTGACTTGGAGAAATTTTGCTTCTCTGACAATTACCACCTCTTTCTAATTTTAAGCTTAACATTATTCAGAGCTGCCTTCTTCCCATTTGTTCTTGTGCCAGCACTGTCCGTCAGCATTGTCTGTGGCCCTTCTTTTCTCCCCCTCTAGAAAAAATACAGCCACTCCCAATCCCTCTCAACCTTCATCGTGCTGGCACACTAAAGCCAAGTGGTGAGTCTTCCTTTCCTGAGGTGGTTCCAGAAGTTTTTTTTTTTTTTTTTTTGCACGATCATTCCAGTTTAACCTGTTAGTATTGATGACACTGTATTCCGGCTTCAACAATCAAATGAGATGTCACCAGGGCCTTCTGCTGTAACACTTGAACTTTCCTATTGCGACAGACAATTTCACTTACTGATCTACCCTAAGGGATTTTTCTTTTTTTCCAGGCACATCACATTAAGTATACGACTGTTATTATGAAAGTAATAAACGTCACCTTTAACGCTGCTTCCAATTATTTGGCTCCTATTTTATAACAGAAATTAATCCTATTAATCCCTATATGCACTTGATACTAATAAGTATCCTATCTCCTTAAGTTCAGAATATTCTTTCTGTAAGACAGTCAATTCTTCATCAGCATTGCCAAGACCTCCCAGCTTGGGGTCATCATCACATTTCAGAATTAACTGCCTAAATTCTGACATCAAAGTCACTAATGAAAATATTGCAAAAATTGGTCCCAAGGTTTTAAAAATTAAATAAAAAATTTGTTTTGATGAAGTCAAATAATTACCTAAAAAGATGCCCCAAGGGCAGCTCTACCCTGGGAGACAACGGTTCACCAGAACTTCATGGAAGGTCAACTTGGCAAAGTCTTCTTGAAATATCCTCTGCATTAAGCATCGACAGTGGCAGGCATGCCAGCACCAAGTCCAATACCACAACCACAGAAGACAAAGTACACTGTCCTGTGCCATAGCTCTCAAGGTGCAGGGGGGAATCCCCAACACCTAAAACGTGTTAGAGCTGCCATTGCTCTCAACTGTCTTAAAATTCTTCTAGCGATCCCCATCTCCTCTTTCTCTGTAACATCCCATGAAGAAAGAATAAAATCTTTTACTCAAGTTGGGGCAAAGAGTATCTACCTCATTTGTTGACTGCAGTAAGTGCAGGCTTGATTCCGGGAGCTGAACGGCAGTTGGGTTCAGAGTATGACACAAAAATCTCTACAAATTATTTGTTCTTCTGCCCCAAGAGTATCACTTGGACGTTCCAGGTTTAGAAGTCAGTACATGCACAATATGCGAGACTCTCAGAATGACCGAACAACACAGCTCAGACGTGAGGTACTGTGGACACAAAGGTATTCTGAGTGAAAACACCCTTGCTCGAGAGGACACCGGGCCAAGTGGCAACCTTAAGCGTTTGAGAAAAAAAAAAAAAGGAAATTGCCTTCTGCCAACAGTCACATAGCAATTCATCAGTTATCTTAAAACAGGCAGAAGAAGAAAGTATCCCAACCTACAAAGCCAGTGAGAGACACCGAGACTTTGTCACTGTACTCAGACACTACTGCTGTTTTTGAACCTAAGAACGGTGACTCTGGGAGTTCATCGCTTAGTCTGAGGAACTGCAACACCAACCAGTCCACTGCGAAACCCTGGATAAGTCTTTGGTTTGAGTGAGAAAACAAATTATTGTCTGTGGCCAGGGCATTGAACGGGAGACTTGCATATGGGATGGGCCACAAGATGCCTCTCTTTCAGACAGGGGATTCCTGAGTTAAGTCTTGGGATGCAAATAATCTTCCCCAACTAATTTAAAGTTTATCATGTTTATGCCCACAACTGACCAGTTATCTTTGGCTTTTTTCAAAGACAATGGAGAGAAATAAGCACTTTTTAGGGCATGATTCATCTATCTTATTTCAAATGTCAACTATATGAGAGGAACTGTGCCTTGGACTCCATTCCTACACTGACCAATCTCTTGACTGTAAAGGGAGCCCAAAGTGACTAGCTTACATAAAAATAACTACAATGTATATGTCTGTTCTTAGCCAACTAAATCCCACCCTCAAAGTCCACCATGGCCCTTGATGTTCAGATTTTCATTAACTCAGTCTTCTATAAGGACACCCACTGGTCACAGTTGAGCCATATGGCTTCAGTTTCCTTCAGGCCATGGACCTCAGTCTAGCTGTACAACTGGTCCCACTGCAGTTCAAAGCTGAAACAGCCCTGCCTGCCTGACTACCTCCCAAAAAGTCCTTTCTGGAGTCTGAGGACAAGAATCGGTGGTTCTTTTATAACGTTAATGCAGGGCTTCTTACTTCAAGTCACATACAGTTAAAGCTGGTCTGCAAATGAGGAATTCTGAGATTCTTGTCATGGGTATAGTCTAGGAATGTAGGCTCGAGGAAGAGGAGAGAACACCACTAGTACTTCAGAGGTAGAAAAAAGACAAGGCACGATCTGGACTGGAAAAGCTGGCAGCTGACAGGGGCTGCTGACAGTGGTAAAATGAGCTGGCAGGTGGTGAAGGCTATCTTCTCTCCAACCCTAATCAACCTCCAAAAATCCAAGGTCTCCTCCTTGCTTTCTGAGCAATCCTACAGCTGTCATCTGTTTCAGCAGCACGGCTGTTCATAGAAGACCAAAGCAATATCAATAGGCCCAGTGTATTTTATGCACTATCCTCAATCAAAAATGGTTAAACCAATCCCCCCTAAAATTTCTCAGGAATAACTAATCCTTCAGACAGAAAACAAAGGCCTGAGCAACACTAGACCCTAAGCCTGTGGTTCCTGAAGACTTTTCCTGGCTACAACCTAATCACTGTGGCCTATATGATAACTGTAATTGCAACTGATAATTCTGAGCAGTCCTACATATTATCACATACCTAGACAAATTTAATTTTTTCCCAGGATTACAATCCCAGCTTGGGAACTACTGCTGAAAGGCAAATTATTTCAAAGTTGCAAGAGCTCTGGCAGGAGTTTTAAGATGGAAATGCAGAGATAACTTTTACTGCTGTTATCTCCAATTAAAATGAGATGAAAATATGTAATATCAGAACAAGCAAAATTTATCGAGGCTTAGCTCTATTTTGGTACATCTTGAATTTCACAACTGCTATGGCTGAATTCTAGACATGAATTTGACAAACATCTGTTGATCATTTTTCAGAAACAGATTTAGACGTTAACTAGCTGAGTAACTGATATTTAAAATGTGTCTGCTGAGCCTTAGATGGAAATGGAATTTTCTGGCTACAGTTTTTGTAGAATGTTCTGTCTCATATTCTCTTCCTCATCTTAGACCCTAAAAATCTCCACTGTATAGCTTACAGCTGGGAGATCATGTATTGCTCAATTCCACGGTGGAGGAGTTTGCCAGAGAATAGACATCTCCCTGCAGATTTACGAATGCAAGTCTAAGTTTTCAGTTACTTTTAAACATGGCCAAGTTCCTAGCTGGTATAAAATAATGGTGCTCTACCCACATTAAGAAGCTAAGACAAATTATACCTGCTGAGAGGCTGATCTACTATATGCAACAATGTTGGACCATTAACTTGTCATTTAAACCATCCATACTTCAGTTTCCTATCTGTAAAATGGGTATCCTATAGAAATTCATTTTTTCCTTTTTTCTTCTGCTTCGTCTATTTCAATTGGAAAAACATTAAGAGCAAAAAAAATTCCTATCTTTTAAAATACCTAAACAGTGACAAACACAACGGAACCTTGATCTTAGTTGGGCTGATTCCCACTACTGTGGTGCAAACAAGAATGACAGCTTTACTCCACAGTAGATATATTGCTACAAAACTCTTCATGCTACAGGATTTACTATATGAATGGGTATGACCATTCAGTATAGTCACAAGAACTAATAAGTAGGATGTAAGAAAAAAATTCTTCACAACAAGAGTGGCCAAGCATTGGAACAGGTTACCTAAAGAGGCTGTGAAACCTCCATCCTTAGCAATTTTCAAAGCTCAACAAGGCCTTGAACAACACTGTTTTGAGCAGGAGGTTAAACTAGATGACTTCCACAGCTCCCTTTCAACTTAAACTTTTCCATGTTGCAATGAAGTAGACTTGGAAAACTGGTGAAAAGTTAATTTCAGTAGTATATAATGAACAGGGAAGTGCTGGACTTGATCTAACAGGTATCGCAGAAAATGTCACCCATCCATTTCTTATATGAATTGTCCTTTTATAGAGTATGCACATTTTTATATTTTTGCAGGCTCTTTAACAATTTTTCTCTAAGTAATTCTTCCCATTATATGCTTAATATCTCAGAAGTTTAGCCTTTAACTGAATTCTAATGGGAAATTTAGCATGACTTCACTAAATCCCTCTAATCTCTTATTTTTTTCCTTCTAATCATTCTAGTACAAAATTTCAAAAACAGTATTTATAAGCCCAGAAGCTATTACCCCCTTTATTAAAGGCTTTCAGAAGCAAGAGCTGGTAATATTCAGTGAATGTTTTCCACCACCCTTCCACATATGCTGTTCCCCAGCTGCTTATGCATAGGAGCTTTGTCTGACTGTTTCAAAATATCTCTGTCCACAGGCCTTTTCCTGGTTCCCCAGAAAGATCATTCTAGCATTTAATACATGTTCCCCCCCCCCTCCCCCCCAACTCAACCTACAGATTTTTCATAACATACCTTCATTGGTCTCTTCAGCGCTTCCTGAATATCCACACGTTTCCGCATAATGGTCTGGTCTAGTTTGCGTTCAAAGGCCAACAGATCCATGTAGGCCTGGGATTCAGGAACCAGCTCCCGGATCTGAGAAGGAAGCAAGGAATATCCAAGCACTGGAAGCAAAGAATCTACCATGTTCTGGAGCAGTAATACTGACACCTGCCCAGCCCTTAGACAGATGAACTAAGAAAGAAGGGGTTACCCCTAAGACTGTGGTTCCCAACTAGTGGGGCAGGTCTGAGTGACGTGATACAACCATAGAACTGAAAAGCTGGAGCATAGAATTGAAGCTAATGAACTCTGGGAGATGCCAGTTGGATCCACAAGGCCTGGATCACTGCTGATCTTTTCAAGAGAGGCTTAGCTACAAGCAGCCTGGGAGCCACCGTTTTTGGCAATGCAACGTATTTTAAATTTGTCCTGTTTAAACTAAAAAAGGCTGTGTCTCTCTAGGCTAGGAATAAAGGCTGGGTGTTCTTCTTTTTTTTTTAAACAAGTGTTAACCCAGCGTAAGTCAAAACCGTAATTCAGGAAGGCAACCTTTGTTAACACATCCTCTTGGCTATGGTGAAATCTGCCTTCACAAGTAAGTTTCAACAAGACCAACTAAGAAGTGTCAACTTATGATTTGGCCAACCGTCACTGGTATTTTGAAATATATCTTATCTCTATTAACAAAATCCTTTCTTATTTTCTCTGTTGCAGAAAAGCACAAAAGAGGTGACAGGAAGTAGGTTAGGAGGGAGAAAGGGATAGAAGTAAAGAGGAAGACCTAAAAATCTGAGCTGAGTGATGGGCAAGCATACTCTTACGTGGAAAAGTCAGTTCTTAATTGGGAATAACTCATGCAGGCAAACCATAAAAGGAAAGGAATTATAAGTAATTATAAACAATCTACTGGTCTGCCTTGTCTATTTCTAAGATATTCACTCTAGCTTTCACCTATCTGATTAAAATACTTAGCTGTTAGAATATGTCTGTTCCATAACAACTAAAAGCTACTTGGCATTCCTGTTTTGCTTTAGAATCAGAAGTCTCCAGTTTGAATTCAGTATAAGACACAAACATACATGTGAGAGAGACTGGGCAAAGAGGAAGAGGCCAAGACAAGTCAGCTTCCCTTGTGTGAGTACAACTTTAGCACTGTGTATATACATTTTGCGCAAAACTGTTTTACTTCACAGAAGAAAGCTCCAGCCTTCTCCTGGACCAAGAGTAGTCAGTTTCTGTTGTAGAAAGAGCTACTAAAGCTATTTGTTTCTTGATGCTGACTCATGGCCACCTGACGCCAGATCTTGCAACAGAGGCTACTTACTACGCTGACCGTAACTGGCATCTGTTCGTCTAGCTTGTTGCTCTGTATATAAATTGGTAGGGAGCTCAAGGGGACCCTAGTAAAATCATTTTGTTTTGCGATTATATCTTGTCCCTCTACCTGCTCACTGTGTACTACAAAAACCTAAGAACTACTGTAGCAGGTCATTCCAGCAATCCATCTATCCTTGTACTGTACTTCTGACTGCATTAGAAAGTTGATGCATTTTAGCGCCTACAGTATCCTAAGGCATGGCGTTCCAGGACCTCAGTAGGCAGTGCGTGACGAAGTAGCTCTTTCTGTTCATTTTGAACCTGCCATCACTTTATGCCTTCTACTTTTAGAGCTGCAGAGGCAGTGGGTAGTCATTCCCTGTTTACCTTCTCCATACAGCTCATAGATCTTATAGTTTTCTGTCATCCCTTTCTTATTTTTTCTCTTTTCCAGGCTGAAGAGGAACAATCACTCACTTCTGTTTTTAGACTGATCAAGAATATAAAAAAAAAAATCTCTTTCAACCTTATTTATTGGTTTGTTTGGTTTGAGATGCTAGAATACCCGCACTCTTTGCAGTAGGAGTGACACTTCGGAGAAGCAGAAATCATGGAGCCAAAGAAACGCGCTGGTTTTGTCCCATAAAACTGTGCTGCTTTAGCTAAACGACTGGTTTTTTAAACTATTTGCATGTTTCAGTAAAGCCTTAGTAGCAGCAGAATAATAAAAGAAAGTTAATATTTTAAAGAGTGAAGCACAAAGACCAAGCACTGCCCTGGGAACCCAAGTAGTTGCCAGACAAACGCTGAATAAAGAGAGCTAGGGAATACTTCCAAGGCATAGCAAGTACAAGTCTTTGGATTCAACAGCGTACCACAATGCCCCTATCCTGTCCCACACAGAACAGAAGATTCCTCAGTTCCTTCAACAGAAGCAATCAATCAGGTTGTGACTGCTGTCACTTAAAAATTCTGGACCCAGAGCATAGCTTCAGTCATCTACCTCTGAGCCACACCACAGTCAGCTCATGAACTCCTAGGCACAAGAGAAAGCTGAGAGCTGGGATCCAACTGGATCCAGGATCTGATGACATTTCTAGTAAGTACGCAGAAACAGCAGTAATCTTGAATAAATGTTTCTGTTCCAAACTTACAATGAATTACATCCCCTATCACATGAGAGTGAAAGGGTACTTCCTATTCCAACTATAACCAAGCTGGATGTTAAATTGCATTTAAGAAAGGATAATTACTTTGAAATTAACGAACAAAGACAAAACTGCATGGAAGTCCCTGAGCTGCAAATGGCTGCTGGTTGGGAGAGCACTTGGGAGAAGTATCGCATATACTTGCCCGGGTTTGTACTCTTTTGCAGGTATGTGTTATGGACACAGTGGAGATGGGATACCGGGCTAGATCACAGGTCCACTTAGCCCTATTTGGCTGCTCTTAGCTTCTTTTGCTTTCTCAACCTAGTATTGAAATAATTTTTTGGTGGCATGATAACGATCCAATCTCATTCTGTTTCCCAATTTCCCCTTAAGTATGAGAGACAATTAAGGGGGAGTCCCAGCAGTATCATGATGAAGGATTTTCTTTGTTCCTGGTATGTCTTAGTTCAAAAAGATAAAGGTATTCTACCTCCAGCCAGTACTACACAACTCATTTTTCAGTCTTCTTCACAGCTAACTGAATCTCAGCTATCTTGGTGCTTATATGATAAGGATCTGGGTAGCCTACATAATTCCCTCCTGCTGCACGGTTTGCCCTAACTTAAAAATTCATAACTCCATGTAAGCCTCAACTATTCTAAAAAAGTTCAGAGTATATGCATAGAGAGTATTTCAAGACCTGATTTCTCCTTTGTGGCCTTGAGCCATCTTCAAGAATCTACAGAAAACACCTAACAGCAGCATCTGAACACCTGATGTTCTGAAGCAAGTAGATGAAATCTTATTTCAATGCTTAGCATGCAAAGGATTTAATGACAAGGATGTGGCTTGCATGTTAAAAAAAAAAAATCTATTCTCTGTTTCAGTCATGGAATTATATGAATAACTGGAACAGCTTGTTAATAACATCACTAAGATTCTTTTATTTCAATTATGAAAATTCAAATGTTTCAAAAATTAAAAAAATTAGGAAGAGCATATTATTCTTAAGCTATGTACATTTGACTTTTATGGATTTTTTTTTAATCAGTGGTGACCAAAGCCTAAAGAATACATCTGTGAGACTGCATCTGGACTTCTGGGTCGAGCTTGGGGCTCTCCAGGGCCAGAAAGACAGTGTCATACTGGAGCGAGGCCAGCAGAGGACCACCAAGATGACTGGGGGCTGGAGCACACGCTGTACCAGCAGAGGCTGCGAGAGCTGGGTTTGCTTCAGCTGTGAGAAGAGAAGGTGAAGGGCGAGATCTTATTGCTGTGTGCAGCTACCTAATGGGACGGTGAGGAGAAGACAGAAGTACCTGGAGGTGCACAGCGATAAGATGAGAGACAGCAGAAACAAGCTGCAACAGGTGAAATTGACTCCATGCAAGGAATTTTTTCTTTTTTCTTTTTTTAAAACCACGATGGTAGTCAAACATTGGAACGGGTTCCCAAAGGATGCTGTGCGATGTCCATCCTTGGAGATAGTCAAAGCCCAGCTGGACAGTGCTCTGAGCAACCTGGTGTTGCTTATCAGGTGATGTAATCTGAACCTGCTTTGAGCGGGGGTTGGTCTGCATGACCTCCAGAGGTCCCCTTCAATCTCCACTTTTCTATTATTCCACACATGTAACACGGACTAAACTACAGTTAGATTTTATTTAATACTATGCAACTGTGAATAGATAGAATATATACAATATATCCTACAAATAAAATGTACAAGAAATATATAAAAATAATGTTAACATAGGAAAAGAATACTTATATTTTCCCAGGAAGGGCTCTGAAGGAATCAACAGAAATGCCCGTTTATCCAATATCCTGCGAGTAAATTTAAGGATACCTCTGAACCAAAAACTGCGGAAGCATTAACACCGACAGAAAGTACGCAATGAGAATAGAGTAGCCATACAATGCAATAGGGACATCTCCATAAAGTTGGGCTATTCAGGCAAACTGTCTAAGACACCATTATTGACAGAGAAGAGTTATGAAGCCAGTCTGATCATTTCTTCTTGGACCAGCAGATTTGTCATGAATAGCTTTAGGCTGGAAATCTGAGGAAGCTTTCTATCAGAAACAAAAGGTTCTTGAACAGCCTTCCGGCAGTTTCTTGCCCGCAGTACTTCTAAGTACGTTAACCTGGTTAAGTTACACAAAAGTTTACATGATATGATTCATTGTAGTAACAGCATGCTGGATTTCACGAGCAAGAGATCTTTCCATTCCTAACTTTTAGCTAGAAAGAAGTAATTCAGGACACTAGAATAGGGAACAATCTCTTGAAAGTAAAAAATTCTGAAACGATTGAGAAGTCTTGGTGAGTGGATGAAACAAACACCCGTGAGTGTAACAAGAAGTGCAATTACACCTCTTGTTGAATAAAGTGGGAAGCAATTACAAATAAAGGCTTGGTGGCCTTAAGACCTTGCTGAAATCAACACAGGAATAATATGGAGATTTCCAGAGTGAACATTTTACTAAGGCTTTAGACACACTCGGCCAACATAATTATTCAAAGATGACAGAAAATGACTTTCAATGACATTATCTGGAATTGAGTAAGGCACTTGATAAAGCACTGTGTGTGAAATTGTGGCTGAGGAGAACAGGGAGTTTAGCACAAGAATTATACAATAGGTTAAAAAACTGACTAAAGAGGCCAGGATGCAGGACTGAGCTGGAAGCAGAGTATCAACCTACATGTGGTACAGATGTTCAGCAAGGAATGATCATGGGGGCCAGTCTTATTTCATATTTTCAAAACTGTCTCAGTACCTACTTTCCAAACCAAAAAGAAAATCCCCCAAAATGAGCTAACGAAATATGCTGGTAACATAAACTTGGGATGTGTTGACAATTCAGAAAAAGCACTCCAATTTAACATAAATAGGAAATTTAATAGAGCGAAGAAATTTAATAGTGCAAGCTGTGACATCATGCACTTTGAAATAAGTATTAAAATTTCTGTGACAAACTTGAGAAATGAAACCTGAAAAGGAAAATTTCCAGCATTTCTATTAGGGGACACAGATCTTCCCAGTCACCAGGGCTACGGTAGACTTCCCTTTCTCCCTGGACACACATTCTCATTCTCATTCTCTCCCCTCTCTCTCTCCCCTCCCCTCTTCCTTCTCTGTCCTCCCCCTCTCCTGCTCTCCCCCCAACTGCCTTCTCATCCCCTCTTTCCCCTTTCCCTGCTCCTTCTCCCCCATCTGCCCCCCTTCTCTCCCCCCACCCCCAACATTCTTCCCTTCAAACTAAGATGCACATTCCCAGAGGGTAATCTTCCAGTTATCCTGGGAGTCCCCACTTCACTGTAAAAACACAGCAAAAGAATCTCTCCAGAAAGTTATGACTTTCACGGGCTTCCCTTCCTACTCAGTAATTAAAGACAAGATGATTTTCTTGGGGCTTCCAAGGCTTGGAGAATAAGTGCCGAGTTGCGTGTTAGTGCATTTTATACTGTAGAGGTAGAAGGTGCGTGGCACAGTCTCCATCCAAACTACTGTTTGGCAAGCTAGCTAGCATATAGGAGTCATACAGCACTTATAATGAGGCATTTCAACTCTGAAAAGTGCTAGAAGACTTCTTCAATCTCAGAAACAAAAATGGTTTTAAGTTGAAGATGTGCTGTTCCAAGAACAAATAGATTTAAGCTGAATGTTAGACAATTCAGATTTTAAATCTGAAAAGTTTCTAAGCATCAAAGCCATGAGAGTCTGTCATCAAAGCAGTGACAGCAACAGCAAGGAGGGATATAACCTATTTTCTTTCAAGACAGAGCATGATCGGGCAAAGCAGAGCTGAAATTGCCCAGCAGTGACAACTCACTTTCCAGAATTCTGGCTGACTAACCTTAACACCTCTGAAAACAAGAAATAAGATGCAAGATATAAAGAAGAGGAAGTGTCCTGGGGATTATATAATTTAATCTTAAGATACTAAATCATAATGACCAGAACCTGCAACTGACACAGAATAAAGAAATAGGAAATACGGAAGAGGACAGGGCAATATGATCTACACCATGGTAAACAGGGGACAAGAAAACAATGTGAATTATTGAAGGTATTTGTACAAGCAAAAAACTAGAAACAAAGAATGGAAGACATAATTTACAGCATGGGGATTCTCACTACTTCTTAAAAGGATTT
This sequence comes from Struthio camelus, assembly GCF_040807025.1. NCBI lineage: Eukaryota > Metazoa > Chordata > Aves > Struthioniformes > Struthionidae > Struthio > Struthio camelus. The sequence goes on from NC_090943.1 coordinate 115,055, forward strand.
GGGAAATGGCGGAAAGGGTTAGGGGAGGAAACAGCCTGGCAACACCACAGTAGCCTAACAGGCTACTGCAGTTCCTGAAAACATGATAAGGGAAATACTGGAGCAGGACTAAGGATTTTATAATTACTGCCATATTTGTCAATAGCATCATCACTACAAGAACATCAGAGTCACAATGCAAGAAATCTACTGACAAATTTGAGAAAATTCTGAGAAAAACTATTGAGATGATTAACAAACAGAAAAACACGATGTAAAATACAAGGCTCCAGGAAGTCAGCTCATTTATCTTACATATCTGTGTGAAAAGAAAAAAAAAAAAAGAAAATTTTCTCTGTCTATCAAAGTGACAACACAACGCAATGGAAACAGAACTTGAACTTGTTAAGCTCAGACTAGAAATACGGTACAAATGTTTAACAGTGAGTGTAGCCAATCACTGAAAAAATTTGCCGTCTGCTGCAGGGAACTTTTCCTCACTAGGATTTTAAATACATATGCTCTTAATTACAAGTAAATCCTCAGGCCTGTCTTGTACAAGAAGTTCAACTAAAACCAAAACAAATCAGCAGTAAATTCTCAAGGTAGGGTCAGACTTCAGATTACTTGTCTAGTTGTGTGATACAAAAAATAAAACAGTATTTTTTCTTCTCTCAGAAAATCAAATATATTCTTTTTCTTGTCAAAGTGCTCCATAAGAAGGCTTTCCGCTCTCTAATAAAATCAAATGGACCTCTCAGTACAATTATGAGACATGTATTTATGTACAATTATGCAGACAATCAGGAAAAGAGCTCACATCTAAAGTCTGGTTTTATATCAAACACGGTGACAGAATATTCATAGGAATGACAGACAAATTGGATCATGAGTAGTGGAATACCTGAGCCCAAGGTGGAGTTAGAGGTGTTCCTGAGTTGCACTCCTCATTGCCATTGACACACCTGACAGCAGAGGTATTAGGAGAAACACCTGTGGGAATCCCTCTTTTTGCAGAGGAGAGAGGCATCTCCTAAACTCTTAATACTACATAAATAGACTTTAAAATCAATATTCCAATATTCGTCTATTGCAAACAGGTTAGCTCTTGATTTGCCCCCTTTGAAAAAAAAAATACAGTAAACATTTCTACAATTTCTGCCATCAGAGATCATAAATTCTGGGAAGAGCGTTTTTGGCATAGACTATCCTCTAAACGGGGGGGGGGGGGGGAGGGGGGGGGCAGGGCTTAGCATCCCTTGGCGAAATGTGGACCTTAGCAAACCTAATAAATATGCCCCTCTCAGTCTCATTGACTTTCAGCATGGGATGCGTGTATAAAATCTTCCCTGGTGACTGGGTATATCCCACTCTGCTAATGATATTAACACTGTACAATATTGAATTCTGAAAGAATATGGGTCTCTTCAAGTAGGAGGACATTTGAGAGCTGACAGGAGTACTGTTGGCTGCAAACTCATACAGATGCAATTTGCCTTCCTTGACTTCCATGAGCCTTTGATATTGAGGCAGTCCTTCTTTGCTAGTCAACTCATATCAGAAGCATCTACCACAGTTGCTTCCAATAGCAGACAAATGCTAACGTCACCTATGTTCTGAGAACAGTCCATTTTGGAACTCCTAAAGTAAAAGTACCAGGCTGAACTTCTCGGGTAATGCTGATGCAGTCCTCAAACACACAGATGTGTCACTGAGTAACGCGCAAAAAAAGTGATTTGGGTAGATAACTGTATAAGCTTCAGCAATCACAGAATAATCTGGGTCAGAAGGAACCTCTGGAGGACACAGAATCACAGAATAGTTGGGGTTGGAAGGGCCCTCTGGAGATCATCTGGTCCAACACCTCTGCTCAAGCAGGGTCAGCTGCAACAGGTTGCCCAGGACCATGTCCAGACATGTTTTGAATAGCTCCACAACCTCTCTGAGTAACTTGTTCCCATTTTCAAATGCCCTCACAGCGAAGAAGCGTTACCTTATGTTTAAATGAGATTTCCTATGTTCCAGTTTGTGCCCAATGCCTCTTGTCCTGTCACTAGACACCGCAGAGAAGAGTCTGGCCCCATCTTCTTTACACCTTTGCATCAGATACTTATATATATTGATAAAATCCCCCCAGAGCCTTATCTTCTCCAGGCTAAACAGTCCCAGCTCTGTCAACCTCTCCTCCTATGACAGATGCTCTAGTCCCACAATTATCCTTTTGGCCCTTCACTGGACTTGCTCCAGCAGATCCATGTCTTTCCTGTACTAGGGAGCCCAGAACTGGACACAGTACTCCAGGTGCGGTCTCACCAGAGCTGAGCAGAGGGGAAGGATCACTTCCCTCGACCTGCTGGCAATGCAGCCCAGGATACCATTGGCCTTTGCCATTAGGGTGCAATGCTGGCCCATATTTAACTTACTCTCCACGAGGACCTTCTCTGCAAAGCTGCTTTCCAGCGGGTTGGTCCCCAGCCCCTGCTGGGGCATGGGGTTATTCCTCCCCAGGTACAGGACTTTGCATTTCCCTTGTTGAACTTCATGAGGTTCCTCTATGCCCCTATCTCGAGCCTGTCGAGGTCCCCCTGAATAGCAGCGCAACTATCTGACATAGCAGTCGCTCCTTCCAGTTTTGTATCACCTGCAAACTTGCTAAGGGTGCATCCGGTCCCATAATCCAGGTTATTAATGAAGATGAGGTCATGCAGACCAACCCCCGCTCAAAGCAGGTTCAGATTACATCACCTGATAAGCAACACCAGGTTGCTCAGAGCACTGTCCAGCTGGGCTTTGACTATCTCCAAGGATGGACATCGCACAGCATCCTTTGGGAACCCGTTCCAATGTTTGACTACCATCGTGGTTTTAAAAAAAAAGAAAAAAGAAAAAATTCCTTGCATGGAGTCAATTTCACCTGTTGCAGCTTGTTTCTGCTGTCTCTCATCTTATCGCTGTGCACCTCCAGGTACTTCTGTCTTCTCCTCACCGTCCCATTAGGTAGCTGCACACAGCAATAAGATCTCGCCCTTCACCTTCTCTTCTCACAGCTGAAGCAAACCCAGCTCTCGCAGCCTCTGCTGGTACAGCGTGTGCTCCAGCCCCCAGTCATCTTGGTGGTCCTCTGCTGGCCTCGCTCCAGTATGACACTGTCTTTCTGGCCCTGGAGAGCCCCAAGCTCGACCCAGAAGTCCAGATGCAGTCTCACAGGTGTGGCTTAGCAGGGAATAGCCGCTTTCCTCAACTTGATGGCACCACTGGTGCTAATACAGCCCATTTTGCAGTCCGCCTTCTTCATAGCTGGGATACACCACGGGCACATTCTCTGCTTGTTGTCCATGAGGACCTGCAGGTCCTTTCCTGCAAAGCTGCCTTCTAGTCGGGTGATGCCCACCCGTACCGGTGCATGGGGCTATTCCATCCCGGGAGCAGAACTTTGCATTTGCCTTTGTGGAACTTCATGACGTTGAGCTGCCGGCCCATTTCGCCAACGTGTCAAGGTCTCTCCGAGTATCTTTGCTTCCCCTGGACTCTGACCCTGGGCTCAGGAACCCGGGAGGCCTGAGGACGGGCCTCGCCAGGAAAAACAGAGGCCAGGACAGTGCTGAATACCTCGGCCTTTTCCATGCCTTTTGCCGCTGGATCCCCTGCCCCACTGAGCAGCAGGCCCAGGTTTGCCTCGGTCTTCCTTCTGCTGCTGATTCACTTCTAGAAGCCCTTCTCGTTGCCCATCACATCCCTTGCTAGGTTCAACTCCAGCTTTCACTGAGCTTTCCTAGGTCCAGAAATTTCCTAGAATTTGATCCATTTCATGCAGGAAATAACAACTGGAGCTGCATTCTTCAATTGCTACTTAAGCAGGACATATAAAGCAGTCTTTGCAGCAGACATTTGGTTAACCACAACAGCAGCAGCAGCAACTAATCATCAGACGCTGATCCTTGCTAGCGATCTGGCAGCTTCCTTAGAATTAGGCTAGCCTGTTCCTACCATCTTCAGAAGAAGTAACAAAAGCCAGTACCTCTTGCTCTCCCAGCTCTAACAAGCTCCATTAGATCATGAGCCAATTTTATACTAGCTGCAGCAGGTGAACATAACCTAGCCATTTCAAAAATAGCGTTCAGAAGTCAGCATTTATATATTACAAGCAACAATGACTGAAGTCTAGCTCATCAGCAAGTGGGCTGAGAAACAACGTCCTTGCTAATAAACTTGAGCCTAAATCTAAAGAAAGAGAGTTAAGTCTAAACCCCCCAAAGTTAAAGATAAAGTCACAATAGGACAAGCCAAAGAAAGATACTGACGTTTACCTTGCTAAAGATGAAAAACCAGTCAGACAGCGCAACCAATCAGTTATGAGTAATTCAGTCTAACTCATATATATCTAAGACACATATATATACATATATAACTTCTGCTAAACTCTACACTGTTTGCTTAAGTGCTTAATGACGTGAAAGAAAGCTCTAGGTCACATCTACAGATCAGGACTATGATGAATAGGTCCTTATGAGTTACTCTTAAAGCTCCAGTAAAAGCAATTCAGTAGTTCCTGTACGTTCACTGGCAGGTCATCACCTGTGAGCAAAGCCAATCCTCTGAAGCACGCAGTTCAAAGAAACAACTGGAGGGGTAACCACAAAGTCAGTCAGAATGGAAAAGCAGGAACTCTAAGACAGAGTGTCAGACAGCACACACAAGCAACATACTCTGGAGACTTTTGCTACAGATGCTCTGTAGTACAGCAATTGGGTCACAGAACGATGCAGGTTGGAAGGGACCTTGGGAGGTCTCAAGTCCAGCCTCCTGCTCAAAGCAGGGTCAGCTATGAGGTCAATTGCTCAGGACTTTATGCAGTGAGGTTTTGAAAACCTCCAAAGGTGGCGGTCCCACAACCTCTCTGGGTTCCAATGCTCGGCTGTCCTGTTGTGAAAAAGTTTCTCCCTATATCCGGGCAGCCCCTTTCGTGTTTCAGCTTATGCCCACTGCCTCTCATTCTCCTGCCATGCACCGCTGCGAAAGAGCCTGGCTCCATCTTCTTGACAACCCCCTGTTAGGTATTGGCGGGCTGTTATTAGGGCCCGTCAAAGCCTTCCCTTCTCCAGGCTGAACAAGCCCCCGCTCCCTCAGCCTCTCCTCATAGTGCATGCGCTGCTCCAGCCCTCTGACCATCTTGGGGACCCGCTGCTGAACTAGCTCCAGTTTGCCAATGTCTTTCTTGTACTGGGGGCCTCAAAGCTGGACGCAGCGTTGTAGATGTGAGCTAATGAGTACCGAGTGAAGAGGGATAATTGCTTCCCTCAGGCTCCTGGCTGTGCTCCTGTTCCCACAGCCCAGGATGCTCTTAGTCATCTAGGCTGCCAGGGCACACTGCTGGCTCACACGCAGCTTGCTGCCCATTAGCCACTACCCTCTAAGCCCAATCATCCAACCAGCTTTTTACCCATCCGGTTGTTCGCCCATCCAGACCATAATGCTCCAACTTGGATGCAAGCATTTGACGGGAAACAGTGTTGAAAACTTTGCTAAAGCTGCAGTAAAAGGCATCTGCTGCTCTCTCTTGCCCATAAATCCAGTCATCTTATCATAGAAGACAGTCAGGTTGGTCATACATGATTTATTCATGGTCCAGGGTGTGTACTCTGCTGCTCTTGAACTCCACTATTTCATGGCTGCTACCAGCCAAGGCTGCCATTGATTATCACATCCCCAATCACTTCTTTCTTGTTAGTGAATAACAGATCCAGCTGTGCCTCACCTCTGATTGGCTCAGAAGGAGAACAAGCTGGAGGACAGCCATGCAGTGACCGAACAACAACAGGATAGGTATTAGGGTATGAGAGCAATGCAGAGGAATCCCATGTGGTGGTCAGCGCACAGCAGCAGGAGTTGACTGATTCTTTATATAGAATGAAGAACAGAGGATGAAAAGGAGAGACGAGCTGTGCAAAAACCCATCAGTACAGATGGGCCAGAAGTCCTCATGGGAATTTAAGGGGCAGGTGACAGTAACGCTGCCTAGGAAGAAACTGAATGACTCAGAACTCAAAGAGCCTGATGTCTGGTCATGTTTCTTTAAGGACACTTTGTGACATGGAGTCAAAATAGAGGCACAACTGCTAGACTTGAGCTGCAAAGGCCATGTCAGTTCAAGAGATCTGGGTCCCCAGCTATGAATGAAGATGCCGATGAACTTTTCAGAGATTGAATGAGTGTTTCAGTGACCAGAGAAGATGCAAAGAAAGGGAAACAGACTGGAAGATGAGAAGGGAATGACTCAAAGGTAAGGAAGAGAGGGTGCGGTGCAGCATGTGGCACAGAACTAGAGTTAATGTTGAATATACTCCAAAAAACTCTAAGCCTTATGTTATGTTACAGTATGACAGTCTGCGCTTAACCAAGTCTCTTTCTTTTAATTCAAATTGTATTTTAGACAAAGGAGATGCAGTAGATCCAGTCTACTTGCATTTTAAGTAAAACATTTGCCATAGTCATAAAGGGAAACACTACTTAAGACTGAGAAACGGAAATCAGAAAAAGAACACTGTTGCAAAGAACTAGATAAAGCGGGACAACAACAGCACAGAAAAAGAAGCATTAAGCAGGACCGTGGACTGGTCTTGAAACTGATGTCATTTTCATTAATGGCTCAAGCACAAAAAGGAGAAGTACGCTAATGAAACTTAATAATTACATATTTGGGTGGCATTGTGAATACAAATACTGAGAATGTGAGGAAGCCGAGAATTGTACAATAGATATGGGATGAAATTTAACATTACAAAGCACAAGGCCACATGCCTGAGAGTCAACAATTTCTGCTATAATATGGGAATTCACCAGTTGCAAACAACAGAAAGCAGAAATACCTAGGAATATTAGTCAATCACAGAATGACTATATGCCATATCAATGTGGTAAGGCCATAAATTAAAAAAAACACACACAAAAAAACCAAAAAAACATATGATCCCAACGTGAATCACTCAAGCTATTTCCAGTAGGGATAAAAATACATTAACACTATTCAAGCACTAGTGAGACTGGTGATCTGGAATACTATGTATAGTTCTGGCCTCCCGAGAGGTGAATTTGAAGAGGTTCAAAAGAGGTGAATTTAACTTGGGATTGATATAATGAAGGACTGTGAGGATTAGAAGTGTGGGGAGCCACTCTTGGGAAACTAAAAACACTTGACTAGGGGAAAAAAAAACTATCAGATCTAAAATATCTCAAGAGGATGGACCCTAACTAGTTTTGAGGCAGTAATTGTGTGACGGGGCCATTATGATTGAGGGAATTGGACTGGATGCACCAGGATGTCCATAATCCTATCTTCCTACATTTAATAGTTAGCTAGGCAGAACTGTTCTCATTCAACTAAATCTGGACAAAAATACACCCTGCCCAAATAGCTAAACCATAGCAGCTGAGTGACCCTATACAACTGGCAACCTGTTCCAGCACCATAGCACAGGCTTGATCAGAAAGCCCGGAAGTCCACTAGTAGATTATCTAGCCAACTGCCTGACCCTCTGTCACAGAAAATAATGCTGAGAACCCACTTCCTTTTCCATTATTACATAAGAGGGTTTTCAAGAGTAAAATTTATTTAAATATCCTCCCCACGCCCTTTCCCAGTTCCCAGAAAACACATGTAAGAGTCTGCAAAAAGCCTGTGATGCTTATTGGCTGGAAAGTGCTCTAGAAGTTGCTCTGGGAAGCTCAAGATTTTGCCCAGGTTTTGCAAGCATTCCATAGCCACCAACGCAAATCTTTCACTTGACAGGACACTGATGTACAAAGTGTTTTCCCACTGCATGAACGGTAACAGCAAGGAGGTTCTAATATGCTGATTGCAGCCTAACGGCATACCTTAATCCAGAAAGTCCTATCATTAATACCACCACTTCAACTGTGCTGAGAAACTCCTCTGTAGATAGGGCCCCAGCAGTTTGTGGTGTCTTATCGTCTTATCAGCTAAAATTGCTGTTCGCCAACAGCAACAAAGACACTGAAAAACAAGAAGACTTGGTGATGGCATGGCTCAGAAAGGTGCTAGCATCTGTACAGCACTTTGATGTAGCTGAGCAGGGCTCTACCTATTAAAGAATTACTACGGATTTGATAAACAGAGGCGTAAATCTTCCGTTGCCAGAGAAGTTTGGTTACACCTGTTCCATCTGAAACTTTTTATTTCATGAAAGCCCTGGACAAAAAAGCCCTCAAATGAACATATGTTTAAAGCTACAGTCTCATCATACAGGATGTATAATTATCTCTGAAGAGAATGTGAGATTCATAAATTTGTGCAAGACGGACAGAACTGAAAGCACAAAAAATGTAATGTTCATTCTAAGTAAGTACAGGCTCCAAGCAGAGCAGGAATGAGGCTTTAACACAAACACCATGAAGACTGCAAATAGTTCCAAAAGGGGCTGGATTTAATGGTAGCTTAGTCCTCCCAAGGCAGCAGCATGAGGAAACTAATGGCTAACCTATGAGGGGGGCCATACTTTCAGAGGGTGGCAGGAGTTGCAAAAAGAGAAGTGATATTTTGATGTGAGGAGTACCAAAGTGGGCTCACTTCTTCAGATGGTTGGCACTAGGTACCTATGGAAGGTCACAGAAGAGAATATGGAGGTTGCCATGAAGCTTGGGTTTACACCAGCCGTGGAAAGGTAGCCTTGAAAAGGGAGTGGAGCTCTGCATGCCTGTCAAAGGAATTCTGAACCCAGAAAAAGCACCAGAAGCCAAAGAAACTGGATCTGGGGTGTGACAAGGGAGTATGTTATGAAGGCTAAGGAAGCTTGCCTTTTGGGATCAAGTACTTTATGAGAGAACTGTATTTAAGAGGGCGCAGGAAAGGAAAAGTCTGGGGACAGTGAAAGAGAAGGAGAACAGAGAGAAATTCTAATGTTTGCAAAGGAAGTGGAAGATTTAAGCATTGAGAAGGAAGCTGTTCAGATCAAGCACAACGAGCCACTGAAAACTAGACATATCCCCAGGAGACAGAAGAATTAATAACTCTCTCCAGGCCCCTTGAACTCTGTTGTGTACTTAGATTAATTCACTTTGGTCCTACTAGGACACAACTGCAAAAATTAGAATCTGGCAGCCCTACTGGGCCGGCGAGATCTAAGAAGGAGTCCATCTCCTACAGGCACAGCTGAACTCTGAACCAGCTTTTGGTCCGCCTCAAATATTGATCTAAAACATCTTTAAAACCCAGAGGGTCCCAGCATCAAGTCATGTACTTCACAGCCCAGCACCACTGTCCATCCAGCAAGTGGCAGTGCTGGCACAGCTAACCCAATGCACGAGGATGACACAGGCCGGGCTGCACTCCACGCTCCCAGCCCCCAGCCCCAGCCCCAGCCTTGCTCTCTAGACTTTCACCCACTGCCTACTTACTTTTTAATTAGATTTTTAAACAAAAAGTGAAAGTATTTGCTAAAATCCCCCTAATTACACTAAGATGCTGAACTGATTGTGAAGGGAATAGGAAATGAAAGCGACTCACCCTCTGAGGGAGAATTTTGTCAGCCATCTTCCTCCTCTTGGCACTGTACATTTTTTAAAGAAAAAAACACGTTACCATGGTGACAGATCTAGGAGTAACGAGGCCACCTGCTAAATTATCCTGACATCTCCACATGCTGGTGCACAGCTGTGCATGCATCAGCAAAAGGGTCTCACCCATGCCCAGGACCCAGGACCCCATCTCTCAGCAGCCTGGGGAGGTGGTTAGCTAAGAACAAATCAGGGCTGTCTGTTACGCATCTTGGAAAGAAGTGTGCAAGTTCTTTGATCACAGGATCTTCTATGTACTTGCAATGTATGCAAGTACATGTGTACATGCCATCTATGGATACAGAAAGAGCATGTAGGAGGACAGCGTGCATGTGTGAAAGTGCACATAGACATACCTATGCATATGCACACTTAAGAGGTGAATGCCTGTGGACTGAATGTGAACTTGTTCAAAAAGATCAGAGTATGTATTCATTTGTACCCAAAATTGAGTGCCAATGTTCATGTGTGTATGCAAACACACATATATATGTACACTTCTCTATGTACATATATTCGTTTCATTGAATCGTATGTGATTTTACAAAGGTATGTGCGTTTATATCTTTACATATGTTCATCTTTATGAACGCATATGTGGGAAGACGTCTCTGTGCCTACAGTGCATATGCATAGCATGTCCAAACCCATACACAAGCACAGATATAGAGGTATTCTTTTAGAAACATGCCTGTGTTCATATACATACACACAAATGTATATGTGCATTAAAAAATGGTACTGTCAGGAAGATTTCCAAATATATTCCCTTTTGAATTCTTCAGATTCTAAAAAATCATTTCTGCCCATCAAAATGTCACCTAGCTTTCTCTAACAGGGCCAAGAGGGAATTCAGGCCTAACTCTTCACCTCTGTATTTTGTGAGGCCTTTATCTTAAGCAGGAGATGAATCACTCATTCTGTGACAGACAAATGGGAGAAAGCAATGCCTGCTGCTGCTCTGTCAGGACAGAAGGATGCCTTACCATTTCTACAAAGGAAGTCCCTTATCAGCCACGTCCACGTAAAAGCTGCTTCCACACACATCAGGGTGGCATACTCCTTTCCTACGCTTAGTGATGAGCCTAGTCTGAAATACCAGATTCTTTCCCCTCCACACAAAAGCCAAGCCTGAGGCACTCTTTGTGGCTGGAGGTACAAACTAAATCTAGCTCTCCTTCCTTAGGGCCAGAAAATTCATCCACACAATCACACCCAACTTCTTAGCTGAACAATGTCCCTTTTTAAAAGTTAAGGAATAATGGGACTGGAGAATTCCTTGGTGTGACCCTCCGAGACCTTCCATAGCTTACAAAATCAAATTTACAGTGAAACACCACAGATTCTGCAGAAAAAGGCAGGAAGCAATATCTGAGCAAGCTACATTTTCCCCAAGGGAAATGGAATATGCACCTGCAGCAACCCCAAAGGCTTGCATTTAAAAAAAAAAAAAAAAAGTCATTTCAACCAGTTCTCCAAGAATCTGTTACAGAAAGGAGACTTAATCTGCTTTTTGTCTCTACCAAACCTGCCAAGAAAGGACGATTACACCTTCTTGGCCCTTTTACGCCATAAAACATAGGGCTCGATTAAACCCAGAACGGGACCTGAGGTGTTGGAAAGGTTTGCCTGAAAAACTAGACAAGGTTCAATGGGAGACAACAGGGAGGCAGAAACGAACAGGGGAAAGCATTCAACACATTACTGGGAGGGAAGGCACGTCAGAAGAAACAGAGAAACTTGTCTGAGCATCTAGGAAGTACTGGTATAAGCTGGACTCACTGCAGTAGAGGTTACTGTTGGGTTGCAAAGTAGATGTGGTGAAGTTAAGGCGGCCAGGGAAAAAATTTCTTCCTTCTGTGATTTATGCCATTAACTTCTAGGGAACAAATTATTCTCATTTGATGATCCCTGGAAACTGGTAAGTGCCTAAAGATTACCTTAATTATCCAAGAGTAGCACTCCGTCAGATTATATCTACCCAATATATTTGAAGGCTAGGCATTATTTTGTGCAGTTTCCTGAAAGATCTCCTGGGAGGTCTGTGGAATGCGCATTTTGACTGGTGCTGGGCAAGGCCTCCGTGACGCACATACATCTCTTGAGCTCACATGCTGCACCCACACACATTCCTTCTGCATTCAGTCTTATTATATTAATACTCTTGGGATTGGTGTCCTTTCCAGATGCATCCTAGATATAAGCGTTCCCAAGTCTGGCTTGCTGTTCCAAGGCATATAACCTGGACAGAGCAGGGTTCCGGAAGCACTGAGCTTAGAGAGTCATGTTTTACTTACACCTAGATGGGATGACACCACCAAAGCGCTGTCTGAACACAGACTACATGTATATATCTATAATGACTTTGCAAAAGGCAGACCACCTAGATGACTGTATCCTATGTAGTTGTCAGGAACTGGCTCACACTTAGGAATTCCATCTGTTGAGGTCTCATAATTTGCAAAAAGAAAGTAGAGAACTGTTACTGAAGAGAGAATGCATTCAGTAATGTACAAAGTGGGCATATTTTAAAAAGAAAGTTCCTTTAAAAAAATCTTCTAATTCTAGGACATTACTTCCTATTAATTTCTCCAGTGACTGTATACATAGGAATGCCTGTGAAAACTGAAAGTTTTATGACCATTCTGCTGACATTACCCTATAGTGACCATAGAATAAGTATGCACATGACCAACTAAAAATCTTTTCCATTTGTGTCTTGTTTACAAACCATGTTGTTAGTCAGTCAGAAAACAGAGAAATTACACAGAATAGATAAACGAAATAGTATTTGTACTGTATTTGAAGAGAACTGCTCATTAACAAGTACTTCATAGACTGAATATAATGGCCAGATTTTTGTGTCCTGATACACATGCAAGGAAAAAACATTGTAACTGCAAAACCAAACATCAGTAAAGGTCAGTTTGTTCAGAGACCATTCACAAACAGAGTAAAGAGTAAAATTTACCAGTGTTTTTTCCTCCTTTAAGAAACTGAAATCTATAAATCTTCTTGTCCGTCTTCCTCAAACTAAAAGGTCTTACCTATTGATAAAGAGACCAGTTTTTCTTCCTCAAATTGTTCTCCCATGTTTCCTTTCTGGAACACTCACCTCCTGGTTCGATTTTGAGTGACTTGCTGCTGCTGCTGCACTTGCTGCTGGACCTGCTGCTGCTGGACCTGCTGTGGTGCGGTGCGCTTTCTTGTTGTTTCCATCACAGTCTGGGGCATCCCAGGTCGCACTGAAGGGCTTCCAACATATGGAGGGCCTGGGGGACCCATGGGAGCCCCCTGATGGGGCATTCGAGCTCCTGATGGCATCCCAGGACGCTAGGGAAGAAGCAATACAGAAAGAAGAGCCAGTTTGGTCAACTGCTTCCTCAGTAGAAAATATACTTGTACATAATCAGGCACTGGCTTAGGCAAGTTCCCAATTTTGGCCATCCTGATAAGCACTAAGTAGCAACACTAAGCAGAAGAGCTCTGGCCTGGTATTTCCTAGCCATCAGAAAGAGGAACTCAGTGACAGAGTAGACACGAAACATGGATGAAGAACAGGAGGCTTGGGAAAACGCTCAGTGGTCAGTAACATACCCAGGCCAGCCTACAGCAGACAGCTCTACCTTAAGACTGAACAACAAGTTTCATGGCAGCCACATGCAGTCCAAGATGGTTTGATCCACTTGCTAATCAAAGCTGCAAGCAAGACCATATCTCCAGTGCTCCAGACTTTGCACTGACTAGCAGGCTGCTTTGATCAGTAGGGACATTGCAACAAGTAAAGGTGAATCATGAAAAGACTACGGTAAAGCATTTTCCACTGAGCGTCCTCTCTTTCACTTACACTGGAGAGCAGTGTAAGTTCATAAAGTGACAAGAATCCTTTAAGAAAAGCTCATCTCTTTGATCAAGCCTCCACCAAAAAAAAAAAAAAAAGTGATTTTTTTTCAGCACTCCCTTTAGGCATTCTAAAGTTCTGACATTTATGCTGACCTCAGTGTGCTCTGGAACAGATATTTTGGGTCAGACCACAAGCTTAATGCTGTGTAAGACACACAGTAAACTCCATTCTAAGCCCTAAAAGTTTATAGCTGTCAAGGAAAAACACGAGCAAAATAATTCCCACCTGTAAAATATAGTTCAAAACAGAGAGAAGAGATTAGCTCCATTCTAAGAATTATCAAAATGTTTATTATATATGCCTGGGTACCTATGGAAATACACACACATGCATGGACACACTATTTTCATTTGAACCAATATGTAAATAAGAATGATCATACACAAAAGTCTTTTGAAAGTCTCAAGTCCCTCTCCAAAGGCTTTTAAAGAAACCAAGAAGCCATTGGCATCCATTATGGATAGAAAATTGGTTAAAAGATAGGAAATGAGGTAAAAGCAAATAGTTCCGACAACAGAGGGAAGGCACATGCAGAGTTCTGCTGGGACCTGTGCTGTTCGACATATTCATAAGCAACCTGGAGAAAGAGAAAAAGCAAGGAAGTGAGAAAGTTTGTTGATGATGCTAGGTTATTCAAGGTAGCAAGGTTGGAGGCCAGCTTCAAAGAACCACTGAAGGACTTTATGAGACCGCCTGTACAATTAAGTGGCGGATGAAACTGAATATTGCTACATATAAAGTGATTTACATGGGAAAAAACGATCCAACTGTCATACACAAAAAAAATTAGCTGTAAGCTGACTGTTGCCTAAGAGGAACTAGATCTTGGAGTTAAAGCAGACATTTCCAGAAAAATCAGCTCACTGCTTACTAGTAGTGGAAAAAAAAAACCATTAAACATTAGAAATGACAGGGAAGAGAACAGAGAACATCACTGTGCCACTGTCTATGGTTTGCCCTCACGCTGAAAGTTGTATGCAGTTCTGATTCATGTAGGTCAGTAATGGCAGGGTAGACCTGGAAAAAGGACACACAAGAGCACAAAGATGTTTAAGATATGGAACACTACCCACACAGGTAAAATTAAGTACGCTAGGACTCTTCCGTCTGGACACAGGTGATCCAAGGTAATCTAAGGGGGCATTTGCAAGAGCTCTGCAAAACCATGAGTGGCCTGGAGAGGGCAGATGGGGACTGACTGTTCACTGCCCCTTTCAGTACAGAAGCTAGGTCCAACAGAGGAAGCTAGGAGGAGCCAGGCTCATAGACAACAAAAGGAGGTGATTCATCACACAGTGGTAGTCAACTTGTGGAACCCCTTTCCAAAGGATGCTGCAGAATCTAAGAGTCTGTATTGGCTTAAGGGTAGGCTGGACAAGCAGTTGGAAGAAGTGCATGGAGGGGCACTAAATACATAGAAACCATATTTGGCTCAGAAAATCCCCTGAGCTGTCAACAGTTAGAGAAGTACTCAATACAAACGTCCTGTCTATTCTTTGTCTGTTGCAGCCATCTGCTATGGTTGCTGTTAGAGACAGCACTGTAGGCCCAGAGGCACCTTTCCCAGTAAAGCTTCTCCTACATGATGCTCTAACTCCTACATTTCCCAGTAATTAAGCACCTGTTCTGGCTGCAACAGTGCTTAGCTGCATCTCCAAATTAACCACTCAAATCCATCACAGTCCCCAAGCCCTGATGATCATCACAAATCTTAGATAATCCTTGGGCTTGGACGCACAAAGGAAATGGGAGAATGAAAGAAAGGAAACTATCAGTAAAGAACCAATGGCTATAATTGGCGTGGATAAGGAAGGAAGGTCAAGGCAGAAGAGAGACCAGCACAGGAAGCCAAGTGGGTACAAACAGCAAGTATTGGTGCAGAAGACGGATTGCATGCAGTAACGATGGGTCTTAAGTATGGCCACTGAGCATAGAGAAGCAGGAGGCAGCAAACAGGCAAAACAGAGGCTTTGTGCAGGATTGAAAACATTTTCTCACATAAATATGGAACTATGAAAACTGCTGGGACAGAGCAACTCTCTCCTTTCCCACTTACTCACCCCCACCCTCTGACCCAGTCAGAATCAGCAGAAACAAATGGCCCAGAAAATACTTCACACACGAGCTTGTATTTAAGCTCTTTCTGTTGCCTGCCAATCCACAAACTGTGACTTTCTTCCAGCAGAGAGCAGACCAAGGGGGCCTGCTGTTGCCTGTCCATCATCCTGGGACATTTGATAGCCCTTCAGAAGAGACAGGATCCTGGGCACGGTCACCTCATGTTCATCCTTCCTGGAGACTGGCCACAAGGATCAAACTGCAGGCCCGCTTTTCTGACTCTACAAAGGATACCTTAAGGCCTGGAGAACAAGGCCAGCAAGCCAAGCCTACTCTTGATCTAGGTTTGACATCTTTGAACTACCTTCTCTACCCTTTGTTAGGCATTAAAATAGAGAGGTAGGGAAAGGATGAAACTGAGGAAAAGGAGACCGCTCAAGCAAATGAAGCGACATCGTAGACAACATATTCAGTCCTAACCTTTGGCCTGCCTCATTCCTTCTCTTCTCATATTCCTATCTCCTGTATTGTCTGGAGATAAAACATCACTCACAATGCAAGTGCCCTCTCCTTGCTGCAAGCCCACCAGACTCCCAGCAGATAGAGACAGAAATGCTTTCTCTACCTGAACACATTTAACAGGAAAACAGGGGCAGTGCTCCCGAAAAGCGTCTTTCTCTTTCAAACACCTATGCAAGAGAAGACAGTGACAGACAACACTTCACACAATCTTTCACAATGCTGATACCACAAAAATGGCCACGAGATTGAAAAGTATTACAATACTATTATAGCTTTTGAAAGAGATCTCTGAGGTGCCAATGGCCATAGGTTTGGATCTATCTCTTCCCCTCTTCCTCACGTTATCTTATTAGAGGAATGGGATCCGTCTTGAATAAATATCATCCATGGTGAAGGCTGCAGTGCAAAACAGTACTGACACATCCTTCTTCCTAGGAAGTCCTGCACCCCAGACCTGCCTACCCAACACAACTCTGTTCTCACCCACAGACCTACCCCCTTTTTTCTTCCAGTGATCTCATATACATACATTACTCTGCATGACTCCAACAGTTTAACTAGACAGAGGGCAAAAACACTGCTAGGCGTAGGAAACGAGGAAGGACACAGTATGCCTCCAACTGAGACTAGAGCCCTTTGGACAAAGAGGGAACACTCTCCCAGCTCTGAGGAGATGAAGCAATGAGCTGCTGCATGTGGAGCAGCTGGGTAAGGCCAAACAGAACAGCACACAGAGAAAGGCACGCAACTAACTGCAGCCAGAACAACCATACTGGTCACAGTGTCGGTCCCCAAGAGTTCTGCCAATTGCCTGCACTTCCTCACCACTTCTGCATCAGTAAGTGGTCCATCACTGCCCCGACCACCTCTTTTCAAAGCTGAACACCTTGTCAGTGCAGCAAGCACACCACCTCCACAACAACTGCTGCCAAGTTCCTATCACTACCTTCTACTGCACTGTTTCTCAAGTCACCAATTTGGTTCTTCCGTTTTCTTCCTTTCCTGACCAAACCTCCTATCACATCAGATGACTGCATCTTTCCTCCTCCTCTTCGCCATTCTTCAAGTGGTCTTCTTCTGCCTGATGGTAGAAACGAAACAACAGTGGAATGGTCCTTTTCTGTTTATTTCTACCGCAGAGTCCTTTCTCAAGGGACATCAACATCACCAGCAGTAGCCAAACAAAATGCTGCAGCAGAAAAAATTACGGCTCCTGACTGAACGTACCAACTGGAGGACAATAACCTGGAGAACTCGCAGGTTTAAAAAAAAAAAAAAAATCTCAGGAAAAAAACCATCTATACAAGCCTTAGGAAAGGGACTGAGCAGTAGGCTGGGAGTCCTTGCAGAGTAATATAGTATTGGTTGTACATACAGATATTTCCTGTTCTGAAAGACAAAGACACCATCCACCTTGGTACCATATAGGAGGATTCTGATGATACACAGTGAGCAGCCCTAGGCTCCTGGTTAACACGGAAACTGACAGATTTTAAGAAGAACAACAAAAATTACCAAGTATGTTAATAGTGTATTTATAATAGAAACTGAAAAAGAAACTACCTTGGCTAGACAACATAGACTGTCAAGGCATTGCCACTAATGTCTGTAAGGTGTAAACATAAGCACAAAGAGAAGCCAGATGCTATGTGGACATGAGAGGGGGTAAAAGTAACTAGAAGTAACTGCAACAGTTAAGAAATTTAGGCTAAGCTGATATTGTCTGATGGCGACAGGTGCCTGACTGCCCAAATGGTCTCCCAACAGCGGATGTCCTACTGAGCGTGTCACTTAAAAATGGACTTGTAGAAGTGCAAGAAAGAAAGCTGTACACAGCTTCTCTCCTCTCCTAAGATAACTACAGATATGCTCTCATGTGGGTTTCCATTTTTAATGTCTATGAATCTCTTTGAGAGTTACTAAGCAGGAATGTCAGCATTTCAATTCTTATTGCTCATCTGCCACCTTCATCTTCTATTTCCCAAAAGCACATCCTAGAATCAGGGTTCAGGTGTTCCACAGCTGTGACTTCCAGGTTCTACCTATTACGAAATAAAAATCTTTAATTTAGAAAACACTATATTTACATAACTGTGAACTGCAACTTAAAACAAAGCTCAGGTCAGTGACCACCTTTTTATTTCATGCATGTCCAAGCACAGCTCAGAACAATTAGACACTCAGTCTCAAATGAAGCACTTGGACGTAACCGAACGAAAAAATAAAAACCAGCCATGAGAATTCTAACTAACAAACCCTATATACCATTTTTGAGTTCCATCAGCTTGCTGGTTTTAATAGATCTGATCACATATGCTACCTTGATCTAATGTATGGAATGGATTTTGTGTGAAGAGCAACTAGTTAGACTAGGCCTCTTCACTCTTTAAAAAGGGATGGGAGTGGGAACAACAGCTCTCCAACGTCGTGAGTAGAATGGAGACTGATCAACTGCCAACTGTCTCCTCCAGCACAAGAGCTAGACAGCAGCTAGCAGGTGGCAGAATCAGGTACTTCTTTATATAAGACAAACTGCAGAAATTCTTGACACAGAACACTGTGATTGCTAAAGTTTATATGATGGCAAGGAAACAGTAGTTGGACTAACCTACAGAAAGCAAACCCATACAAGGGACTAAACAGAGGGTACCTCCAGTTCTGAAAACTCCTAAGCTACTATGTGCAGACAGAGTATGTGGAGGAAGCAGCACTGTTTTTGTCTTGCTCCTATGTTTTAATGCAGTCTTGTGCTATTGCCCTTAATGGGGGACATAAGGCTAGATTATCCAGTGTGACTGTTTTCATGTTCCTACAGTACTTCTTCTTAAAAACACAGAAAAGCCATTCATATTTGTTTAACAAGGCCATTTTGCATAAAATCATACTGAACATTATTAAAACCTCAGATAGAATGAATTTGTTTTTTGTTTCTTAATTATAATGTGAACTTTTCTGTATTTGCTAGCCTGCAGTTAGTCCAGAGTTTGGGCAGGACAAATCTACAGTTTCTATTGTCCCCTTGCTTATCCTTTTGAGCACCGTACAATGTTATCACGCTACCAGTCTTCCACAAGCACCTTCCCAATCAAATTGGCTCACTGAGGTCAGATCACTTTATTTCCCTAGCCCGCTCTATACTCACTCCAAACATCTCCTTCTTTAACATGACAAAACAGGAAATAGACATGAAGTAAATCAGTGACTCCATTCCAGAACCCTTTCTCTGATAATGTCCTAGCACCAGCAGCCATACAGAGAGCCCTGAATCAGGGAAGTGGAAAAAAAACTGTCTAAAAATGATTGTTCATGAGGCTCTTTTCTGCCCCATTATTGTTAGTTGATTTATGCTCAGACAAGATAGCATTTATAGCCATGAAAATATAAAATTAGTAGGATATTCTTCATTAGTAAAGTTACACTTTTTTCCTACCCAATATTCTCCTCGCCTCAGTGAAATCTTCTAGAACTGATCTCTATAGATAGATGACTTGCTGGAAAAAACAATCATTTTTATCCACTTAAAGTAGATTGCCTTTCATTTTGGGGGAAGAATATGTTTAGTTCTTCCCATTATAGTAAAACAAGTAGCATTTTTTTAATATACTGAAGTATGAGGAAACAGGGCTGGAAGAGCCCTTTACAGGTCATCCAGTCCTTCCGCTTGTCTCAAAGAAGTGTCACCAGTATCTCCATCATCTTTGACACGTTTACGTCTTTAACCAGTTCCTAGGAGCCTCCACTGATTTTACAACTTTCCCAATCAATCTCCAACTGTAGATATTACAAAAAACAAGTCATTTCCTTCCAAACCTAACCACCCTCAATCTTCCATTTTCTTACTGATGCAGTCTTCGCAGCCCTCCCACTAGCACTGCCCTCTGAGTTGCTTTTCTTTTTGCTTATTAGCCATGCAGATGACCAAAACAATATTCCTCTAAGTATATGCTACTGATTTTCAATATCTTCTGTATTACTCTCTGCCCCATTTCTTAATCAGGCCAACATTTTACTCGCTTTCTTAGTGGCAGTGGCTGCTGCTACACACCAGGCAGCCCACAATGACATCCCGGCCTTCTTCCTGAATGGTTACAGTTCCTTCAAAACCCAGCAATGTAGGAGGAGATGCGCCGTTAACATTTGCTTATGAAACTCAAGTGTTCACCCCCTTCTCTGATAAAACCATCAGATACTCCATACATGTCTTCAGGGCACGAGACCTGTCTTTTAGTCTGTTTTCACATTGGTAATGAGTTATTTATCATTATATCATATATTTGTTTATATCATGGTATGCTTTGAAACCCTTCTTTCACTGTAATAAAGGCTGTTCCACATACTATAGTTTCCTTACTTACTGTAAGAGTATGACCAGATTTGAGAGGCAGATAAGCACACAAATAGACAACAGGATCAGTAGAGGTGTCATATAAGGGATGCATAAGTTTGTATAAATTAGCAGTCTTCATGCGTAACTGATATTAAACAGCAGAGATTAGCAGAAAGTACGAAAAAGCACATGTTAGGAGAAAATAAATATGAATAAGGACTTATTTTATCAGGAAGAGCACCCTAAGCACAGCACAAGGGACAGAACAAGATCACTATGGGAAAAAAAGGTGATTTGAACTGATACCAGGTAAATTGTACATACAGATATGACTTGATAGTTAAGAAAGGGACATAGACTTTTATACATATACCTTGTGTATAAAAGGCAAGCACACTGGTTTTGAAAGGAAGATAAAGGGGGAAGAGAAAAAGGACACAGAAGCAGATTAAAGAGGTCAGAATAACAGCACAAGAAAATGAACCTCTCAGCAGCTTCTTGTGTGAAGAAGACACAGACAAGGTCGACAGTACGAAGTACTAAAGAGGAAAAGATTACTGCAGTTGAGTCACAGGAGGACAGATATCTGGTGAAGAGCTTTGACAAGATCTACACCATTGATCTTCTCAAGGCTATATGGAAAGATAACTGGGTAAGAAAAAGAGAGAGAGGGAGAGGGAGAGGGAAAGGGAGAAAGAGAGGGAGAGGGAGAGACAAAGATGACATCCAGGCATGGAGTTCAACCAACAAGGAGGCCTATGATGGGGTCTACTGGATGGAAAAAAAAAAAAATGAGAAGAGGAGTGGCCTGCAGGAAGATTAATAGCTCCGTTTGGGTCAACGAAATTTAAGGCAACAGCTGGACACCCAGAGGGAGATGTCATAAAGGCAGGCTGAAACGTACTACTGGACAGTAGAAAACACATCAATAAAGAGATAAATCAGCCTAAAGATGGTCATTAAAGCCATGTTTATCCATAAAAATGCATAGAAATAGAGCAGAGAGCAAAAAAAGGACAAAGTGAAGGATGAAGCCTTAGGAAAAAAAAAAACCTTTCTCTCCTCCTACGGAAACAACGCATAAGACCCTGATGAAACAAAATGGGAATAAGACAATTATAAAAAAATTAAAAAACAAAAACAAACCTTGTTTACATAAGAAAGGGCTAACCAGAGATATAACAAACTATCAAAAATTCAAGCAGAATGAGGACAAAGTATTGTCCTTAAGATTGTTTAACCATTAAGATATTTCATACTACAGGGGTGTCCCATTTGAATGGGACAAACAGGGAAGAAGACTCCTTCTAAGCTGGCAACGTGGAAAAGAAGAACAAAGGCAAGATGAAGTATCCAAGAGCAAAGGGCAAAGTGACCTCAGCAAAGGAGAATATGTTTCCAGCAAGATCAAGTGAATCCAAATTCTAACTGCCCTCAGGAAATGCTGCAAATTTTCCTTTTCGTTAAAGCGTTCACATAGCAAAAATTTTTCTCACAACATTCTACCTCTATTTACATCCCCCCTATCTTTGCCAAAAAAATAATGCCTGCAATAATCAAATAAGTACAAAGATAAAATACAAAATAAATAACTTGAAGAGGAGGTTTTTCCTGAAGTGAGAGTAGAATCTGACTCCAAGGAATTCTGATAAAGTTTCATTTTTCAAGGACTTAATTCAAATGCTGCCACACTGTATGTGGTAATAAAACTGAATAGCTAGCAAGATGTGAACACAAGGCAACAGCTGTGATGGCACATTCATTTATTTGGGAGAACATAGGACCTGAAGAAGTAAAATGAAGTATGATTTTTTTTCTCTTTTTTTAAATAATGGAAGACTGACTACCTCAACTTGTGCTTTGATCAAAAGTTACCCGAGACGAGGAAGAGACTGATGAAAAGAACAAATAAGGAAGCAGAAGCCAAACTGAAGAAGATCATCATGGAGGGTAGGGGAGGAGAGGGGAGGTAAGGGCAGGGTCACACAAGAAGCGTTTCTGGCAAGAGAATAACAGACAAGAAGCCCCAGCCTCACTAACAGGAAGAAGATGACATACAAATGCAGATATTTCATGCAAATGCAGATATTCAAGTAAGATGCCACTAGCGGCTCAATTCCCAGTGCAAGTCAGATTTCCTTAGTATCCAAATAACTAATGGAAACCACTTCTACTGTATTCATTCTGGTATAAATTAAAAATTCCAGTGCTCAAGAGGACAGCATGCTCAGCTAGATGTAGAAGAAACACATTCACGTAACTATTTTAGCCACTCTTCTTGATACTGAAGGAAGTTTGCTGGTGTGCAAATGCAGTAGAAAACAGAATGCCTTTTCCTGGGAAAAGGGAAAAGCATTCCACATGCCAACGCCTCCCACTTTGCCTATGCTTCATCCTTTACTATAGCCATCCTAGCTATAGTAATCCTGAGCCAGAACATCTTAATGACTCCACATGTCCACAACAAAACCACTGCCACAAACCTGCACACCAGCTATTTGATTGTCTCTGTACATCTGCCAATCTAGCAACAGACTGCTCCTGCACATTGGCACCAGGTCATCTGTTCACTGTTCTCACAAAAACAAAATGCCACCTAGAAGTCCTTGGCCTTGCAGGTCTCACCATATCCAGGATCTGCAAGTCACCAGCTAGATTCTATGCATCTGGAGTAAGCCTGAATTACAGAGACAATTCTGCAGCCTGCAGTGAGCTCCCCAGATTTCTATGACTGTTGCACAAGAACCTCCACCTGATGTCTTCAAAAAGATGTCACAAGAAGGTGCCAGAATCCTCAAGAGAGAAATCACCCAGGACTATTGGTAACCAAACAATATCTGCATTCTTTTGGACTTTTCAGTAATCTTTTTTTTTTGTTGTTGTTGTTAAATGTATATAAGAAATCCACGTTATAAATGGTGACTGCATTCAACCGTTTGAGAGTCATCTATAAAACACGGTCTCCAATGACAGTAAAACAGGGGTTAGCATTTCCCCTTAAAAGGAGACTGAAGATCCGATTCTTAAACAAAAGCTAGAAAATTTTTAAAGACCTCAAGGATTCCTTTAATTAACCATGGCACCCTGAAATTCTCTTGTGGGTGAGTGCCTATAGACTGTTGTAGATCTGCAGAGCTAATCTCTTCAAGCCCCTGAAAGTCACCTGTTAAGTAGCCAGAGGATACATAAGAGCCAAGTCTGGAGACAAGAACCAGAGGCAGTACCACAAGGCTTCATCAGGCTTTCATCAGAATTGTTTTTCAAAACACAAGTTTGATTACAGAACAAAGTGTCCTACAAGCCCATCTGGGTCAGATCCAGTGCAGATTCTGCACTGTGAACAGGCTCAAAAGAACGCTATTCACTATTCACTATTCATGGAGAATCAAAGCAAAAATCACAGCACACATCCCCCCAGACACAAGCCTGTATTATCAATGAATCAGTACATATTCTGGGGGCTTTGCAGACCCCGGTGCTCTCCTGGCAAGGCAGTTACCAGTGCCCCAAGAGCACGTTTCAGGAGCCAATCCAGCCCAGCACAGAGCCTCCAGTTTCCACTCATCCCTCTATTCAGAGCCAGCCAGCTCACTAACTTTCCCGACTCACCACCCCATGGACCAGAAACTCAAAAAGTTTGCTTTTCGTAGCTTTGCGAGCCCCTCCTGTAACTTCATCTGTAGCCATCAGGGTCTGCTCAGCCTCTCTCACTCTCTCTCTTCCTCTTTCTTTCCCTTTTCTGCCTTTTTCTCCAACTCTCCCCTCTGAGTCCTGCTGGGCTCTCACACTTCTAATAGCGCGGAGTGGGGAGGGGGCCCCTTCAGGGCCTTCCTGACGGCCCACTCGCGCTAAGCCTCAGCTGCTGCATTCCTCCACTGATAAGCCAGAAATAGTTTGTGCTGCCGGGTTCTGTGTGTTTACTCTGCAGGGACAGAAAATCCAGCTTTTTAAACCTCTCTGTCCAAACACCAGAGATAAGCAGGAGGCAAACTGAAAACACGTCTCAGCTTTTTAGTAGCAGCGCTGCAACCTCTCCTCCTCAGCACAAGGGGATGGTAAATTCTGGGGCAAGGGGGAAGGGGGAGGGGGCAACTTCAGCAATGACATAAACTCAGTGCTTCACGGAGAGACTTTTCCCATTAGAAAATGCAGCAGGCAAGCAGTGAGAAACAATGGTTTTCCCTTGCTCCCACTGCTCCTCCTGCACTGCATTTCCAGGCCTTTTCCCCAGAGACCTGGCAGGCAGCACACAGAAACATTCACTGGCAGCGTTTCCAGCACATGAGACTGAGAACTAACCCCTTTGGACGAGAGAGAGAAACAGCAGGAGGCAGAAAGCTGGGAACAGGGAGGGACGTGGTGTGAGAGCGAGGGGAAAGAAAGAGTGCGAGAGCAGCAGAGGAGGGGGCGGGGGGCAGCATGGCGGCGGGGCGCAGCGCCTGCTTCGCTCCTGCCCGCCCGCAGCCTCCCCTCGGCCCGCTCTCGGGCCGCTGCCATACCGCCGTGACGGGGCCATCAGAGAGACCCCAGGTGGCTGACCGACTCCGACACTGCTAACGCCACGGCTGCCATTACGCGTCAGGGCTGGCTGCTGCCGCTCACACAAAGCCCCGCGCACGACAAGGCGCCTGGTCTCGGACCCTGCTGGGGCCGCGGAGCCGCCGCCGCCGCCGCGCCTGGGGGGGTGAAAGCGGGGCGCGTCGGCCCCGGCCCTGCGCTGCCCCGCTGCCGGCTCAGGCCGGGCTTGAGGTGCAGCGGCGGCCATTCCGCGCAGCGGCGCCAGCTCCTCCGTAATGGCAGAGCGGGTGGCGGCGGCCCGGGCGGCGATCTGCCGGCTGACAGCTCCTCCGTGCCTGCGCTGGCCAGGCCTGATGGCTCCCGTCGGCCTACCACAGCAACAGAGGACTGTTGCCAGGCTGCGAGAGGGGTTTATCTTACTCCTCGGCTTGAAATTCTTGTCTAGGGGCTATGAATTTTCTAGCAAGGCCACGAACAGAAGAGAGTCAGACCTGAAACAATTAAATAAATAAATGTCTGCCCTCAACTAGTACTAACAGCAAGCACAGAGAAGACACAGAATCAGCTGGCAGTGAACAGCAAGCCGCGAACATCACACAGCCCTCTGCACGTGGGGACGAAGGCAACGACCTCCACTGATTTTCAGGGTGACCCCAAACTGAGCACTACTCTGTGGGGATACCCATGGGAATTACAGGAATTTTGGGACGGCAGGCATTGCTGCCTGTTCCCACTCCCCCCTCAGCCTAGTCTGTTCACGAGGAATACGCCCAGTAAAGCAGCATGGCCTTATTCTGTGCAAAAACCCTTCCTGAGCTTCTGGCTGCCTTGAATCAAACGCACTTTATCTGGAACCACACTGTGCGCTGCCAGCACGGGCCTGCGTCTCTGCAGCCTTTTGGTTCCCCAAAGCACACACTGCCATTAGCTCCTGTCTTGCGAGCCCTCTCCCCTGCTCCCAGCACAATGTGCTGTTTCTTCCCTAGAGATCACAGCAGTTGTTGGCTGCTGCGCTTGCTAGAGTGCCGCAGCTTTCACTGCAGTGGGATTACTGACACGTGTCTTTGTGCAGGTGTTGCTATTGCCATTGCTGGAGGGGAACTGGGTTACAGTCCCGATTCTGAGAGAACAGTACAAACAAGCAGCTGAAACATGCCTAAGCGCAGAACGGCTCGCAGGAGGCTTTAGGCATCAACTGCCGGACGCGGGCTGACGGCCTCCGAGCGGCTCCGGCGCGGCCGAAGACCCCGGCGCGAGCTCCCCGGCCCCGGCGGCCCGGCCAGGCCCCGGGCCCTCGCCTCGCGGCGGCCGCCCGGCCCGGCCCGGCCCGGCCCGGCGCCGCCCGCGCTGCCGGCGCCGCGAAGCGGGACGGTCCTGGCCCCGGGCGGCCGCCCCAGCCCCCCGCCGTGGCGGGCGCGGCTCCGGGCCGCGGCGCGGCGCGCAGTCCCCCCTCGCGTCCCCCCGCGCTCCTCCGCCAGCACCGACGGCACCGAATGGCAACGGCGCGCCCGGCACGGGCAGGGCGCGCGCCAGCCGCGGCCCCAGGCGCGCCGCGAGCGAGCGGGCGGGCGGGCGGGCGAGCGGACGCGCCGGGCCGGGCCGGGCCGGGCCGGGCCGAACCGGGCCTCCGGCGGCGGGCGGCGGGCTGCCCGCGGGCCCCGGGCGCGGCGGCGCGCATGCTCGGCGCGGCCGCCGTGAAGGTCAGCCCGCGGCCTAGCGGGGACGCGCGGGCGGGGGCGGCGGGCAGCGCGGCCTTAACCCCTTCCGCGCCGCGCCGCGCCGCGCGGGCCCGGCCCGGCCCGGCCCGGCCCGGCCGCCGCAGCGCGCTCCGGCCCGGGGCGCTCCCTGCCGGCGCGGAAGCCGGGCTCGCCGCTCGCCAGCCCGGCGCAAGGCGGAGCCGGGGCGCGGCGGCAGCCCGCGGGCGGCTCCCGCTGCGGGCGCGGGCGCGGCAGGCGCCTCTGCCCGAGCGAGGAGGAGGTGCGCGCTGCGGCTGCGGCTTGTAGCAACAAGCTACAGTTGCCCCATCTCCCTCAGTAGGAGTCTTTGCTGCATTCTGCAGCAGGAGGGTTTATGCTGAAGTGTTACTGAATTTCAGTGCGATACAGTACAACATGAGTTGTGTTCTAGCTGGATGTTCTTCACGGGAATTACATGAAGAAATTTCCTTAAAAGAACATCAGATAACAAGGTCAACCACACTTGAAAAGTAGGAGATGGTAGATTCACTGTTGCCATAGACAGAGTAAGTAGAAGTCCTGAGGGAGAAAAAAATGCTCGTGTAATAATAAAACTCGGCTCTTGGCACTTGATAGTTCTCAAGGTGCTGCAGAAAAGAAGTCAGTATAACTGTCGCTTTTTTTTTGCAAATGGAAACTAAGGTACAAATGAATGGAAGTGACTTGCCCAACCTTACCTAGCTGAGAATTAAACCCATTTCCTGTGATTCTTCCACTCACTACAATGCTCTAAGAAAAACTAGTGTATAATGCATGTGCACAAAAGGATGAGGGGTACAGTGCAAGAATGAATTCCTCCAAATTACAACTGCTTGACTTTGTAAATTAAATACTTTTGTTTTAAATTTGTTCTTTTTTTTCTATTTTCCCCACATGTTTTCTCAGAAAATGTAGAAAGTAAGTATGTTAAAAAGTGCCTGGTTCAACCCAAGTATCTTCCCCAACTGCTACAACTATGTGGGCAGCTCCTAGACATTTCTAGTCTAGCACGTCAGCAGCATGGGACTGACTCTAGAATAGTTGTATTCCTTTACTAGTTTTTAAAGGTTGAGCACACTGTGGAGCTCCCTCAATCCCTCCATCCTCCCTTCAGGCTCCCTTTGTGTTATATTCCTAACTCATTTTATTTCAAGGAAAGCCTGAAATTCTCCCTCCGCACCTCTTCTTGGGGCTCTGGAGGCCACTTCTGTCCAACCTGTTTTTTTGCTTTGTTTTTCTTTTTTTAAAATTCTGTGCTATTATTCAAGCTTTTAATATTTTTAAACTATAGTGATCAGGCTATAAAAGCTGAAAAGATAAGGTGGTGTTTTTTGATGATATGTTTGTTACTGCCTTCAATTTTCTGATCTACAGGTGATTAACAAAGTAGATAAAACTGCTGGTTGTCCTAAAGAGGCATGGTTTCTTTCATCCAATTTTCACTCAAGTCAATAGGGCTCTGTCCACTGAAAGGTAAAATATTCTCTACAGTTTTAGAACTGATGTAATATGCCATAGAAAAAGTACTGAAAATCAGGCAGAAAATGTCCCAAGGCTGAACCTTTGCTTATTGTAATAATGTTTTTTCAAGAAAAAGAAAAGGCTAGGGGAAAGAAATAGCAACTAGGTCCTGAGTTCAGAATTATTCAATATTCTCATTAACAGTCTCAATAACAAACAAGATAACAGGCTTATTAAATTTGCTAGCAGCATAAAGTTAGGGGGCGAATTGTAGGGGTGTACTAGGAGAGAGGACTGAAATTAAAATCCTGAGAAGCTGGAGAAGTAGTCTGAAAAACCAGGCATAATTCAATAAGAAATACTGCAAGGTTCCACATCAAGGCAGGAATAATCAACTACATAAATATAAGATGGAGAGCGACTGGCTAAAGAGTAGTTTTTGAGAAAAATATTTGGGGATCGTAACAGATCATAAGCTGAATGTGAATCAACACTATTACACCCACACAAAATAAGCAGACAAATCATAAGAGCATTAGTGGTGAATGCTGCCTCACTTCTCTCTTCCCCTTGGTTACAGCAGAAGCAGTGACAATGACACTATAGATTCTTCTTTTTCTCCTCTTCTCATTCTATCTCTGCTTCTTTCCCATCCTTCCTCCTCTTCATGGCACAAGCAGTCATGGCTCAATTGTAATAGTGCTGAGGAACTAGCACTGCTGTGATAAGAACTGTTAATATTTCGATTGGACTATTTGCAGTTTGGGGTTCTGTGCATCAAAGAAAATGTGCTGGTGGTGGGGAATAAAGATGGTTCAGAGAACAGTAAGTGTGGTCAGAACTGTAAAGCCTGAAGAGGAAAGAGGAATCAACAGTCTTCAAATATCCAAAAGGCTGGTGCAAATAAGGGAAAAAACTTCTTCATCTCCATAGCACAAGAAATAATGGGCTGAAATTGCACCCAGGGAAATTTAGGTTAGATATTGAAGAAGAGTACAGCAGGAAAAATAGAGATGTTCTGGAACAGCTTGCCCAGCAAGGATGTGGAATCTCCATCACGGAAGGTCGTTAAGAACAGGTCAGACAAGCAGAGTGATCTGGACAAGCAGTTCAGAGTGAGGTAGGTGGTATTGATTCCGTCTTGGGAGAGGACAATGGACTAGCTGATTCCTGGAGGTTGCTCCTGCCTTATTTTTCTATGGAAACTGTATGGAATTTCATGAGACAAAAATAAGGCTTTTCTCTAGCTAGAGTGGTTTCTCCTGACACATTTCATTGATTTGCTTCAAACAAGTTTTAGCTGATCCAAAAATGGTCCTTTAAATTTTTATGTTTGGAAAAAGAATAAGCATCTGATTGCTAAAACAATGTGACGATAAGGAATCTAAATATGCAAATTGCTGCTAGTTCCCCTTTGAGACTTCCCAAGTATCACACAACTTTTGTACTGTGGCCTTCCACTCTCTCCCCGACTCACATATCTTCAGTTACCCTCTTTACATCATTGTCTCAGACCTACCTTTTTATGTTAGGCCTTTCTACTAACTATTTTTCAAATCTGTCTGCAGTGAAGAAACACCATAAGAAAGAAGACTTGAAACAAAGGCAAGAAAGAATAAACGTGGGCAAAAAAAGCATTTGCGTCTATCTCCAAAGGTTCCAAGCATTCTTCTACAGAGGTGCAGAGATAATTACAATCTTACTTCCTGATTATTTGTAAAAGCAATCAAAGACAACAGCAGGAATGTCAAAAAATGGAGAAAAAGATAATGTAATACTATAGGATGCACAATGATGAGCCATCAATTCAACCATATTTCCATACTTCCATATTTCAACCATATCAACCATATTTGTTTTACCCAACTCTGCACAATCCTGTGTGACCTCACAGTATGCTGTCCGGTCCCACTATGCTTCTACCACCACTCTTTCATCCTCACCAAACCCACTTTCCACTGGTTGTGCAGTGACATCTGTGCATGGCTCCTCTCTTTCACTTAGCAGAGAAGCAAAGCGCTACAGGCAGCCCATGGTTACCCCTGCTCTCTTTTTCCAGGCAAGGGCCAGAGCAGAGCTGCCAACTATAAGAAGTTAGTAGGAAAAATCACTTTAAACTCTTGTATTCCTATGGGACACCTACTAAAAAACTGAGTTCTTTGAATGACTGAATATCTTTCTGTTCCTGTGGCTATTCCCTTTTATTCTTTTACCAACATTGTCCTTAATAGTTCTTTGTTTCTGATGGTTTACGTTTTGAAGTATTTACAGATAACAGTCATACCCACACTCAGGCCTTCTTTTCTGAGGCTAACTAAACAAGTGAAACTGTTTTTGGTCACTTAAAATGGATGCCTGTTTCTCCTATCATTCCATCAGCCTTTTCTGCATCAGTCCAGTCAACCTGTCTACAACATGGGTAACCAGAACTGTGCCCATATTCTCTAGAAGGCCACGTACAATGGCATTAATACTTCTCTCACCAGCAGAAGTCTCTACCAAACTTTCCTAGGATCTCAATTGCCTTCCACAATATGAGTGATAAACCCAGATTCTCCTGCAGTGGACTAATGTACTGGTCTGTTCCTCCTTAATTGCTGCCAATAGATAAGCCTCCAGCTTACAGTGCTGATTCTTGTTAGGAGTCCCTGAGCGCATGACCATATGCTATGTATCACCAGATATCACCTGATTTCTATTTGTTTAGTCTTCATAATCATCTCATCCTTTCCATACGATAACTTATTCTCTTCTGGTTCAATGATACCTCTCTAATTTGAATCATTAGTATTTCATTACTACATTTCTCTTTTTTTGTGCCATGGACATTAATGAAAATATTAAATGACATCAATACCAAGACAAATCCTGAATAGTTTTTGTGTGTTCTTTACTGAGTTCCTTACCTGCCCTGCATTTCTTCTATTAGTATGTCTTCTGAAGCTCAATGAAATTTTCAGGTAGCACTGTATCAAAGACTTCACTGAAGTCTAGATAAATTAGATTTACTGTTTCCCTTGTTTAAAAAAATAGTTATCCAAGGAGGATATTTGATTAGTAAACTCCTGCTGCTTTTTATCCCATCTACCATTTATGTCCTGGTCATGTTCCATTATTTTCTCTTTCAAAGTTCATTCTTCAGTATCGCGTGCAGTTGGGATCAGACTAATATAGGTGCCTGGAGCACCTTCACTCTTCTCTAATGTAGGAAAGTCAACGGGATTCCCTGTTTCTTTATCAGGAAAAAAGATTTTCTGAAAGCCCATTTTGATTAATATTAATAATGCTAAGATTATATCCAGTTCTTACTGAAAATTCAGCTTGACAAAGATCTTTAGTTTGAGCAAATCAATAATAAGTAAATACTGACTAAAGGAAATATTAATATACACAGCTAAGGAAGAAGTGAGAAAGCACTAGCAGAAAGCACTAGGAGACTGGAGAAAGCACGTAACCAAAGAAGGAAAGCAGAGCAACCTTGGCATAGGCTAATAAATCCACCTCCCATTTCAGCTAAACTAGTAGAACAATTATTAGGTGAATAAAAGCACAATAGACGTAGAGCACAATGGAACTGAGACCAGTAAGTAATACTGATGATCACAGAAGAACTGTGTTGCCAGACAAGCCCAAGTGTCTTTTTAAAAGATTTTATTTTGCAGAGTAATTAAAACAATCGCAAAGAGATTGCCCCCCAAAAAGTAAACGTTGATCTCAAACAATATATAATTAGAGCGAACATCAGAGAATTTTTTGAAAATGGCAGCCCCTGGGAAAATGACAGATGTAATTTAAATGCAATTTAGCAAAATGTTATTTTATGTCTGAAATTCTTAACATGAACATAATTTGTATGCAATGCCAGGCAAAATAAATATTAGCTGAAAGGTTATA
Organism: Struthio camelus; assembly: GCF_040807025.1. Lineage (NCBI taxonomy): Eukaryota > Metazoa > Chordata > Aves > Struthioniformes > Struthionidae > Struthio > Struthio camelus. The sequence goes on from NC_090943.1 coordinate 147,003, forward strand.
AACAAAAGGGGATTACAAATGATAAAAGCCAGTGGAAAGGAAGAGGCTATTAAGGACTCCGTGGACAAGTGTTATATCTAGATTTTTTTACCATCTTCCTTAAAGATCTAAAAGGGGGGAGTAAAAGGCATATTGATTAAATCCTCAAATGACAAGATTTTGGGGAAGTTTCATACCCAGTGAGGACAGAGGAAAAAGTTCAAATGGCCCTAATGTTAGACATAAGACAGGCTGGAAAAACACAAGCAGACGGTGGAAGATAAATCCTGAGGTGAAGGAATGTCTATGTTGCAATATGTCTGTAGAAGCAGACGAGAGAGTTTTCTAATCTTTTCAGCTTTCCATTCTCCTAGTACATAAATCCATATATGAAATCAAAGAAATACGGAAATGCCAGGCACAGCAACTCATGTCACAGAGACGTGATTACAGTACTGAGGCTTAAGTGGGACAACACACTTTCCACTAAGGATCTCTTGCTCAAGCAAGAGAGTATTGCAAAAGCAGCAGACGTCCAGCACAATACAGTCGCTCCTCTCCTCATCTCTCTCACCATATAGTACAGGCACAGCAGGTTGGCAGATCACAGCTCAGGGCAACAAACTGCATTTGGCAATGGGGTTGTGAAGTCATAAAGTGTGCACAGTAATATACTGCATATGTTCCCAGAAAAACCAGGTCTGAATGACAAGGGACATAAATGGTGGCACAAATTTCTTATTAAATACAAACGGACCTCAAAACATATGTAGGGGTTAGAAGAAACCTAAGCTGAATCATTATGGCATTCAGTGCTTTGCAAAATAAATAGAATTTACAGGGATATACTGGAAAAACTCAAATGGCACGGGGAGTGTGTGTGTGTGTGTGTGTGTGCACTGTGAGAGAGAAAAGAGTATGTGCTGTACCCTATGTCAGATTATCTGTGATGTTTCATTGTCCTTCTCATTCTTGGTACTCAGTTGCTTCTAGGGCCCAACAGTACTAAGTGGTACAGATACAAACAATATGGTCACTGTCCTTTACAGTTTACAAACAAAGTTAACAGATGGAAATGGAAAAAGCACAATGTAGCAGAGAGACAGCCCTAGTCATGGTGACAGGCAGTGGACTTGGCACACCAGCTGTCTAGCTATGCTTATTTTGAATAGCCACCAAATTCCTGCTCTGCACACCCCACCCTCAGCACCTGTTTTCTGACCAATTTATACCCAGCCTGCAACTTGAAACCATAGGAACAATGTACTTGTGGGGGATTTTGACTACCCTGCTCTCTCTTGGGAAACCAGTATGCTTCATTCCTGAGAGAGACTCTCTAGTGCTCAGATGTTGCACCCAAGCTAGTACATGTACATATGATACTGCTGGTTATAAATATGATGGCAAATAATAAGGCCTAAGTCTCTGCTAAGATTATAGAGAGAAAGGCTTTCTAGATTGTTAGTTATCAACGCAAGGATGCCAAGAAAATCAGAAAAATGTGTCCCTAAACCTAGGTAGTTAATATCCCAGATATTAAATTTCGAGTAGGATATTCACCTAGTGTAAACAAACATTAAAAAGTTACAAAAACTGGTGAAAAGTTTAAGTAACTGAAGTTAAATGGACTAATATTCCAGCCATAAGGAATATGGGGAGCAGAACAATGGAAGAAAAAACCTACAAACATGAAAAAGCTTGTCAAATTATGCTCTTTAGAAAAGTTTGCCTGTAACATAACTGATTCCTTTGCTACTTCGTCTGATCAATAACAGCTCTTCCACTTAATCTGGTTTTGTCTTCAACTAACACTGCTTCCTTTTGGATTTTTCCATCAACTTCCTTCTCTCCAACTAATGCTTTTTTTTTTCAGTTTCTCCACCTACTTCTGCCTTTTCAGCCAATCCTTCCTTCCCGCAATCAAACTCCTGTCATTGCGTATCTCACCACTGCAATTCTGCCTTTTCTGAACTTTGGAAATACTTTTTGACTCTGATTAAATCCACTTGGGATGCTGCTGACAAAAATTTGCTCTGAAACGGTCTTAGATGCTGAATAAAGGAGTAAGAAAGTGCCCACTTCTTATGTATCCATCTTCTCCGTTTGCTGGTTTTACCCCATCCTGCCGCAGCTTTGCTGTGCGTTTATCATGCCTCAGGGCTGCAAGAAGTAAGTCAACAATCACAGTTCCTCATTAGAAATAATTTAATGAAGAATCAGTTGCAGGCCTATGGCCCTCCCCCTTGTTATGGCCTTACCATTATGCTTACCATTTCTTTTCCCTTTTTCCCCCATTATATGTTAACTCCATTTATCTGTAAAAGAACCGGTTCTGTGGACACTCTTGCATGCTTATGGGACACAGCTTTCTGATATTTCAAAGCAGACGAAGCCCGAAGGAACACCCTCGGGAAACAACTCCTTTCTGTCTGGCAGCTGGGGAAGAATGGACCACATACAACTAACAAAGTTAATAGTCTTTCAACTTATAATCTTGTTAAAGACTCACAAAATAAAAATGCTTAGGCTCCTCGCTGCAGCAGGGACCCAAACACACACCATGAACAAGACCAGGAGTCAGTCATACTCAGAGTGACTGCTCTTTCAGTCACTTAATTTTGCTAGAGGACAGAAGACACTCTCCTAAGGCTTATAAAGATGTGACTTACTCTCTTGATTTCTACAGCAACAGTGCAACATCTGCTCCTAGATGGACAGGCCTTTTCTCTCCCCTCCCACAAAGCTGCACTAACTGTGTAGAGAGGATCCTCTCTGTTTCCTTTCCCATCCAATACACACACTGAATTCTAAAGTAGTTGATCTGCTCACACGACTGGAAGTGCTGCGATGGATGGATACAGGCTCTTCAGCAAGGCAAGGCCAGGAAGGCAAGGAGGAGGAGCTACCCTTTATGGGAGAGGGCAGCTGGAATGCCTGGAACTCTGCCTGAGGACGGATGATGAACCAGCTGAGTGTTTATGGTCATGAGTAGCAGGCAGACCAACAATGATGTCTGCCACAGAACCCCCAGTGAGGAGGAAGAAGACGACGAGGCCTTCTTCAGAGAACTGGAAGAAAAGCCTCATGTTCACAGGCCCTGGTCCTCATGGAGGACTTGAACTGACCTGATATCTGCTGCAGGGACAACACAGCAGGGCACAAACAAGCCAGGCGGTTTCTGGAGTGCATTGATGACAACATTCTAACACAGGTGAATGAGGAGCTGACGAGCAGAGATGCTCTGCTGGACCCGATTCTTACAAACAAGGAAGAACTGGCCAGGGATGCAAAGGTCAGAGGCAGCTTTGGTTGCAGGGAGCATGAGACGGTGGAGTTCAGGATCATGAAATGAGGGAACAAAGCAGAAAACAGGATCACAACCCTTCAGGAGAACAGACTCGGCCTATTCGGGAATTTACTGGGAAGAATCCCATGGGATACGGCCCTGGAGAAAAGAGGGGTCCAGGAAAGCTGGTTGATTTTCAAAGCTCTCCTCCTCCAAGTTCAAGATTGGTCCATCCCGATGACCAGGAAATCGAGCAAAGGCAGCAGGAGGCCTGCATGGATGAACAAGGAGTTCCTGACCATAAAAAGGAAGCCTACAAGAGGTGGAAGCAGGGACAGGTGATCTAGGAAGAATATAGACACTGTCTGAGCATGGAGGGATGGAGTTAGGAAAGCCAAAGCCCATCTGGAATTGAATCTGGTGAAGGATGTGAACGTCAACAAGAAAGGATTCTTCAAGTACTTCAGGGTCCACTGCTGAATGGGGAAGGGGACTTGGTGAAACAGGGCATGGAAAAAGCTGAGGTACTCCATGCCTTTTTCGCCTCAATCATTGCTGGTAAGACCGGTCTTCAGCAAACCCAGGTCCCTTAGACCAATGGGAAAGTCTGGAGGAAGGAAGACCTATCCTTGGTGGAAAAGGATCCAGTTAGGGAACATTCAAACAAACTGGATGTATACTAGCTGATGTCATTGGGAAGCCGCTCTCAGTTATCTTTGAAAGGTCATGGCAACTGGGAGAGGTTCTTGAGGACTGGAAAAAAGCAAATGTCTCTCCTATCTTCAAGGACAAGAGAGAGGATCTGGGGAACTACAGGCTGCTCATCCTCATCTTGATCCCTGGGAAGAATGAAGTAAATCCTCCTGGAAAGCATTTCCAAGCACATGAAGGACAAGAAGGTGATTGGGAGTCGTCAGCATGGATTTACAAGGGGGAAATTGTGCTTAATCAACCCGACAGCCCTCCAAGATGAGATCACTGGCTTGGTGGATGAGAGGATAGCAATGGATGTTACTTATCTTGACTCTAGTAAGGCTTTTGATACTGTCTCCCATAGCAGCCTCACAGACAAGTTCATGAAGTATGGACTAGATAGTATGGACTAGTGAGGTGGACTGAAAACTGGCTGAACTGCTGGGCTCAAAGAGTTCTGATAAGCACCACAGCGTCCAGTTGGAGCCGTTCATGAGTGAAGTACCCCAGGGGTCGACACTGTGTCCAGTACTATCTAATATCTTCATTAATGACCTAGCTGAAGGGACACAATGCACCCTAAGCAAGTTTGTAGATGATACAAAACTGGGAGGAGTGTTTGACATGCCAGATGGTCGTGTTGCCTATCAGAGGGACCTTGACAGGCTACAGAAGTGGGCAGAGAGGAGCTTCATGAAGTTCAACAAAGGAAAATGCAAAGTCCTTCACCTGGGGAGGAATAACCCCATGCAGCAGTATGCACTGGGGGCTGATTAGCTTGAAAGTAGCCTTGCAGAAAAAGCCCCGGAGGTCCTGGTGGACAAAAAGGTGAACATAGGCCAGCAATGTGCCCTTGTGACAAAGGTGGCCAACAGCATCCTGAGCTGCATTAGGAAGAACATCGCCAGCAGGTCAAGGGAGGTGATCCTTCCCTTCTACTCGGCGCTAGTGAGACCACATCTGGAGTGCTGCGTCCAGTGCTGGGCTCCCTAGTACAAGAAAGCCATGGACATACTGGAGTGGGTCCAGCAAAGGGTCACAAAGAGGATTAAGGGACTGGAGCATCTATCATACAAGGAGAGCTGATGGGATGAGGGACCAGACAGGACCTCCCAGCTGAAAGAACTGGGATTGTTTAGCCTGGAGAAGAGAAGGCTCAGTGGGAATCTTATCAATGCGTACAAATATCTGATGGGAGGACATAAAGAAGACAGAGCCCGACTCTTCTCAGTGGCACCCAGCGACAGGACAAGAGGCAGCGAGCACAAATTGAAATATAGAAAATCTCACTTAAACATTAAAAAAAAAAAAAAACTTCTTTACTGTGGGGGTGGTCAGACACTGGAACACATTGCCCAGTGAGCAACTTATCCCATCCCTGGAGATATTTAAAACTTGACTGGATGTGATACTGAGCAACCTGCTCTAGTTGACCCTGCTTTGAGCAGGGAGCTTGGACTAGATGATCTCCAGAGGTCTCTTCCGGTATCAACTATTCTGTGATTCCAGGATTCTACTCAAAAAAACTTAAGCATTGCAAGTAACTCAAATACACGTTCATTCAACATGCAGTAGGTTCACATGAGGAACAACAGAATGGAGAATGACATCAGAAACAAGCCCATGACATAATGCCATATAATACCATTACCTGAAAACACATGGTGCAGAGCTAGCTACTGTCTTTTTGTAAGTAGAGCAAAATTAAAGGGCACAGAGATGCAGAAAAGAAAGAATCGGGGTTAGAGAGGCCACTTCAAGAGGAGAGATTGAAAATACTAGGCTTTTTGTACCTTGTAAGGTATATATTAGGGGATACAACGTAAAGATAAATAAGGTGAATAATGAATGTATTTCCATTTGCCCTCTCATGATGCAAGACTAGGAAGACAGTCAGTGGAATTAAAAGCAGGCTGTTCCTAAAGAAACTTATAAACAAAAGAACAAACACACTGCACAGTCAGACCTGCTCAATAATACCTATACCTATGCCTTCCTTTTCTTTCTATGCATACAGAATACTGCTTTTAAAATCATTTTCCCGGTCCCTCACTTTTAAATCATCACTGCTCCACTAATGCTTCTGCATCCCACACCTCAGATTTAAAACAAAACCAAAAAGAATAAACTATGTTTAGATCCTACTTCTAGCCCCTACTAGGCCTAATTTTGCCTATTATATATATTTTCCTTACTGTATTATTAGTTTCTTATTTGGTGGATGTCGTGCAAATAGATCTGCCACTGCTTTTGCATGGCTCTCCATTTCATCCTTCAGATACCAGAAAGGTTTGCTGAGATATAGACTCCCTGTATACACAGCTTTTTTTTTTTTTTTAATTTGTTCTGTCTACTCCTCTGAAAGAATTAGTATCAGAAGCTCTGATGCCTCTCTGGCTAGCAAGAATATTGCTTTCCTTATGAAGAGCTGCAACCAAGCCTTCAGTGCAGGCAGTTAGCGACAGAAGAAGGAATTCCTTAGATAGGAACAATAGCACACAATTAATCTGTTTTACAGGGAGCCAGGAACAGCAGCACACTACAACACCACATTATTCACAGCTCACTCCTCCCTGTCAGCTGCAGAAGTGGAGCACCTGGGTGCACAGACAGCCTCCGCTTCAGGTATGGTCAACAAAGAGCTTGGTGCCTGCCCTGTTAAGCCCTGAACAGAGTCTTCCCTCTAAAGCGCTTCACAATATATTTCCATGGGAACAGATCATGCCTTTCCTGTTGCCGAGGAGACACAGTCAATGCTTTCTGAGACTGAGGAACATTTCTCCGAAGCATTTCAGCATCTTTAAGATCATAAGGAGTTTTACACAAACATAAGCACCTCCCCCCAGATAAACAGATCAACTGCTCTCCCCATTCCTGTTTTTCAGAACATATTTTAGGCACTTTGATATGTCAGATTATTCCCAATAGCTGGTTCTGATATCAAAATTTAAAATGACATCTTTCCTGCTATTGTTCTGGTAACTCTTTTGAACCACTCTCACTGACCACGCTTGCAGTAAAACTAATTCCTTCCTCTCAGAGGGTTTCTCTAGGTGTTGATCTGTACTTAAAGGAAAGCTGGTTGGCAAAGCCAGTGTCACTCCCTACTCCATCATCTCCCACTTCCACTGTTTTTAAATAGAAAACGTGTTTGTAAAATCAAAGGGCTCTCTGAATGCTTGAGGCCTTAGGGTGGCAGTAGCGCTGGACGGCAGTACAGGCACAAAAGAGGAGGAGGAGGAGGTGAATTCCTACAATGTTTCCGAGCTTTGCTGTCAAGTGTTTGAGCTGCTCAGTGAAGCTGTGGGCAGCACGGAGACTGTGCCCCGAGCAGTTTCCTACTGCCCCTGTGTGGCAGCCTTTACCAGTGAAGTGATGAGAAGTTATGCAGTGTAGGTTCTCAGCAGAGGAAGGACCTGCAGGGCAACTGTGGAGGAGCAGCCCTACAAGCTTAATAAAACATTTCTCAGGTTGCTGTGGAGAAGCAAAGGCAGTTCCTTGGGGTTGCAGGCAAGCAGCACGCACCTGACCACTGATACCACAGATTCTCTTTTCACATTCTCCCCTCCCTCACGCAATTTTTTCCCCATTCTTTCTGGCACAAATGCTCTGGAGCATAGACCTACCACAGAGGTGTTTGGAAGCTGAGGATCAGCAGTTTGGGGAGGGAGTGACAACTGATTAGGGAGTATTAGGCTCCTGTTCATCTGCTGTGGGGAAGGAGGGACAGTTAGAGACTATGCTCAAAGGAGTGATGGATGGTGTCCCACAATGGAGGAGCCTGGAAGCTTGTAATTTCTGGCAGCAGAAGGGCTGCTTCTCCACCCTTAGATCTGAATTTACAGAATCAGTGCAGCGCTCTAACAGTCAAGGGGAACAAACGCCATCTACTATAAGAGGCTTTAGAGCCATCTGGGTCTGAAACATGCATTAACCCCCAGAGAAAAAGGCACATGACAGTGGCTGGAGACTCTCTTCTGCAGGGGGTGGAGGCACTCATCTGCCAGCCAGATATGCTGTAAGGGGAGGCTTGTTAGTAGCTGGGGACCCTGATCCAAGGTATCACAGGGAGACTGCTGAGGCTCATCCAGCCCTTGCTGCTCATCTGCATGGGCAACAATAATATTGCCTAGGGAGTCCTGGAGCAAATCAAGAGGGACTACAGAGCTCTGGGGGCAAAGGGGTAGAACATGGGAGCCCAGGTAATCTCTTTGATCTTACAGGTGCATGGAAAAGGCTCAGGTAGGTGTAGATGCATCCTGCGTGTTAACAGCTAGCTGTGTGGCTGGTGTTAGAGAAAAACAGAGCTTTGGCTTTTGTGACCATGGTTCCCTCTTTGAGGAATGAGGACTGCTAGCACGAAGTACGATTAATTTGACAAAGCGGTAGAGAAGCATCTTTCCCTAAAGGCTTGCCAACCTAGTGAGGAAGGACTGTGGTAACAACCCAGTATGTTAGGGGATGGTGAAAACAGCTTGCAGGTAAGTGAAGAAACAGAGATGGGGCAGGGTGATGAGAGCGAGAGAGGGAAGGACCTCCTTGGGAAGGATAAAACAGGTCGAAACAGGCCTGCCTTAAAGTGCCTACACACAAATGCACACAACCTGGGAAATATAAAGAGAGCGCCACAGCTCCGCAGGCAGATGCAGAGCTATGACATTGTTAGAATGACTGAAATGAGGGACAGGTCGCACAACTGGAGTGCTATGACTGATGACTATGGGCTCATCAGGAAAGATAGGCAGGGAAGACAAGGAACGGGGATGCCCTTTATGTGAAGCACTAGCAGCTTGAAAGTTTGGAGGACCTATATGGGACATATGATAAAGCAGTTGAGAGCTTGTGGGTCAGGATCAGAGGAGAGGCTAAAAAAGGCAACGTGATGGTGAGAGTCTGTTGGAGGCCACTCAAAAGGGGTCAGAAAGTAGATGAGATCTTCAAGCAACTTCTGAAAGTATCCAGATCATGGACCCTGGTTCTTATGGAAGACCTAAACCTCCCTGACAGCAGCTGGAAGAGCAACACAGCAGGATGCAAACAGTCCAAGAGTTAGTCTCATGAAGTTCAACAAAGGAAAATGCAAAGTCCTTCACCTGGGGAGGAATAACCCCATGCAGCAGTACGCACTGGGGGCTGATTAGCTTGAAAGTAGCCTTGCAGAAAAAGCCCCGGAGGTCCTGGTGGACAAAAAGGTGAACATAGGCCAGCAATGTGCCCTTGTGACAAAGGCGGCCAACAGCATCCTGAGCTGCATTAGGAAGAACATCGCCAGCAGGTCAAGGGAGGTGATCCTTCCCTTCTACTCGGCGCTAGTGAGACCACATCTGGAGTGCTGCGTCCAGTGCTGGGCTCCCTAGTACAAGAAAGCCATGGACATACTGGAGTGGGTCCAGCAAAGGGTCACAAAGAGGATTAAGGGACTGGAGCATCTATCATACAAGGAGAGCTGATGGGATGAGGGACCAGACAGGACCTCCCAGCTGAAAGAACTGGGATTGTTTAGCCTGGAGAAGAGAAGGCTCAGTGGGAATCTTATCAATGCGTACAAATATCTGATGGGAGGACATAAAGAAGACAGAGCCCGACTCTTCTCAGTGGCACCCAGCGACAGGACAAGAGGCAGCGAGCACAAATTGAAATATAGAAAATCTCACTTAAACATTAAAAAAAAAAAAACTTCTTTACTGTGGGGGTGGTCAGACACTGGAACACATTGCCCAGTGAGCAACTTATCCCATCCCTGGAGATATTTAAAACTTGACTGGATGTGATACTGAGCAACCTGCTCTAGTTGACCCTGCTTTGAGCAGGGAGCTTGGACTAGATGATCTCCAGAGGTCTCTTCCGGTATCAACTATTCTGTGATTCTGTTTCTGCAGGGTGTTAATGGCAACTTCTTAACATGGATGCAAGATGAGCTTACAATGGGTGATACAAACCTGGAGCTGCTATTCACTCACAAGAAATAAATGGTTTGGATATGATAATCAATGGCAGCCTTGGCTGCAGCAGCCATGAAATAGTGAAGCTCAATATCCTGAAGGGAAAGAGGAAAGACAGTAGCAAAGTACGGACTCTGGACTTTGGCTTATTCATGGAACTGGTAGATGGGATCCCATGGGAGGCAGCTCTGAAGGGCAAAATAGCTTCAGGGAAGCTGACAGGTGTTTAAGGACAGCCATCTCCAAGCACATGAGTAGTATCTCCTGATTCTCAGGAAAATGAACAGATTTATGAGGAGCCCAGATTGACTAAGCAGGGAACTCATGGTGGAGCTCCCAACATAAAAAGACAGCACACAGGAGGTGTAAGCAGGGACAAGCTACAAAGGAGGAATTTAGAAAAAACTGCCTGGGCATGTAAGGATGGTGTCAAGAAAACCAAAGTTGGGCTGGAGTTGAGACTTGCAAGGGATGTCAAGGGCAAAAAGAAGAGCTTCTACATTAGTAGTAAACAGCTAACCAAGGAAAATGCAGGCCCAGTGCTGAATGTGGTGGGTGATTTAGTGACAGCAGAGGCAGATAAGGCTGAAGTACTCAACGCTTTCTTTCCCTCAGTCTTCACCAGCAAGGTTTCCCACACTTCTGTGATTAGCGAACGTCTGTGATTAGTGAACAGGCTCAAGAAGAATGACTGGCAATGGACAAAGATTGAGTCAGGACTGCTCGAGAGAAATCGACTTATGCAAGCTCCTGGGACCCAACAGATGGTATCCAAGGTTGCAGAGGGAGCTGGTTGATATCTTTTCAAGGCCACTCTCTATCATCTTTGAAAGGTCGTGGAAGTTGAGGGAGGTCTCTGAACGCTAGAAAAAAGCAAATGTTGCACCTATCTTCACAAAAGGCCAAAAGAACAATCCAGGGAACTACAGGCCGGTCAGCCTAAATTTAGTCCCTGGGAAAATCATGGAGTGAGTCCTCTACAAACACATTTCTGGGAACATGAAAGAGAATAAGGTGATTGGGAGCAGTCAACATGGATTTACCAAGGGTAAATCATGCATGACCAACCTGACTGTCTTCTATGATAAGATGACTGGATTTATGGGCAAGAGAGAGCAGCAGATGCCTTTTACTGCAGCTTTAGCAAAGTTTTCAACACTGTTTCCCGTCAAATGCTTGCATCCAAGTTGGAGCATTATGGTCTGGATGGGCGAACAACCGGATGGGTAAAAAGCTGGTTGGATGATTGGGCTTAGAGGGTAGTGGCTAATGGGCAGCAAGCTGCGTGTGAGCCAGCAGTGTGCCCTGGCAGCCTAGATGACTAAGAGCATCCTGGGCTGTGGGAACAGGAGCACAGCCAGGAGCCTGAGGGAAGCAATTATCCCTCTTCACTCGGTACTCATTAGCTCACATCTACAACGCTGCGTCCAGCTTTGAGGCCCCCAGTACAAGAAAGACATTGGCAAACTGGAGCTAGTTCAGCAGCGGGTCCCCAAGATGGTCAGAGGGCTGGAGCAGCGCATGCACTATGAGGAGAGGCTGAGGGAGCGGGGGCTTGTTCAGCCTGGAGAAGGGAAGGCTTTGACGGGCCCTAATAACAGCCCGCCAATACCTAACAGGGGGTTGTCAAGAAGATGGAGCCAGGCTCTTTCGCAGCGGTGCATGGCAGGAGAATGAGAGGCAGTGGGCATAAGTTGAAACACGAAAGGGGCTGCCCGGATATAGGGAGAAACTTTTTCACAACAGGACAGCCGAGCATTGGAACCCAGAGAGGTTGTGGGACTGCCACCTTTGGAGGTTTTCAAAACCTCACTGCATAAAGTCCTGAGCAATTGACCTCATAGCTGACCCTGCTTTGAGCAGAAGGCTGGACTTGAGACCTCCCAAGGTCCCTTCCAACCTGCATCGTTCTGCGATTTTATAATTTTGTGGAAAGCCAAATAAATAATTTGAAGCATATTTTTTGAATTTGTGCTTCAGAAACTGACAGGGATGTTACTTATCTGGAGGAAATGCTTGAACAGATTCTAAAGCTAGAAGGTCTATTACAGTAATTGGACCTGGTCTTCTATATGATGGCAGCATTTCTATGCTACCCCTCTGGCTCACTCTAGGACAGTATTCAAGGCCAAGTATCTTTATATTATTGTTCTGTTTTCATACTCTTCCTTAAAGTTATTCTTGGCCACTGTCAAAATACTGAGTTATACCCATGACCTAACCCAGGACAGCTGTTCCCATAACACTGACCCAAAGCAATGGCTTCACAGAATTTGCTGTTACTTGAACAAAGGCTGTAAAGATGACGGAAAGTTATTATTGGATTTAAAGAATCGCAGTGATCTAGAATCTACTGTATCCTGACATTTGTTCTTCCACTGTTCAGTTATCCTCCTTGTAAAACTATGCCTTACCTCATGTTTGAATTTGCCTAGTTTTAGCTCCCAGACACGAATTCTAGTCTGCCTTTTCCACCTTGCCAAATCCTGGGCTGAGCATGGCCACATACCTTAGGGCAGTAGCAGCAGTAATTCCTAAATTCATATACAGCAAGAGGCAATGTTCACCTGTGCTATGCGTATCAGACCAGGAATCCCTACTTTCAGATAAAATGGCCTTGTTAACAGACCATACTCCCCATATAGGTTCTTTCAGATCAAGATCAAATCCCTCCTTCAACCTTCTCTTGGGTAAACTAAAATACTGAGTCCTTGTGGTTGCTCATCATAAGGCAGCTTTTCTACACTTTTGATCTCTTTAAAGGTCTCTTCTGAAGATGTTATCATATTCCATCAGCCTTTTTGAAGTGCAGATACTTGAAAGGGAACAAGTATTACAGTATCAGGCAGTAATGTTCCTTGAACAGCATCATTCTACGACACCATTTTCATTTGTTTTCTACCATGATCCCAAAGAACATCTACAACCACTCCCTCTAGAAAAACTGATCTGTTTGTTTTTCCATATATGATCTATGTATATTACTCTACTAAAAATGATGGGTGTTAGAAAGGAAATAACATATAAATCAACTATATAAACCATCCCCCCCAATTATTCATCACTGCACTATCATCTGATATCTCTTCCCAGATCTTTATAGGATCTTATTTTTGCCTCTCAAGTACTTGCTTTCTTAAGAAAAGAGAAGCATTATTCAAAGTGGCTTTACAGAGGAGATTTCCACTTAATATATTGGGAGCTTAGACACCTATTCATACATAGACACCTACGTATCTATACCTAAATGCAGGTGTTTTAATGTGAGAATTGCATCCCACCCTGATGTTTGAAATATTACAAGAGCTGTACTCTCCTGGGACAATGCAAGTTAACCATGCCCTAGAAAGCGAGATCTTGGAACAGAATATTCTCTGCAAACAGGAACCAACCGTAGAATAAACACTCTAAAAAGACCAGGAAAATCCAGTATTGCCTGTTTTTAAGGAGCATTCTTCTCTGAGAAAGTCTTGATGATGCTAATTCTTACCATTGCTTTCATTTTCTGACACTACCATAGAGCACAAGATCATGAATCAACAATGATATGTTGTCTGGGGGGAAAAAAAAAAAAAGAGTAAATACTCTTCCAGGATGTACAGTCTGCAAGACACAGGTGCAATAGTACAGCCTCATCTGGAATACTCTCTGCAGTCTTTGGATCTGCACTTCAGAAACATAAAAAAATAAAACTCATACGGAGATAATGAGGGAATTAGGGTGGCTTATCCTAAAGAAGAGAAGACTGAAAAGGACATAAAAACATACAGGTTGCTGCAAAGGAGGAATTAACATCTTCCACGTCCATCAGAGACCGCATAAACAGTAATGGTTTTAAATAGTATCAGAGAAGATTCAGGTTTGGCAGAGAGATGCTGGAACAGAGTGCTTGGGGAAGATGTTTAAAGACCACCACCGAAGGTTTTTAGACAAACGCTTGTCAAAAAAGACAGGTATGGCTGATTCTGCCTCTGGACAGCGGATAGACTAGCTGGGCTTCAGGTAAAGTTGATGCATATAAAAGCCTTCAACTACTCAAGAGCCAAAAGATGCATACCAAAGAAGCCAGAGGGACAAGGGAGAGAGGAAATGATTTATAGGTGGACAATGACAGTGCCTTGGCAGCATCCCACTGTTGTTTTGTAGGACAGCACTAGCCTGGGCATGCAGAGCAGGCAGCAACATTAACATTAGCAGCCCTCACCAACTCGTTTCCTCCCGCATCCAAGGATTCAGATTACTCCATACTCTCAGTGCCAGCACAGTTCCACTGCTGGTCAACTAATGTAGCTCATCACAAGAGCCTGAACTGGTCAAGAAATACATAGTGAGAACCCCTGAATTACATAGCCTCTTGAGGTCTTTGGTGAAGCAATTTTCCCCAAAGAGAGCTTTGAGCCCTAGATGGAGAAATACTTGAGCCTATGGTATCCAGGAGAAATCTTATTACTGCCACTGGTTGTATATGGAAAGACAGAAAATACAGAAGTGGGTAGCAGGATAACTTAAAGCTACAACAGACTGCAAATCTGTGAAGGGTGTCGTCGTTATCTGGTACTTACCATACTGAACACTGGAATGGAGGGTTGGGCTTGACCTTTTCTACCTCATGTGATTTGGACTCGTGAAATTCAAGTAATCTGTTAGGAAGACAAAAGCGAATGCCAGACCTGTGGTGCCTCTGAATTATGTTTCTATAGTCACAAGCCATGGAACAGAAGATCTTTAAGGATCATTCCATTCCTGGATGCCCAAATGTCTCTGCTCTCAAAGGGAAGACAATAATATTTACCTCCACTGCAAAGTAAAAGTAAAGGTGAAGGGATAGAATTCTGCATTCCTGGCAAATGGAATTATGTTTATCAACATTAATCCACAACCCTGTATATGTTTTCACTCATACTATTTCTCTGTGACATGACCTGTATTGTTTACAGGTGTCTAATTATTAATCTGCCTTTCCTATGAAGCTCAAAGTGAAGGAACTTTTGGCAGAGGGCAAATGTTGAGAGATAATGGTAGACAAAAGCCTTAAGGAAAAAGATAGAACTAGTAGCAGTACAGGTCTTTGCACTGATTAACAGCAGGAACAAGAAGAAAACTAACCCACAGGCTATCCGCTCAGAAGCACTGCTTTGTTTTTGCAGGAACAGGGCCTAGCCAAAAGGGATCAAGCAGTCTTCTTATCTACACAGTTAACATGAATACAGATTGTAGTACTCGTGCATACGTTATTTCACGGACATAAAAGTAACACTCCTTTCATGCACACATATATCCTAAATATATGAGCAGCCTTCATGAAAATATATATGCCCAGTACTTGAAAAAAGAGCAGATTAATCCAAACTGAAACCGTAAATATTAATCAAACCAAAAATACTAAATAGTGAATACTGAACAAAAATGACTGAGAGTTTTTAAGAAGGAAAATGTACACAAAACCTGAGGAGCTCTTTGTTTAAGAGCGCTTTATTAGATACTCAAAAAAACATAATCACAAACAATAACAACAGAATCAAAAAGATACACTCCTTTAGAAGGGAGAGAATCAAAAATAAAAGGGCAACAAAATATAATAGACAATGAGAGCAATCCTCATAATTTTACACTGCCATCATTGCGATATCTAAGGTTCAATTACAGAACTTAATGTAACTGATTCAACGTCCATAACTATGCAAAGTCAGAAACGATATGAACAATTTTTTTAAAAAGTTTTAGTAACAAAAAATTCTTAGAAATTATTCATGACTAATGCAATATCAAGAAGTTGTATAATTGTTGACACTAAACATTTCTATGAAGTATTTAGAAAGAAGTCAGATGATACGCTCACACTTTATATTGATGACAAAATGCTTATTACTACAACCGTTCCTATACAAAGGTGCTAAAGGCAGACAGCTTTAAATTATTTGCTTGATACTGCTATTCAACAGCATTATGAGAGATGACTTGTGTGCTCCTCAGACCATCATTGTGAACTCTTAAGAAATCTTGAAACACTGAATAAGAATGAAAGAAAGGTAATATTGTACCAGATAATTAAGAACCGTGAATTGAATGACTTGATTAATTATAGGCCAGTAAGTCAGACAGTCTAACAGTATTGTTGATTTATGACTCAATAAATATTAGTGCTACTGAAAAGTGTGTTTATAGTTAACACAGATCAAATTAGTTTTATGGAAAACGTATCTTGTCCAACTAAGCCGATAAATTTTCATAAGGCTATTTTTAAAATGAACAGCCAATTTGTCCATCCAGCTTTCCATAAACCACCGACTGTGTGGGTACAGTTATACTGAGAATATAACTGAGGTCAGAGCTGAGGCTCTAACCAGCCAACTAGCTGGTAGCACAAGGTATTCGGTGGGTTTCATCTCAAATCACTGCAGACGTGTGCAATATATGCACCTATTGATGAGCTGGCCACCCCTGATAGTCAATGAAGAGGAACAGGCACTTTTAGGGAAGTTTCAGGAGATTACAGAATGACCTATATTGGGCCTTTATATTACACTGTGGTGAGTTAAACCCTCTATTCACTGTAAAGAGAATCTGTGATGACTAGTTCAGCTGCAGACATGTGCAGTTAATCAAATAAACCACATCCCTTTTATCCATTTGTAATGCACGGTGCTAGAATCTAAGCAGAGAAATCACTGAATAGTACAACAGGAGCATTTTCAATAACGTAACTACTTATTAAGTGCTCTGATGTACAGTTACAACGTGCCTGGTGTTTGTAAACTGCTACCCTTCAATTAGCTGCTGTGATAACAAATTGCTGAGCAAACTCCAGGAATAATAACCATGTCAAGATCAGCATTAGCTGAGGAACACTTTGTCTCACTATCTTTAGCTGAGCCACACAGTCCTTGTTTTTCTCATTTTTCAGGAATTTCTTTAGAAGTTGGGAACAACAGAGGAGTACTGTTCAGGTTGAGAACCAATGTTTATCTCATTTACAGGTCCCAAAACTTGTTATGGTAAAATAGTGAAGGGGAGAAACAAACTACCACAAGAAGCAAGAATAAGCAGCCAGAGCAGAGTGGGAGCTTCTTAAATCAGCTTTACCAAGAAATCCCATTTAGATGAGACCATGACTTAAATGTTTTCCAAGATAAGAAAGAAGTAGAGCAGTGGGAAACATATTTTACAAGTAGGAAGCAGGAAAGGTGAAGAAAATTCACAATAAAACACTTGTAACTAGCTGAGTTTGTAGGTATTTGAAACAAACTAATTTGGATTGATGTGATATAATTGGAAAAAGAATAAATGCAAGATTGCCACATATTGGTGGCTTAACGCTGGCACTTCAGGAACAGAGGATTTTGAAATAAAGCACCAAGAAAGCCAAGGGGACAGTCTCAGGACAGTTTAAGTGCTGGCCTGGTTAAGTGAAACCCTATTTTGACTCAAATATAAACTGCTGAAGTATCTGCTGTACTCTGTAACATTTTGAATAAAATACTCAACCCTGCACAAAACCAATATAGCACGTCATATAATATGTGTCAAAAAAGAAAAAATCCAAAATAATAAGAGCTAAATGAAGAACTGGCAGTAGACAGGACCTGCTGTCTGCCTAATATAATTTAATAAATTTACCAATAATACAGGAGAAGTATGAGATGGAAATGAATCTTTATTACGTTTGCATAAAACACAAGGAGAGAGGACAAGCCACTTATACTGTTATCCAAGTCATGTGGTGAACTGGGAACAGAATATATATATTATATATATGTTTATACCTCTCTATAAATGTGCATTCAGAGAGTCTGAAATGGGGCAGGGAGGTCACTTGTTGCATGGGAGGCACACTCTTAGGAAGCAACAAACCTGAAAAGGTCTTCTGAAACTTGGAAGAAACAATGGACGCAAAATGTAAACGCAAAGCAAGAGTCAAAGAGTTCATGCAATTCTGGGTGTGTAAGCCAGGAATTACCTGGTACGAGCAGCCAGTATGTACTTCTGTAGCACAACGGTCATCTTGGTGTCCTGTAACAGCCATGAGGAACAAAGCCAAAGCACAGCTGTAAGGGGGAAAATAGGAGGAAGGGAAATAGCCATAGAAACTCTAGAAAAAAATACATTCAGTACAAAAACATGAAGGGGAGGAGAAAGACATGGTAGGACCAGATAAGGAAAAGGGATCGAGGGAGGATTTAAGGACATACAGAAAGCATTAGCTAGAAAGTGACATAAGAGATCCAGGAAGAGAGCGCAAATAAATTATTGAGACAAGAAAGAAGTCAGGACAGAGCACAGGTAAGTGCATATGGAAAGACAGGCAAGAAAGAAAATCCACAAAAGTACAGTCAGTGACTGAGGAGAACAAAAAACAGATGCAGGACCGAGAAGTAAGAGACAAGGTGCATCAGATGGTGTCAATGCTATGTGATGGGGTACAGTCAGAGCTTCCTGTGGCCTCTTCCAAGAACTATTCAAGGGCTTGCCAGGAGCTATGCCCCTGCTGAATAGCAGGGTGCCACAGGGAAACTGTGGGGCAGCAACAGGTACCCAGGGAAGGCATGTCCACACAAGCCTTGTCCACATGGGCTCAGCATTCAGGATTCAGACAAGGAAGAGATTTGGCTGAGCAGAAGAAAGCGGTGAGAGACAGAAATACAGCCCAGGCCCAGTCCCTTCATGTTCAGCAAAGCCGTAAGAGCGCTGCTCAAGGCCTGGCTTCCTCAGCACATAGCTGAGTGATTGGTGCTGTTTTAACTTGCCTTCCGTTCTATTCATACCTGAAAAGCTGGGTAAATTTGGCAGTAACCTACAGATGCTCCAAGGAACTAGCATGAAAGTTTGTAAATAAGAAGTGACCTGAAACACTTAGAGAAAATAAGCCAGTACTTTATCATATAACCATAACTATAAATATTATTACCCACCTTAACATGTAATACTTTTGTTATAGAATTAAATGTCTTTCATAAATACAGTGTTGAATATTACTGTGCATTCTAATATGCATAACAGTATTTCTCTCCACAGCTGCAAGTTCTGCTACCACGATAGAAAAAGTGAGACTCTCTAAAACCCAAGTGCTCAGGTCAAATCTGGTTCCTCCCACCTAGCCATCACATACAGCTCAGTTCTCGCAGCTGAAAAGTTCTCCCCAAACCACGCGAAACCAGTTCACACTGTTTTCTTTCCAACTCTTTTCTAACAGGAGCAAAGTAGATAGCAGGCACGTAAGGGAGGCTAAGTCGTCCTGGAAGAAGAAAGCTTGCCATATTTACTGCTCTTTCCCCCTACCATTTTTTATATACTCTGCAGCTAGCTTTTGTTTCCTAATCTGCATTTCATCTCACAACAATGCCCATGCCCACCTCCAGAACTCTGGTCATTCACCAGAGCTCCCAAAGGATTTCCTAATCTGCCCTGCAAAACCTCTTACCCTTTTCCTCTGTCATTTTCCAGGCACTGCTTCCTAGCCCACCGCGGTTCCTCTGCCTTTTGACTCTTCCTTGGACTGTGCGCTTCAACCCTCACTCAGATGTCTTTATTACAAAGAAATATTCAGCTCTCAGCTATGGCAAGAAGCAGTGGTGCATGGGAACATCATTCCGCACAGTACCAACAGAGTATAGGAGAGTCCAGTTTGATGTGCAGAATAGGCTTCCACAGAGCAGTTCAAGGAGGCCCAGAAGGGAAAGCAGGGGCAAGGACAAGAGTCATATGAAACAGTGCATATCTAAAAGGTGAGTAAGCCATCAGAGTAGCATTAAGTACAGATATATGCTTGCTAAAATATCTGGAAATGTCCCACTCTTTTACATCTGAATTAAGCAATTTAGACTTCAGGGAATTTCAGTTTAATTTTCTAAGTGGTGTTTTTGTTTGGTACTTCCTAGGTTTGTTTTTCAAATTAAAGATGACGGTACTCTGCTACGCACAACGCCCACCAAAAAGCAGCGTAACAGCCCTGTTAATCCTTTCTCTCTGTTCTGTAAATCCTTCTCCCATCCCACATCACCCTGACCTACTGGATGGTATGATCTGATATCTGTGTTCTGCTTCTCCCCAAGACACCTTTATCCTTGCATAAGATTCAAAGAAAAACCCTGATTTTACCACCTGCTCCCAGGGACCTCTCATCTGTTAGCACCATGCAAAATACCCACAACATGACTTGCTAGGAAAAAGACAATTGGGCTTGTGAAGTTCTAACTCCTTTTGATAAAAACTGCTTTCCAAAAAAGTTCTCCTATCTTCACTCCTCTCCTCATCCAAAGTACACTCTATAAACGGAAACAAAGTATTTTTTATTAATTTTTAAATCAGTAAAGAAGATCTGTATAGGTAAGGGAAATCTATCTAGTCCAGAGGGACTAATGCACTACAGAAGCAACAAAGTTAAAGATGGGGAAGGGAGTTTCAGCTAGACTACTTAAAAGTCTATTTTTTTCTCTCTCTTAAAAGCTGTTTAAAGCTAATTACTGGCATCTGGAATAAAAGTAGCCTTTATCATTTATTATCCTTATATTAATAAGAGTGTGAAAAATTCACAATTCTGACACCATCAGATCTCAGACAAAAGGTCCACTTAGCCTGCAATCCTCTCTCCTTCAACATTCAGTAATAGATGTTTGAAGAAAGACTATAAGAAAAAAAATAAAAAGAAAATCTGAAGAAGGGCTAATGTCCCCCAAATCCTGTATATTATTTACAACTTTATCAGGTGCTCTAATTAAAAGTATTCCCGCACATTAAAACATTTGCCTTTTTTTAAATATGCGTAGAGCATCATAGCCACTAAACACTATTACTGTAAGAAAGAAGGTATGCATATTCCCCTTGTATGACCTTTCTGTTTCCAACAGTCAAGGTTTACTAACATCCTGAGCCAGAGACTTAATCTGGACTACCATGTTTAATAGCCACTAATGGACTAGTCTAGTATCTTTGAACCCATTTATACTACAGACTGCTAAAACATCTTCTAGTAATGAACTCTACAATCTGATTTGGCACTATAAAATAAATACCTCTTCGTTTTTGTTTTAAACCTGCTGCCTGATAATTTCATCACACGCCCGTAAATTCTGTAAATCACATGTCCACATGTTCTATAAGTTGTACTTTCCCCTCAGGATAATCTCTAACATAGTCATCTTTATCTATCTTTTCCTAAGAATCTTCATATATCTCCTCTCCACATCTCACTATCCTCATCACCTTTTCTGTAATTCTTCTAGCTTTACTAGTCACTGCATCTCAAAGGATATAGAACTGCATGCACTATTCAGGGCATGGGTGAACCACAGATTTATATAGTTGTACAATAAGAACTTCAGTTTTGTTAATTCTTTTCCTGTAATACCTAACATCAAATTTTCTGTTTGAATTGCTACTGGGTGTTAGGCTGTTAATATTTGCAGACAACTATCTATAAAGATGCTGAAGTATCTTTCCTGAGCCAAAAGAGAAAATTTCGACAACCATGTGTTTCCATTGGTAGGCTTATTTTTCCCACGTGCGTTACTTCTGAATTCATCAAAATTCAGTTTAATCTACCATGTTATCATCCAGTTTTAAGAGATTCTTCCACAATTCTTGAGAGAGAGGTTTAGGTTCTATGACCTAATGTCACATCATCAGCTAATTTTGTTGCTTCATTATTTACCTCTTTCCAAATCATTTATGAATACCCTGAACATCAATGGGGGACCAAACTGTCACTCCTCCCGTTATGAAAACTGAACATTTATTCCTATTTCCTATTGCCTTTGAGGAATTTCCTTACTGACTACATACTTCCCTTATTAACCTTTATATTTTTTAGAAACCTTGCTGAGAGCATTTTAAAAACATGCAAGTACAATGTGCTGACAGACCCACCCTTGTTCACAGGATCCTTCAAAGAACCTAATCCTAATAGAAAATGGGCACAATAGATAATAGAACATGGGCATAACAGATCTGTGGGGCATACTTTGGCTCTACAGAAGACATGCTGACTCCTTCTCCACGATGGCATGCTTATAGCACAAAAAGGACACCAACCCTTTGAACCCACACACCAGAAAAGGCAGGACTTGACATCACTAATTACAACTTCATGTACAATTTACAACGCTAAATACAAACACAGGAGAATAACTGCAGCTCCTGATAGAAGCACTCACTCGGAAAATAAAATGTGAAAGAACTGTAAAAAGCCTGACAGAAGATATTACAGAACATGATATTGGTCAGTGGTTCTCCCGCCCTTTTATCACACTTCAGCCAATGCTGGTCGCATCTCAAGTATATACTCAGCAGAATTAATAGAGATCCAGAAACAGAAAAATTAGGAATTAAATAATTATCTTATGCAGAGGAACTGAAAAAGGGCTTGTTTATATTAAAAAGGAGAGGAAAAAATATACAAAATTAAGATTAGCCCTGAGACGAAATTAGGAACACTTTGTTTTGTAACAGAAGAACTAGGGGTCCACCAACAAAAACACAAGGCAACAAATTAGAAATCAAGAAAAGCTTTTTCATTCAGAATAGTTAGCCTGAGACACTAACTAGCATAGGGCTTGACAAGAGACTTGGAAAACGCAGAAAGGAACCACCTAGGCAAGGAGCATTTGGTTTTCTTGACCCTATGAGCCACACAGTAAAATCTGTACATGGCCAAGAGCCACGAGAGACATACCACATGCTTCAGTGGCAGGGGGGGGAAGTAGACCAGGCAGTCACAGAAATGTTATGACAGCAGATATCTCACATGCTCCTTCACACTGCCTTGGGCCCAAGCCGGTCCGTGCGTACCTCTAAATCCCAGGGAGACTCAGTGATGGCGTTCTCGGCAGGCCCACCGGTTTGCTTTCTTCCAAAGCTACATCTGGACTCCCAGGCACAAAAATGGCACCAGTATTACTCACGAACCATACACAGACATCCTTGGACTAGACACTTTAATACAACAATACACAGAGCTGTAATATTAAATATAAAAAGAATAAAGAGAAAGTCTGGAAAAAAACAAGACCATAGAACAAAAACAAACTCTACTGGGAACTAATAGGAACCTTTTGTAAGGGTAGCTTATTGCCTTGCACTAATCATGAGAGATTTGAAAGACTGTTCTAGGGAGGTGACTGGTGCCTGGACTATTTTTTTCTGGTTATAAATAAGCACTATGAAATATAAATAACGCACCTAGTTTGCTGGCACAAATCAAACAGCAGATGCTTATAGGGAAACATAGTTAAAAGTGAAGGTACGTTTATAAGGATAGTGACTAGTCCAACAACATTCAACAACATCGTTCAGACTCTGGAAACGAATACAAAGTCACCTCTCACAAAATGAACTGGAGTACAGGACAGAACTGTCAGATCAGGACATGAAGACATCTTATTAAGATGGATCCATTTAAATCAAGTGCGTTTTTAAATGCAAGGATCAGTCTGGGAACAAAGAACAGAGAACATTCCCATAAAGTGAGAGATCATTTCTTGAAAAGCAGAAATTCTGAAAAGGAAATAGGGAGCACAGTGGGAAAACAACTCTGTCTGAAGTACCTGTGCCACACCGTGGCACAGAGAGCCAAAGCAACCCTTGGTCTTATAAAGAGAAGTGAGCAGGAATAGCAGGATGATTTGAAGGAGATATGGTTTCTGCACTAGTGAAGTCCATGTTCGAATACTGAGTAAAGTTGTGCCACGTACAATTTACAAAAAAGCCAAGAAAGTGCTTCAGATGGCTGAAAAATGTTGTCTGTGAAAGATCTGACTAATTCAACATGTGTAATGAATGAAACATAATGTTGGGAGATGACACGATTATGACATTTAAGTATATTCAATGCATGTACAAACATACTCAAAAAATACCAAGTGCTAAAAAGCTTTTTAATGAAATCAGAAAAGACAGAACAAGAGCCAGTGGCAAAAAGCTGACACCAGACAAATTACACTAAAAAGCATTACCACATAACGTGTCAGTTAGGAGCATGGAAGAAAAACCCACACTCCTAACAGACAGTTACAGCGGCACTCTCTCTTACGCAAGCACAACGGGCACTGCTGGAGCCTTCATCCCTTGCATTCAGGATAGCCTAAGTGTCAGAAACAAGATACCTACAGAATCAAAGAAAGGGGCTAGCATGGCCATTAGAAAAGCTTCGGATCCTTCCTTGCCCCAAGACAGTTGTGACCGGCCTAAACCATTCTTAACAGATATTTCTTTAAGTTCTTAAAATCTCCAGTGATGGAGGCTCTCTACAGGCAGTATATCCCATTTTTAATTTACAATACCTAACCAAACTGCTAGGGCAAACTGCATCTTGTCTTTCTGAAAGATATAAGTTATTGGGCTCATAAAGGAAAGTCCATTAGTGCCTGTAAAATACAGGTGTCAGACAGATGGTCCAAAGGTCTCTTTTAGCCATAAGATCCATTAATCTGTAAATAATCACCCAAAGCACAAGCTCTGCACTTTTGCTTACAACTACTAGTCTTGGTCACTGTCTGGGTAGTAATTGAACTGGCTGGTATGCTGATCAGACTCCATGTGTTTATCCCTATGATATCAAAGAAGAAAAAGAAAGAATAAAAAAGCCTTAAATAACCTTGCAGCATCTCATTTCTCTACCACAGAACTGGAAAGATTTACAAAATTATCTACAGCTCACTTTTAAAAAATCATTCTTCATTGGCCTAAGGGTTGCAAACATAGCTCTTGCTCTCCATCTGGACGTCGCCTTGCGACTATAAATCCTTCATTTTCGGTGAATCATATTTATTTTGTCAGGGGAAGAATGACTGTTTTAAGTGTTTAAAAAACATGAATTAAAAAACTCTGAACTTTATGTCTTGTTAAGCCTTACAATTTCACTGACTCAGGTCAAATTTCCCTCCTGTCATCAAAAGCACATTTGCAAACTAAAGGCCTTGTGCTTAACAAAAGTCAAGTTTATACTATTTCCCACTTTGGTGCTGTAGCTGAGCCTATAAAATTAAAAACATATCATTAGTAAATTATATTTTCTGCCCTGCAGTCGAGGATCCTGAAAGAAGCTGAACCATCTTTAAACAAGTATTTTAAAAATTCATTCACAGGCAGAGAACATGTGTGTCAAATTTCTGAGTAAAAAGTAAAAGGTATGCTGCTGACGGACTGAAGTTGACACCCATGCAGCAGGCAAATTCTTCAAATTCTGCTAGAGACCCTTTAAAAAAAAGGGTGACAGCTACACTCGAAGAAAAATGCTTCTATCCATAGCTTTGGACAACTACCATGGGCAAAGACAGATATCATCATTATAAAGAAGAGTACAGAACAATAAAGGCTATTGGACTATCAAAGGCCATAAAGGAAAGGACAGGAAATTTGTGTCTCAAATATCAGAGCTAATGAAGAGAGTTAAAAAAAAAAAATGGAAGAGAGATCAAAACAGTTTTCCATAAAATTCATGGGACCCTTGTCCAATACTGAGGTGCCAGGGCTACCAATATATCCAGGTATGAGAACGACCATGTCACTGTTACCTCTGTGTTTACTGAGAAACAGTAAACCAAGATGCTCCCAAGAGCCTCTGAGACTGTCAGTGCATGAAATCCAAATGTGTCTCACTTGATGACCTCCGCACAACATGATTGCCTAGACAGGAAGACCTACTAGCCACTATCTATGTTACGAAAGCATTATGGAGAATATAGCAACTTCTATGTGAGCTAGAAGAAAAAGTATGCCTGTTGTAGTTATTTGCCTGTTTCTATGCACTTATGACACTTCTGGATAAAAAAAAAAAATGTGGATAACTCCCACTGTACAATACCAGAACTCTCAGTCCTTTACATTGTAAAGTAAGAACCTTTCCATTCATCCAACCCCACCTTTCCAGAAAAGCTTAAATGCCTTGATTAGTATTCAGTTTACTGGGAGATCAGCAAATTCCAGGTGTTAGCACAAGCACTCTGTTTGAAAACCACTGTGGCAATATCATACTGAAAGAGGAGTGAGCCCCAAGTGATTTAGAGTACTGAAGGTTGTTAGTTTATGTGATAAAAAGCTTGCATGCATGCACGCAAAGGAGCACAGAGGAACAATGGTAAGTGGAGGAACCTAAATAATATCTTGCCCAAGCCCCTTCCAGGGTTGTCCCAGGAGACCCATCAGTCCCATTGTCCAAGAAGGAAATCCATTAAGATAAAGTCAATGGAGTGGCTCTCTGGATCATCTTTTGGACTGAGGGAGGGTTACCGATCGGGGCTATGGGACATGTTATGGGATGCAGGAGAAAAGCATTTGGGGATTGCACGAGACTTAATACGGGGTGTTTAGCAGAGGAACCAAAGGCAGGGAAAGGGAGGGATCAAAGTGGTTTTCAGGGGGGGAAAAAACATGGGAAAATAGAGGAATAAGGGGATGAAAAGGGCTGGTTGTGCGTAAACACAGCTGGTCAGTACGCTTGTCTGGCCATGTCCTGCACCTGATCAGCGCAGCCTGTCCTGTCGTCTCACTAAAATCCATTTCTGACTACTTTGCTGGGCGAGGGGCTCTCTATTCTGTGTGTGTATGTGTATGGAGGTCTCAGTGCCAGCAGCTGGTGTGGGAACCTGGGTCACAGGGACCATGTGTGTGGGGTGCCAGAAGTGGCCTGGAAGCCAGGCCTACGTGCATCTTTAAGGATGAGACCACAGGAGGAGCTGGCTACCGGAGGGACCAGAGGATTCCCGGCCAGCTGCTGGAGAGACCATAAGGTATGGGTCAACTGATACCCGCCTGTGCACGTGTCTGTGTCTCAAGGGGTAAGGCACCTGGGAAGAGCGAGGATCCAGGGCCAGCTGCTGGACAGGCTGTGTGCCTAAGCCCAGTTACTGGAGGGATCCATGCTGCGTGCGTGTGTGCGCAGGCGTGTGAGAAGCAGTGTACATCGGGAGTGGGGCTGTGCGCCTCGGGAGCTCACATGCCCAGGTGCCAGCAGTTGGGGAGACTGAGGATCCAGGGCCAGCTAGCAGGTAAACTGAGTGCCTCAGCCCAGCCACTACAGGGAATCACACTGTACATGTGTAGATATAAATTTCCCACTAAAGGACCTTCATCCTGCTCAGCCAGAGAGGGAACAGGATGAGACTGTTGGTGCTGTTTGTCTTTGTGTGAGTGCTGTATGTGTCCATCTGTGCTGGTCTGTGTGGCTGGCCATGTATATGTATATACATATATATACATATACGTGTATATATATATAAATGTGTGTGTGTGTTTGTGTTGTATACATGTGTTTGTGTGTATGCCTCCTGGGAATACATTCTCAGCTACCCCACTGGCTGGATGTGGGGGCACAGAGCTGTGGCAGCCTCATCTCTATCAAGTTACTGGATTCTGTAACCCCTAACAAGGTTAAAGTCACCACCTTACTTTTCATTGAGAAACTAAAGGAGTTTTAACATAGAAACTACTGATTCCAGTGAGAGTTGCTCTCTGCAGAAAGTCAGACTAGAGTAGCAGGCATACACTGCAGTAACTCTTGTATCGATGGGCTCCTAGCAAGTTTGTCAGCATAGAGGACATAGCAGTAGCCTAGCAGGACAGTGACAGCAACAAAAACACATGGAGCTGAGCGTCAGAACTGAAAAGCAAAGAAATCTCCCTAGGTGACAGTTAGAAAAAGCCTTTTGCCAAATTCACTGCCTAGTGTTCAGTGGTCACCTTGAACCAAATGACATGCATAAGTTCAAACACAAGTCAAAAGTCACAAATGCATTTCCTGTGTTTAGTAGGTTATTATTCTCATTGTCTTTATTTCCAGTTTCTTTTACTAAGCATCTACAGTCATCCCACTCTTGTCTCTATCTCTGCCAGCTAGCTCTCATCCATATCTCAGTCTTGTTCTTTCATTTGAAGCTGGAGTGACAAGAGCTGCCTTTCTAAAAAGCGTACCCTTACTCAGCAACAGCTGAGAGCTGAACGGAGGCACCCACTACCTTTAGGAAAAGGCCAAAGTGAATGGTCTTATAGTTCTTCCTGGACTCAGAATCCAAGAGAGCATTCAGTTAAACGGAAAAGGGCAGAATGGTAATAGAAAAACATAATCTGGGAAGAGTCAATGGATGGAAAACACAGCTAGACTAGTCCAGATCAGAAAATTGGAACAACTCCTCACGAGTTTTTGCTTAACATTGAAATAGCAGACGTAAGAATTTGGAGGATTTTCTAACACTGTTTACCCAAAATTGCTGATTTCATAATTAGCTGACTGCAAAGACTGAAAAGGTATATAGATGAAAAAAATTTCAGTATTTGCCACATTTTTCTAAGCTTTTCCCACACATCCGTTGCTAGTCGGAGACAGGATACTTTGGTCTGATTCAGTACAACAGGGTTCTTATGTTTACATAAGCCATAATCAGTAAATTGGTACTAGTATCTCTCTGTAACAGACGTTCTTCAGCTCAGCCAGAAGTGAAAAGCCAGTTATAGCAGGCACTAGGCAAAGTTTTTTACTGTGCTGAAGCATACTAAGTGATACGTTTGTAACAGGCCCAGCTAGATGGCAATTACAGGGCTAACTTTTCTTATTCTCTTTCTTTCCTCTATCAGATCTACTCTTAGCGACTGCATTCCCTCACCTTACTCTCTCTGAGCTAGTCTACTTTGCCAGAATTGGCTCCCTCCCTGACAGCACTGGCAGAAACACAGAAGTAGCAGGCTAGGAAAAGGACAAGCCAAGGTTAATAACAGTAAGCAGCCAGGTCAGGACTTACTTCGGATGATTTCCCAGATGTCCAAAGCCAAATGTTTCCAGTCCCAATAAAAGCCACTGACACCTTCTTCCCTCCTAGAACAGGTCACTTTCCAATGGGCTAAACCTACCTGTACCACACTAGGTAGATGACGAACGCCTGGAGTCACATGTGTATGGACGAAGAGGAAACAGGAAACTTATCCAACAGGATGGGGGCAGGAGACCAGCTATTATGTCATGATGAATTAGCAGGAGATATTCTAATTGAACTGAAGCAGGAACAGCTCTAAGACAGCAGGCCCGGGATACATTTGGATCCAGCTCTGAAACGAGAAAGTACATACTGAGTGTGAGAGAAGCAATATCCAATATAAATAAAACTTGCTAGTATAGCACCAACCCATGTGACACTTCACAAGCAGCACAACTGGAAAAAAAAAAAAAGAGAGAGAAAGAGCAAGAAAGAAAAGTTGCAACTGACATAATGATTAAGGACTTCTCTACATAGAAAATTGCAGACAGATGCACATCCATGTTGCCAAAACATGGTACTTTTGCTCAGGCACCAGGCCACGCTAACAGGCTATTCAACTTTCAGGCTGGAACAAGCTTGTATTTGGGTATGCTGGAGAAAACATGAAGAAAATACACTTGTCTACACCTGTCAACAGAGAGATGCTCTAATAAGACTTCTATATATTCACAGAATAGTTAAGGTTGGAAGGTACCTCTGGAGACTCCCTAGTCCAACAAAGAAGCAAGGATATCTTCTCACACAGATGTACTTGGTTATATTTCTGCTGGACATCTCTGATGACCCTTGTGAAAGCAGGCTAGTTCAGGAACTTTAACCAAGTCATCTTGCTTTCATTCTTCAAAAAGGAAATCTGTAAAGGCTATCAGAATGCCACAACATTTCAGCAGCACTGTTAGCTGCCTTGGTAGGCTGGTGAAAACTTTGCAGACTGAGAGATCCCATAGGTCCAGTGCACAATCATGTAGCTTCAATGGCTGCCTGTTCATGACAAGTCCCAGAGAAGATGAGACAGGGTAAGAAGGAAAAAGGAGCTGCTCCTTGGAAAGAGCTGAGCCAGCGGCACCTGTGTATACAGAGCACTGCTTCTTTTGACAGCTCTCTGCTGCAGTTGATGAAGGAAAAAAGCATTACAGCAGAACAGATGGGAGCACCAGTACTCACAGCATTCATGAGTGTAAGCTCACGCCTAGTCAGAAAGTTAGAGGCAGATGTTCGAAGAACAGATAGGTAAGAAAGGGAAA
Organism: Struthio camelus; assembly: GCF_040807025.1. Classification (NCBI taxonomy): domain Eukaryota; kingdom Metazoa; phylum Chordata; class Aves; order Struthioniformes; family Struthionidae; genus Struthio; species Struthio camelus. Next base: position 176,887 of record NC_090943.1, read on the forward strand.
TACAAGCATTACAGTGCCAGCCTAGGCAGTGCTGATCAACATAAAAGAGGAGATGATTCCATCAGGGACAGTAACAAGGCCCTGGGTCCAGCAGGGTCAAAACAAGGCAAAAACAAAGGGCAGAAAGAAGAGGAGAGCATGGTGAATTGTGCTAAAATAGAGATGAAGTCAAGCAAGGACAGTGTCCAGGAAAGCAGTGGCTGATGCAGAACACAGCAGTGGAAGCAGTGCAAGTGAAAAGGGATGGGCCAGGAGAGCAAAGTAAGCCAGCACACAAGGTATAGAAAGGAATATCACTGCAGCTCTGTGGAAAAGGAGGCAACCAGTGGCTGACAATGTTGGGAATATCAGCAATCACCCAAGGGGCAGGGCCAGGCTGGGACTTTCTTACCCACAGCTAGAGGCAGGGGATTACATTGAGGGAAAAGGGTTGGTTTCTCACGGTGTTGTCCCAGGGGCAAACAATACCCACGGTTGCTGATTGCTCCTGAGGCAGTACCAAGGAGCCAGTCATTTACATAAGCTGGAGGATTCCCCTGGGAGGGCAGTGCTATGGAGTCAATCTCTCCAAGAAAGGCAGTGCTGACAACACCAGGCCAACACAACCCGGACTAGCGCTAGTGCCTGGGAATGACCTAGTCTCCTAGCCAAGTAGCTGGTGCAGGACAGCAGCTTCCCTGGGAAAGGAAGCAGGTCTCTCCAGTAGGCAATGGCAGTGGGTTATCTCCCCCACGGTACTTGTCTCTCCTGAGGTTTCTGTCCTTCCTGGGGAGGAGGGAAGGAGAGCAGGAACAGCTCCTCACAAGGAAGGGAGCAAGGCAGTTGGTGTCTTGCAGGTTCAAAGTTGGTCTCTTCTGGAATAAAGTTCTGGGAGCACAGGTATCCCCAGGGTGGAGAGCTGTCCATCTGTCTAAGGTGAGAGATGCGCAAAGTCGTCAGCCATCCCAGGGCTCAGCGCTGAAAAGCTCCACCTCTGCTCAGGGATGTCAGTTTTTCCTAACTAGGGCAGAGAGATTGGTCTCACCCAAGGAAAGCTCTAGAGGTACCAGATCAACATTAGGAGTCGGATGTAACTACTAAGAAGAAACCAGTATACCGCACAAATGCTCCCCCAGACCATGCTAACAGTCGCTCTCTCCTCAGTCCCCCAGCTGATTTCTACTTCAGTCTCTCCCAGCAACTTGACACATGGTCTCTCTGTGGGCCATGCTGACAGAGAAAATGCAGGAGAGCTCAAGACCCAGGGAATGGGAGGGAGGGAGCAGCAACCTCCAGGAGCCAGAGAGTGGTGGCAAAGGGGCTGGTTTCCCTGTGGGGGGTCAAGGAGATCTTCTGGAAGGCCGTGCAGAGCATTAGTCTCTGTCCATAGACATGGATGAGCTTCTCCCAAGAGCACGAGGGAGTATCTGGGACTATGCATCTCCCTCTGAAAGTACATCTGGGGGGCAGCTTACAGGTAGCAAACGGACACTGTCTCACAAAAGGAGCTGAAGGCTGGTTGTCCTGGGAGCACTGGTGCCGGCTGTCGGTGCCTCCTGGACACGGTGCTGGGAGCAGGACCCTCCTCGGCAGGAGCAGGCCGGCGCGAGGCGGCGGCTCCGGCGGCTGCCGGGGAGGGTCAGTCCCGGCAGAGGGCAAGGCTCCCGAGGGGCTCGCAGTCCGCACTCGGGAGGCGCGGACGGGACCGGGCTGCCGGCGAGGCGGCGAGGCCGCCGCAGCTGGGCGCGGCGGGCGGGGGCGGGCGGCGGGTCAGCCGGCGGGGGCCAGGGAGGCGGCTCCGCCGGGGCAGCGCCGAGCCGACGGGAGCCCCGGGGGCGGCGGGGCTGCCGGTCGGGGCGCCGCCGGCGGGGCAGTGCCGTGCCGGGCGGAGGCGTCCCGCAGCCAGAGCTCCCGCGGGGCCCGGCGCAGAGCCGCGGCGACTGCCGCCGCGGGGCCGAGGCGGACGAGCATGCCCGGGGCGGGGGCGGCGGGGCCCGGGGCGAAGCTCACCGTCCCGTCCATGCTCCTCCCCGCCGCGCCGCTCTCCCGCTCGCGCCGCGGCCGCCGTCCCAGCGCCGGGCGCGGGGCGCCTGCGCGGCGCTGCGGAGAGCGGCGCAGGGACCGTCTGCAAAGTGCGCGCCGCGCGGGGGCCGCAGCGAAGCGCCGGGGCGGGCTGCCCGCAGCGCCCGGGCCGCCGGGCAGGGGGCTGCCGCTGCGGCGCGGCCGCGGCTCTGCCCCGCCGCGCCCCGACCCCTCGCGCCGCTCCGGCGGCGGCTGGGACCGGCCCCGTGGTCCCCGCGCCCGCCGCCGAGCCCGGGGGGGCGGCGCGGCGCCGAGCTCCTCCCGCGGCCGGGCGGGGGCAGCGTCCGCGGCTTCCCCACCCCTCGGGCCGCTCCTGGCCCGCGGCCTGGGGCCGGCGCCCGCCCGCCGGCCGGGAGCCCCGGGGCAGCCTCGGACGAGCTGCGGGGCGCCGCTGTGCCCGCCTCAGCGCCGCCCCCCCCCCCCCCGCCGCCTTCCCACCCCCGCCTCAGCGCCCCAGCGCCCATCCCCGCTGCCTCAGTGCCTCCCTCCCGCCGCCTCAGCTCCCCCGCCGCCTCAGCTCTTTCACCTCCTCCTCCCCCGCCGCCTCAGCTCCTTCGCCCCCTCCTCCCCCGCCGCCTCAACACCCCCGCCGCCTCCTCAGCTCTTTCACCTCCTCCTCCCCCGCCGCCTCAGCGCTCCCCCCGGCCCCTCAGCTCCTTCGCCTCCTCCTCCTCCCCCGCCGCCTTGGTGCCCGCCGCCTCACTGCCTTCCCCCGCCGCCTTAACACCCCCGTCTCAGCCCCCTCCTCCCCCGCCGCCCCCTCAGCTCCTCGCCCCCTCCTCCCCCGCCGCCTCCTCAGCTCCTTCGCGCCCTCCTCCCCCGCCGCCCCCTCCTCCCCCGCCGCCTCAGCCCCCGCCGCCCCCTCAGCTCCTCGCCCCCTCCTCCCCCGCCGCCTCAGCCCCCGCCGCCCCCTCAGCTCCTCGCCCCCTCCTCCCCCGCCGCCTCAGCCCCCGCCGCCCCCTCAGCTCCTCGCCCCCTCCTCCCCCGCCGCCCCCTCAGCTCCTCGCCCCCTCCTCCCCCGCCGCCCCCTCAGCTCCTCGCCCCCTCCTCCCCCGCCGCCTCCTCAGCTCCTCGCCCCCTCCTCCCCCGCCGCCTCAGCTCCTTGGCCCCCCCTCGCCGCCATCCCCGTCGGACCGTGCCGTGAGCGGCCTGCCCCGCCGCGCGCCCCGCGGACCCACCTGGCGCAGGCGGCGGCGGGGCGGGACGGGACGGCGGCGGCCGCCCGCAGAGCAGAGCCCTCGGGGCCCGCCGGGGTGTTGTCGGCCCGGGCGCCCGCGCTGCCACCCCGGACTGATGTGAGTGAGAATAGCCGGTGTCGAAGAGTGAACGTGGACAAAAGCTGAGGAGAAGGTGCAATATTTCAAACTTTAAACGGATCTATACCAAGGACTATTATCCTGTGTATGTTTTCGTACACCCCTCCCAATACTTACTGGATTAAGAGAGGGGTGTGGGTCTGATACACTGCCCCAACTGCTATCGAAAAAGGAAAGGAAAATTATTTAGTGAATATCCAGTGGAAAATATTTATGAAGTACACTTTCAAAGAATGATTTGAAGGAGCACTGAAAAAAGAGGGTGAGTTAAGTTGAGGAAGCACTGGAAACAATGAAGGATGAGCATAAAAAGATGATTTAAAAGGAACAGTTAAGGGATTGAGTAAGGAACAGCTGCAGAGGAACTGATATGATATGACTTATGATAGATATGTGAATAAGTAATGCTCAAGGCCAAACAGTAGAGAGCAAATTCTGCTGGAAACAAGTCTTCATGCTGGAGTGAAGAACGGAGGAGTCTACTGAGAAAGAATATTTTAGTTCTCCTGGAGAAATCTGCACCTCTGGATGAGCCTACGTTGTCCTCTATATCTGGTCATCTGACCTGACCAACATGAGCTCCACAACTTGTCCAGGGAGCAGCCTAGACTATCTGCACGTGGTTGGCTTGCACCCCATAGCCCATTATGCCCTTTCCCTTTGCACAAGAGGGTCACCATTGCCCTCAGGAGTCTGCCCTCCCTCTCCTTCCAGAGCGCTAGCAATTCGCTGTGAACCAACTGCTTTGGAGTGAGCAAACCCAGCAGCCTGTCAGCTGTGATTGCAATAGGGACAGCCATCCTAGGGACCGTGCATACGCAACTGCTCCACTGAGCACAATAACAAGAGGAGAAGAGGAGACCGCCCCATGGAGTGCCCAAATGGGATAGGCTGCACATCACCCTTGCACTGGAGAGTGATGTCATTTATATTCCAGAGCTGTGGAGAAGATTGATGGGCACCAAGATCAGATACACTATTTGAGTTTGTAATACCTGCATTTCTCTGTGATCAGCAAAGACTATTCCAACAGGGTAAGCAAGCCTATCTAGGAGGACATCCAGAGGACCAAGCCACCCATACCAGACTTAAAGAAGAGAAAGAAATATAGCCAAGGACACATGGAGCCTTAAGTACATACAAAAGTATACAAAACTGGAGCACACCAGGGTAAGCACAGCTGGTGACATAGTAGACTACTAATAAGGCATTGTATCTTCTCAGTTTGAAAAGGCCAAAGATGACAGTCATGGTAATTTGTCTTCCTGGCCTACCTACGCGCTCAATATAGGCTAAAGATTCTGTATCATGACCCTAATACTGGGTCTGCCATTTCTGGCTGAACTAAAGCATGTCCTTGAAAAAGATCCTTTTGTGCTTTGCAGCAAGTGACATAAAAATGGTGGTTCAAGGTTAAATCATAAGTCGACCTGACCCCCTTATCCTGTTTCTGACAGTGGCCAACACTGAATGCCTAGATCAGATCATGAAGATAGGGCAAACATATAAGCGATGCTTCCCTAAATGCTCTCCTAGCTCATAGTGATTTGTGATTCAAAGACCTCCTGTGATGGAAGTGGTGGCTTTGTATTTAATAGCCCTTTATGGGTTTCTCTTTTGCAACTTTCATCCACTATGTATTCACAGTCATGAAATTTAAGGCCTTGAAGGACCATCCAGTTTGCATACTTATGTATGACAAGTCATTTCACACAGACCTCCAGTAACACAAACCAAATAAATTATGACTTCTTGAAAAAGTTACTGCTCTGTAATTTCAGTGGCTAGTCACTTTCACCACTAAAAGCGTGTGCCTGTTTTCATTTGGAATTTCCTGTTTCAGTTTAAAGCTGTTGACTTTGGAGGTAAGGCATAAGAACAGCAACACCACTTGATTAAAAAACTCTTTAGAATCCAGTATTTTTTCCTAAGTGATTGTACTTATATGCTGTAATCAAATCACCTCAGAAACTTCTTTCTAAGTCATTAGAGTTCTGCACTCACATTGTAAAATATTTTTTCCAATCTTCGGATAAATTTTGTGAACCTCTTGTGCACTCCATTTTTGTAATGTTTCCTTCAAGCTTTCAAAAAGAGCTAGGTTGCCAGGGGCCTTGTTGCTGTCTTCTCTCACATCAACTTGTTTCCTCAAGTTTGTTTATCTGTATAGATCTATTATCTCATGTCTTAACCTTAAATGGTAAACTTTGTGGGACTAGGGTAGCTCTGTATGTTAGTGCCTAAAATAGTGGGTCCTGGTCAGATTAAGCTGCTTGCCCATTAACACAGTCAAATTATATTCAGACTTACTTTTCTATATGGTACAGTCCTCTTTGTGGCATGCTTCATTTTCTCCAGGTATGTAAGTTTGCTCTTGGCTACTTTAAAAGAAAATGCATTTGAATAGCCTTACTCTGCTACACAGGGCTCTCTGTGGTTATCTTATCTTAATCTCTGTTTTCTGCCTTACTCATTTTTATGCCATCTGCAGATTTTATCAGTAGAAATCTTACATGTGCTTTCAAATCATCAGTTAAAGTGTTGAACAACACGGGGTGGAGAACTGTCCTCCCAGGACCTAATTAGAAGTGCCCATATCCAACAAACGGCACTTTTTTGATATGTCAGCCCATCCTCACTTGTTACATTTGTGGTTATATAGCTTTCTATCTAAAAGTTAGAGCATTGCCCTGAATGAAATGATTTTCAAGCCTGTAATGGCCATATGATCATCCTTAACTCCACTTGCAATTTCAAGGGCTGAAATGAAGCTGTTTGCCAAGTCCTATTTGCTATACAACAACCTTGACTAGTATTAGTTATACAGTAATGCCAGCTACACCAAATTTCTTATCAGTTAGCATTTCTGAATTCAATTGCTTACAGTCTGTTAGGAATCAATGAAGAGTACTTAACTTTTTTTTTGTTTTGTGTAACACTGGATGAATTCACTCAACACTTAATTTGACTTTTCAATTTTCTAATTTGACTTTTTCTTTCCTCTTTACAGCATTTGCTCTATTAGCATCTTACTATTGCTCCTACTAGAGCTTAACCTTGAAGGTTAACCGGTCTCCCTGTAATATGCAAGCAGTTAATCTCATCCAGGAATGCAGGCATTTGATCAACAAAACCAGAATCTTCAGCTCATTGACTCAGCAGTTCATTATCAGTATTTCCTGCCTTTTCTTTCCCACAAAACTAGATTTCCCAAAAAATTGCCGCTTCCTTCAGTTTTGTCCCATGATATACCAGTAGTGACTTGCTAAACAATGTTTCATACCTATTTTGTTTTGCATCTTTGTTTTACCTAAATGACAATGGATGACATCTCACTGTCCTGCCTCCCATGATTCTCTTTCTACTCTAATAAGGACTCCTGCTTCCCCTATGTCATTTTTCATACCTTTTCCATAGCAGCTTGTTTTACATCACAGATATCCCCAGCTGGTATGATCCCTATAGCTTTCACTCTCCTTACAGCAGAGAGATTTTCTGGCAGTTGACTTGCTACATCTCTGTCGATGTTTAATATTTCAGTTTGGTTGTATGATCCCTTTTTTTCCCCCCGATTCATTGTAAGTTACCAGACTTGCTTGTCCTGCTTACGCTGTTTTTTACAACCTCCAATGCTCATTGCCAGTCCTTCCAAATGTGTGATCTAGAACGATACAAGGACTCCTTGGGTATTACACCACTTTGAAACTTGTATTTATACATGCGTCCCCTCTAAAACCATCAACTCTTATTTCATGCATCAGAATCTCTTTTGTCTTCAAGAAGAAAAACACAACACATCAAAAGCAAATAGCAGCAGGGATTCTTACACTGTCCGTCTTTGCTACTCATAACGGAAGGAACCGTTTCCCAGTTAGTTTCTCTTGCTCTCAGTCTTTGAAGGTTTGCTTAGCAACAGACACGCATCATAGTAAGACGTTCACCAGAGATCTGACTTTTTCGTACGTAAATGTAATCAAGACATCTCTTACTGTTTTAATAAACAAATTTAAGTTTTTTATTTCACTTGAAGCATTTTGTCAGACATTGAAATACTTCTTTTGAAACTTTTCCATCTTTCAGCATCTCTTTTGAAGCAAAGACATCGGCCTCTAGCTCATACTCCTCAGGAATATAGCGAATGTCATCTCTTTCCTTATACACTACTTACATAGCCTTGAACTGGCTTAGTCATATTCACTAGCTCATCATACAGATGAGCTAGTGAAATTTACAGATTTACACCATGGCTTTGGCCTTTGCTTTCTAGGATACCAGCTGGAAAGCAGCTTTGCAGAAAAAGACCTGGAGGTCCTAATGGCCAAGCTGAACATGAGCCAGCAATGGGCCCTTGTGGCAAAGGCAGCCAACTGCATCCTGGGCTGCATTAGGAAGAAGAATGCCAGCTTGGAAATGTTGCCAAGCTCAGGGGGGGATCGTATCCATGTGTACATATATCTGATGGGAGGGCATAAAGAAGACAGAGCCAGACTCTTCTCAGTGGCACCCAGTGACAGGACAAGAGGCAGTGAGCACAAACTGAAATATAGGGAACCCTATTAAAAGTAAGAATGAACTTCTTTACTGTGAGGGTGATCAAACACTGGAGCAGGCTACTCAGGGGTGTTGTAGAGTCTCCATCCTTTGAGATTCTCATAATGCGATTGGAAAGTCTTGAGCAACCTGCTCTGACTGACCCTGCTTTGTTCAAGGGACTAAACTTGTTGGACTAGACAAAACTCCAGAGGTTCCTTCCACCCTTAACCATTCTGATTCCGAATAGGGAAATGTAGAACACAACCTGTTTACTTAATTGCTGGATAAATTATTTTAGGTAGCTGTATTACGTATAAGCACAAGCTTATCAAGTTTTCTGATTCATTCTGTGTAACAGACCTGGCCTCGTTTTGTCCCAGCAAGCTAACACACGCCATCTGCAAACTCTGCCAACTATTTTCCTCTTAAATAATCAAACATAATGAATGACATTGGCCCAAGAATCTGTTCCTGCAGGAGCTTGCTGTAAACATCCACCAGATAGAGTATCTCCCTTTACATCAATATCTGTGAATAACAGACAGCTTTTCATCCATTTAATATAGACTATATAGAAACATGAACATCAAGTGGAACTAACAACCACTAAAGATAAGCTATCAGTTGCCTACTTCCACTGACATGCATGTAGCATGCAAATGGATATACCTGATGGTCCTAAAACCACGTATATTGAGGTTACCTAGAACCAGGAACACAACCAAAATGTATGGAATAACCCCAAAGAATTTTCCATCCTCCAGAACAGTTGCACAAGCTGACAGCTTTAAAGTTTAATTTGGGTAGGGAGACTCATCAGGTCATCAAGATAACCAGATAATCAAGTTGAAGCTGAACTGTTAAATCTGCTAGCCATGCTATCTGCTCATCTGAAAGAGAAAGTGACATGTTTGTTATTTTCAGAGATAACGCTGCTCCATCTGCAGAAGGCAAGAGTAGTTTTTTGGGGACCTTCAGACAGCACCTGGCTCCTCTCTAGGGCATACAAGGTATAATACTGTGCTGTTAAGCACAACTGAAGCAAGTTTGATGCACATCAAAGGGAAGTTAATTTCCTTCCCCTTCCTGAATTACACAGCAGAACGAATGTTCTGCAGTTGCAGAGTCAAACACAGCAAAGGGAAAACGCAGTTTTGTCCAGCAGCAAACCAGACCAGCCATGTTATGAGCACGCGGAGACACACAAGCACATAAGAGGGTGCAAGGACAGCGCTGACTGTAACATAGCCAAGCTAATCTCGTTCCAGTAAAAATCTCATTCACTGCCCAGCAGAATTGTATGGTTTAAAGTAAGTTGGGCTCTACAGCTTGTTTTACATCCTTCATCCCAGATTGAGGCCCCGTAAATCAAGAATCTATAAAATTTGCAAGTAATCACGTTAGTCTGCTTGGAAAGAAACTTTTATTTATTAAAAAAAAAAACAACAAATAAACAGCCTCTCTTCGCAGCCCATGCCTGTGCCTCAGAGCAAGGCTGTGAAAGTCTTCCTCTTCCCTTGACCTCTCATGCCCTTCTCCCATGGCCAGGCTGGGAAGAGGGTGGAAAGTGCCAAGTGTTAAGGTGCTAGGAAGCTCTTGATGTTTCCAGTCTCTCAAGTGCTGTTGGCTTGTTCCTGCTCAAAGAGGGCCATGGCTAAATGCGAGCGGGATGCAAGTCCCTCTAAGTTACTGAGCATACAGCGATGGTATAACTCCTCACTCAGTCGCGGATTGCAGCTCCTCAGGGCATATTTCTGCACTAACCCTGGTTCCACAGCCCGAAATAGGTGCAGGCCAGAATAGTGGAGGAAGACATCAAATACCTCCATGCTCTCCAGCACCTCATCCCGGTCTAGGATATCAGCTGCTAGCTTGGTACGTGCTGTCATATAGTCAGAGTTATAAAAGCAGGCCTCAGCAAAGGAATGCTTATCAAAATGCCCATCCCTCAGGAAGTCAGTGCTGGAAGAAGCAGCTTGCTCACCACGGTACACCAATGCAGGGTTGAACTCCTGGAAATGCACTGGAAAAAAGACCTGCCAATTGCTGATAGTATTCATGCGGCAGCGGTTCAGGAACTCCATGTTGATTTCTGTCCAGACACTGGCTAAGAAGAACAGGGTGTCCACAGGGTGCTTCTTTGACACTATATCCATGAGTTTCACTTGAGACGGCACCTCGGTTTTGACACTAATCCAGGGGATTTTAACTTCTGCATAGCGTTTCTCCAGCTCTCCTACCATAGCTTTGACCCCAGCAAAAACATCCACCTGGCTGACTCGCTGGGCATCATAGGGGTGATAGATGAAAAGCAAGGTCAGCAAGGCATTATCATGTGTGTCCAGTGTGTTCATAGCAAACATATCCAGGAAGTTTGCCACAAAATCCAGGTCCTGCACAGTCAAGGGAAGCACCAGTTGCACCCGTGTGGCCTCTGTTACATATGGCATGGGAATAATTTCCACTTTACTTAGGGGCCGCACCAAGCTCACTCGTTTGACCAGAACATGACTGTGACCCTTTTGGGTCACAGCCTCCAGCAGGAGATCCAGTGTATATTCCATGCCCCGTGTGGGATCAAAGCGCCGATAGCCATTCAGCAACTGCCGCTTGCTAAAGCGGAGCAGAGGCTGGTAGCGGCTGTTAAGTTGCTCAAGTGCTGACTCAATAACGTCACTGACATCTGCTTTGCTGGCTCCAGAGAGCTCACACTTTGGGGAACCATCAGGACAGGAGAAGAGGTGCTGCTCAGTGAAGTAGTCCCAGCTGATTACCTCAAAACGGGACTTGGGAACAAATGGGGCATTAATGCCCACAGGCCACGTCAAGCCTGCCTCGCCTGCAGGGGTCAGTGACGTCAGGTTCCTGATCTGCATCTGTACAAAAAGAGAACTCTTACTGATCATTGCCACTTTCTCAAGGAGGTCTAGTCCATCTCCAACCCAGACCTGCCTCAGCATCCAGAGCTGTATCTTGATAGCGTCACATGAGGAGTTTTGGATAACACGGTAACAGAAATGCCATTTCTGGCTGCCTGACAGTAATCTACATAACAGAAGCAATAATGTCCTCTCACAAAGCAGAAAGTAAAGAAATCCTGCCTGGCTCAAGAGTTTCAGCTGATATCCCTCACCCGCATACCTGGAGTTCCTGAATCTCCTGATAGGCTCTGTCCAGCTGGATCCTGCTGAAGTGCTTGTGCAGCCGATACATGAGGGTCACATCAGAAACAGGGTGCACAGCAAGAGCTGCTTGGAACTCCTCTTCGTCCTCTTTCTCTGGCTCGGCATTTTTGGCCAATTCATAGGTACGATAATGCTGGCCCTGAAGTGGACAAGAGCCAGGAAAAACTGGCCTGGAACTCTAGATTTCACAGCGAAGCCTTCCCTCACCTCAGGCATGCATCCACCCCTCTCTCTGGGCTGGCTACAATACCCAGAGACAAACATGCAGTGGGCTTCCCTCCACCTGTCCCATGCTACATGCTTGTTTGTCTCAGTACCAACATGCCCTTTATCCCAACTGCCTCCCAAAACCTGAGAACGATCATTTGTCAGTAGGCGGGCGGCAAATGAAATTGTCTCCAGTCTCCACTCCAGCCTCTCCACTTTGGTTATGGGCCTCCCCCACACTGTCACACCTCACAGCAGAGGCTCACAAAAAGCCCGTTTAACGTGCAATAGGGCTAGTAAGGGTATAGGTTCTGTCGGGCTTAGCTAGCACAAAGCCCTGGGGAGGAAGGTAGTACCTGGAGCTGGGAAACACAAGTGATGCCAAGGAAATCAATGATGCAGCGCCCCAGCCACTCATCTGGGCGCACGCTAAGGATCTCATTGCGGCAGCTGTCCAAGTACTGATGGAGCTTAAGCAGCAGGCTGCGGGAAAGCAGGTAGCCAAAGCCACCGTGGCAATAGCGGGCCTGCTCATCTCCCCCAATAAACTCCTCTGCTCGCCCCAGGTAGACATCTTGATTAATACTTAAGTGCGTCACCAGAGCCTTGATCTGTTCAGCCTGGGCATAGGTATCATCCTGCATGATGTAGAACCAGTCATAGTCAGAACCAAAATGCTGGTGGATATAATGCATGGTCTCATACATCAGCCAGATGGGACGCTCATCCCCATGGGCCACCAGCACCATGCCGTGGGGCACCTTGGCACTGCGCAACCCTGTGAAGTACAGCAGCCGTGGGAAATGGTGGGCCACTGTCTTGTTCACTGCCACTGCCAATGTATTCAGGGTAGCTTTGGAGGTCAGCACTGCCACAAATAGTCTCTCATGGAATCCCAGTTCTGTCTGGATGTAGCGAGTTCTGTAAAGGAAGGACATACCTATATCACAAACAGCTGGATGACAAAAAACAAAGGGACTGCTTTCCATGCTTATGGGAACTTCAGAGAAGTCTTTGCTTGCCGGAGTTCACCAACAGTTAAAATAGCTAAACCTAGGTTTAGAGCCTTAAGAGTAGACTCGTTAGTAAAAATACCATTTCATAAAAATACTTGTCTCCTCCAAGAAAACTACAACCTCATATCATCCACACAAGCTAGAAATGTAAGCAAATATAAGCCTTAAAAAAAAAAAGCTATAGTAAGTTATACACATTCTTATTAATTGCACAGAATTTCATTAATCAATAGACTGATTAGAATGTGTCAAATCATTCTTCAAAACTTTGCTCTTAGACACAAGTAATAAAAGAAGGAATAAAAATTTCCAATCTTTTTTTTTGGGGGGGGGGGGAAGAGATCACTTGTTATATACTTTTATTGTGCCCCTTTATAGCAACAACCTTAGCCATCACCCTGTTACTAAAAAGCAGTTGTAGCAGCATAAAATACTACCTCGGATATTTCAAAGGCCATTCCAGCGTGAACCTGTTCCCTTGCGCAGAGTCGCAGAACCCCAAGTGCCATCTACACGTAACCATTTTCTATGGAGGAGGCTGGGCAAAGGAAAGACTTTTACCTGAGCACTTTCTTGTACGGCTTGTTGGGGTCCCTGTAGTAGGGAACGATCCTGGGCCTGAAGTCCTCGCGGTCCTGGCCCGGTGCCCCGCCCGCGGCCTCAGGCCGCGCTCCGCCGGCGGGCGGCCCGGCCCGGCCCGCCGCCCCGGGGCACGCGTCCTGGCCGCCGGCCTGGCTCCAGGAGGCGCGCAGCAGGCTCAGGCTGCAGCCCAGCGACAGGCCCAGGACGAGCGGCAGCGCGGGCCGCAGCGCGGCCAGCAGCGCGGCCAGGCGCATGGCGGCTCCGGCGGGGCCCGGCGGGCGGCGAGGGCGGCTCCGGCCGCGGGCTCGCTACGGCCGGCACGGGTCGCCGGCGCCGCGGGCCATCGCGGGCGCCGGGCGCGTCAGGCGGCGCGGGGCGGGCGGCAGCGGGGCCCCTGCGGGGAAGCGAGCGGCGCCGCTCTCACCTGTGGGCAAGGCGGACCGCCCGCGCGCAGGCCGCGGCCGGCCCCGAGCTCCGTGCCGGGGGCGCGGGGGGAGACGGCAGCTCCCGCCCGGCCGCGCTCCCGCCGCTGCCACCTCAGCCGCCTCATCGCCACCGCGCGCGCGCTTCCGCTTCCCCTTTCAGCTCTATGGTGCCCTGGCCGCCGCCGCTCTACCCGCGGGTGCCCGTCACCTCTATGATGCGGCGAGCCACCGCCCTCCGCGCGCTGGCTGGGGCGCGCCCAGTCCCCGCCCGCGGCACGGCGGGGGGCGTGCGTGTGCCGTGACGCGGCTCAAGCCGCGCCCCTCGCGCGCGCGCGGCGCGGTGCATGCCGGGACGTGCAGTGCCTCGGCCCCACGAGCCCGCGCCCGGCCGAGCCGACAGAGGGAGCTCGGACTCTGTTTCCCAGAGTGACGTCAGGGACCGGCGTGGGTGACGTTCCGTGCTGCTATTGGCTGCCGTTCCGGAGGGGGGTGGAGCGTGCGCACGCGGTAGCAGCTGTGCTGTTGCGACAGAAGGAAAGCGCGGAGCAGCCGGTGCGGGGCCGGGCCGGGCCGGGCCGGGGCGGATCGGATCGGATCGGATCGGGCCGGGCCGGGGCGGGCGGCGCGGCGCGGCGCAGGCGGTCCGGCGGGCGGGCGGGCGGGCGGGCGGCCCTCGGCCGGGCTCGGGGCGCCGCGTGCTCCGGGCCGGGCGGCGCGTAGGGCTGCCGGAGCGTGGAACAACGGGCGGCGCGGCGCGGCGCGGCCTAACGGCACCTGTCGCCCCGCAGCCCCGCCGTCCCGCCATGCCCTCGGACCTGGCCAAGAAGAAGGCGGCCAAGAAGAAGGAGGCGGCCAAGGCGCGGCAGCGGCCCCGCCGGGCCACGGAGGAGAACGGCGATGCCGGGACGGAGCCGCAGGAGGCCCGGCCCCCGGAGGCCAATGGGACGTCGGTGCCAGGTGAGAGGCGGCCGCGCCGTGCTGGGCCCCGGCCCCGGCCCGCGGCAGCGCGCCCGGCGGAGGTCGGCACTGCTTGGCCCGGCGCGCTTGGCACGGTGTCCTTGCCTGGGGTCAGCTTGGCAGCCCGTGGGTTCTGGGCTTGGCGGTGCCCAGGCAGGGCCCGTTCACGGATAGCAATTGTGCACAGCTGGTTTTGCCCACAAATCAGTAACCTAGGACATTGGTCCGTCATCAGATGAAATTACATGTGGGCATGGACTTGTGCTGAACCGGACTAGCTGCAGTGTCTCCCGTTAGGGCTACTCTCTCTCCTTGCAGTCAGTAGGACCCCATAACAATTTGTGTGGTTGCTTTCCAGACAAAGCTGGGTGATGCAGGTATTTGCTGCACCCTCTCTTGAGGCTTGCAGATTAATGACAGGTAGTGCCTGTGGGGCCATTTCCCTCTCAAGCAGATACTGTCCTGATTTTCTGGCATTTGATGCCCTGACCTGGGTCTTTTCTGCTGCAGGAACCACTGTAGTGCCTGGGTTCTTCTCCTCAGCTCTTATTGTTGTAAATCTGATATTGCCATGATCCTCTGTTCAGCTGATTCTCTGGGACGTATCTGGTTTGCCAAGCCTAGGAGCCTGGATAACTTAATGAAAGAGACTTTGTCAACAGAGAAATGTTGATCTCCCTAAAGGAAATAGGCAAGGTAAAGCTTGAAGAGAGAGAGTTTATTTTTTGTCCTTATTTTAGCCCTCCTGGTTACCCCCGAGCTGTTGGGTCCAAAAGTTCCTTTCTCGGGCAGCAAAGACTCCAGGCCTATCCACACTGTGTTTTTTTTTGTTTTTAAGAGGTGCTGAGCGCGCGGGACAGAGCCCCCAAGTCCCAGGCCCCCGAACCGCCGAGGCAGGACTCCCCTCCAGAGCTCCCGTCCTCGGCAGCCTCGGCGATCTCGGGGGGCCTGAGCGCGGCGCTGCTGGCTGCTGAGCGAGGCTGCGGGGTGGCGGCCTCGGAGCCGCGACAAGGAGCAGAGCTCGGCGGGGCCGCGAGCGGTGCCCTCCGGCCCCCCCCCGGCCCCGGCTCCCCCCCCCCCCGGCCCCGGCTCCCCCCCCCCCCGGCCCCGGCTCCCCCCCCCCCCGGCCCCGGCTCCCCCCCCCGGCCCCGGCCCGGCCCCGCCGCCCCGCCCCGCCGCGGCCCCTTCGCGCGGCCCAGCCAATCGCCACCCGCTCCCCCCCGCTCATTTGCATGCCGCCCTCCCATTGGTAGAGCCTGGGACTCCGCGGGCCGGGCGGGGGCTGGGCCCGGGCCCGGGGCGCCGCCGTCGCCACGTGGGGCCTCGCCGCGGCTTGCGCCCGCCGCTGCGCCCCCCCCCCCCCCCCCGCCCCGGGCCCGAGCCTGGGCCCGAGCCGGCCTGGGGCCGGAGGGAGCGCTCCGCCTGCGGCGGCGGGGGCCTTGCTCAGGGATACCGCAAGCAAAGCAGGTGCCAGTGGTTCAGGTTGCTGAAGAGCAGAAGCGGTGAGCAGGCGCTGGGAGGAACTCGGCCCTGGGCCGCTGTTTAGCCTTGGCCTTGGCCGGCCTGCAGCGTTGGTTAGGCACTGTCGATGGGAGGCTGTTAAACCAATACGTGGATCAGAGGGCAGGTTAAATGGGTCAGTAAATGCATATTCTTCATTGGCGGTTCCCTGTGAAAGAATTGCATGTCATGGATAAAATTTCTTTGCCTCTCTTGTCACTCATCTGGTTTGCTTGTTTACGCAACCGCTCTACTTGCACTGCAAATTCTTTTAAATGGGGTCCTATGTCAGCATGGTGTACAGGGTCTGCTCCTTTTTACCTGACGCATACCTTCTGCTAAGATGATAGTGATTTTGCTGCATGACTGGTTTTTGCCAGGAATGTTAGGTTTTGACAGCCAGGCTGGTATCCCTCACTGACCTGAACCCTGACAGCCTAAACACCAAGTCTCTGTTCTGAGAAGCTGGAGCTTTGTTAAAATCCCCAATGGCATTTCCTTCTTCAAATGGCAGGGTCTTCCCAAAGAGTGAAAATTAAACTGTAACTCAGGGCTTCAGACAGCATAAGATCAGCAAGTCAGAAAAGATCTACTTAAATTGTAGGAGGAGAGGAAGAGAGGGCCTGCATATAGACAGATATGCTTCTTGAGAATTGGTAGGGCCTCTTCTGGAGCTGCTTCTCTCCTCCTCTCTTCTTTCCTGTCACTTATTTTCTAGCTGAATTCTCTTTATGCCACTGCTTTCCTTAAGAAGCTTGCAGGCAACGCTGCTTAGCTCCTCTCCCCATCCCAGTCCTTCCTGCAGAGAGAGTTAGTCCCATCATACTCTGATAACAGGCTAACTGTTCTGGCAGCTCACTTAGTTCTAATGGTCAGGCTTTATTTATAGATTAGGTGAAAATTGCTGTTAGACCATATATATCCATCTGCTGAACTGAAAAAGTATATTAAAAACCTTTGGGCCTCCTTTTATGTTTCTGTAGAAATGGGAAAATGGTGTTTGTTTTTGAGGTCCTGGCCCTGTCAGAATAGGGGCTTGTGGCTTCCCTTACGACGGTAAATCAGCAACACTTTTGGTCTGTCTCTGCATATAGAAGTGGATGCTCTTACAAAGGAACTGGAGGACTTTGAATTAAAGAAAGCTGCTGCCCGTGCTGTGACAGGAGTGCTGGCCTCCCATCCCAACAGCACCGATGTGCACATCATTAACCTCTCACTGACCTTCCACGGTCAGGAGCTGCTGAGCGATACAAAACTTGAGCTGAACTCCGGGAGGCGCTACGGCCTGATCGGACTCAATGGGATTGGTAAGCTGTGGGGCACGGTGACGTGGGCTTCTTGAAGCTCAGTGATGCTTTCTGTGGTGCTGAGAAGCTGGACAGGTGCTGGTGGTAAATGCTAGAAACCAGAGGAAAGGTTGTTAGACGGGCCTGGGACATGATGGCTGTCCTGCGCACCTCCCCACCCACAAAGAGGGATTGCTAGCAGGGGTGTGAAGGTACATTTTGGCTTTGAACAATGCATTTACGCTTGTTCCTGTGGAGAGTAGGGAGAGATGTCTGGCATCTGATACCTGTCTGCAGGCTTTTTTTTAGCAGTGTCAGTAAACCCAGTGCTGATGCTATGGTGAAAGAACTTGCAGAGTATGGAGGAGTAGAGAGCATGTGGTTTGGCCTGAATGGGAAAACAATTTCATCAGTCCCTGGAGCAGGTGACACTGTACATGGAGGGATGCAGTATATGGGTGTAACTGAAGAAGAGCTAAAAAGAGGGACCAGCTGGTTTACCTTTCAGGGAAATACTTAAGTTCTGTAGTGGTGAGGCATTGCTTTCTTCTGCATTAGGAGTCTTTAGAGTCTGGGGTTATATATTCCTGGTAATAGATGTCAGACGTGGTTAGACAGCAGGGAGCGTACAACAGAGATAAAACCCTCTGAAGTAGGGCAAGGGCTGAACAGCAGTAGTTTTCAGAGAGCTTCTTCATGTCTCAGTCCTGTCCTTGGGATGGTGACCTTGAGCTGGGAGGGCAGCCTATTGCAGCGAGGCAGTAGGCTCTACTTCTTCTGATCTCTTTGCCAAGATACTCCCAAGGTTTTCTCAGTTGGAAGAGGGAGGGAATTGATGGGACCTGACTGCATCTCATGCATTGCTCTGTTACTTTTGAATCTGATTGAATCCAGTGAAAAATTGTGGAGTGTCTGTCTGCACACAGGGAAATCCATGCTTTTGTCAGCTATTGGGAAACGAGAAGTCCCCATCCCAGAGCACATTGACATCTACCACCTGACCCGAGAGATGCCTCCCAGTGACAAGACCCCTCTACAATGTGTGATGGAGGTGGATACGGAGAGGGCCATGTTAGAACGAGAAGCAGAGCGTCTGGCTCATGAAGATGGTAAAGCTTCTCAGAGTCCCTGTGGGCAAGGGACATTTCCTCCACTTTCCCTCCCTGCTGAAGAAAAGGCCTCATTTGGGTTCCTTGCCAGAGTTTTTACATGTTACAGTACCTCTTTCTCCCAGCTGGCCCTGTACTAGTTGACGAGTCCTGTGGGATTCCACTTCTTCTTTAGATGAAATTATCCCGTGCAGCTTCTTAAAGAGTCTCTCAGACTCGGGAGTGGAGGGGGCTGAGTAGTTAAGCAGACAGACTGTGAGTTTTCCCAAGTGTAGGGAGCTGCAGTTGAGAGCCCATTATTGGTAGAAGTACTGACAGGCAGGCTCTCTTTCAGCGGAGTGTGAGAAGCTCATGGAGCTGTATGAACGTCTGGAGGAGCTGGATGCTGACAAGGCAGAAGCACGGGCCTCGCGTATCCTGCATGGCTTGGGGTTCACTCCAGCCATGCAGAGGAAGAAGCTGAAGGACTTTAGTGGTGGCTGGCGAATGAGGGTGGCGCTTGCTAGGTGAGTGGTATACTGCCTGCTGCCTCCTGGGAGAAAGCCTCTCTGCTCCTGACTCTGTGCAGAGCCACTTGCAGAGTTGATTGCTTTCCGGGAACTCGGAGAAGAGCAGGGAGACTGAGTACCTGCATTTACCCTACCCTGTCATCTCTTCTCTCCTTACAGAGCCCTGTTCATTCGGCCATTCATGCTGCTGCTAGACGAGCCCACAAACCACCTTGACTTGGATGCCTGTGTGTGGCTGGAGGAAGAGCTGAAAACGTAAGCGTGAAGGAGTTCTCTGGTTCCGTGGGTTGTGCTTTTCTGCAGGAACATCTGGTCAGCAAACAAGCAAGCGCTACAGGAGTAACTGTCTATAGTTCTGGTGGCTGCATAGCTTGTCGCAGTACCAGCGATATCTTACTGTGCTGGCTGCTACATGTTTCTGCAGAAAGGTTGGTGATGCAAGGATAACAAATTCAAGATAAGCCCCTGTCACTCCCTCAGTGAAGAAAGGAGAAATGCTGATTTGTACTCACTGGAGAAACTACTTTCTGAAAGCTGAGAGGGGCCCTGGCAGCCCAAGTAGCAGCCCTGCATGCCATACCAGCAGTGTGAACTTTCCAGACCTGGCTGCCTGCTCACCTTTCTGCATACTGTCCCTCAATTTTTGCAGAGCTAGAGTATGTGAGTCTGCCAGCTTCATCTTTTTCTAGTATGTCGGGGAGACATTTTAGTAAACAAAATTAAAGTATTAAGGCTTAAGGCAAAAGGTTCAGGAATAGTTATGAAGCTTAGGTTATCTGGGTTGTGGGTCAGAAGTACCGGATGCAAAGCATGTGAGAAGGGCTTTTCATTTGCAGAGGTTATTCCATCAGCTGAAACTTTTGCATGCTTATTTTCTAAATCACATGTTTTAGGAAAGTAATTCGAACCTCTCTCTTTTTGGAGAGGCATTAAACAGTCAGTTTACGGATTTGGAGTGGAGCCATGCATGTTGTATCTAGGAGACGGTAGACTCTAGCAAGGTGAAAGTAAGCAGCACAGGTTGGAACTTCTTCGAAGTGTGACACTAGCATGAGTTCCGTATCGGTAGCAGTAGTAATCCACTGCACAGGTAGCCAGCTCTTGACTCTTCATGAAGACTGGGACCCCTAAGCATGGTGAAGACTGTTGTGAGGCAATGAGGGATGTCCTTCGCTTATTGCAGCTGCGTGTAGCTGCTTTACTCCAGGCTTCTCGCGGCATCTCCAAGGCTGTTATCTTTGTTCTAAATTTGGCTGTAGACAAGACAGTTCTAGTAAGTGTCAATCCTTTGCCACTGTTAGGGCTGCCAAGCAAGAAGCCTTTCCCTGGCGTAGTCTCTAACAGCTTATGTGGTGCCACAGGTTCAAGCGGATCCTTGTGCTGATATCCCACTCCCAGGACTTCTTGAATGGTATCTGCACCAACATCATCCATATGCACAACCGCAAACTGAAGTACTACACAGTGAGTGAATGGTGCACGGACAACCAGCAAAAACAGAGGAGCTGACCTCTGGGGCATGTCTGATGTTTCCATGGTCTCTTTCCCTAGGGAAATTATGATCAGTATGTAAAGACCCGCTTGGAGCTAGAAGAAAATCAAATGAAGCGTTTCCACTGGGAGCAAGATCAGATTGCCCACATGAAGGTATCTGCCTAGATGCATGAATATCTTTCTGATCATATATGTGAGCAACCCCGCGCTTCCTCAACCTTGTCATTGTGGCTTTCAGGCTAAGCTTGTGTTTTGTTGCAGAATTACATTGCACGATTTGGTCATGGTAGCGCCAAGCTGGCCAGGCAAGCCCAGAGCAAGGAGAAGACGCTGCAAAAAATGATGGCTTCTGGCCTAACGGAGAGAGTGGTGAATGATAAGGTAAGATCAGACATGATATTGCGTATAGAGATCAGAGTTGTAGACATGGGCTGGATAAGTAAAACGAGCTTTAGCTGACAGCAAGAATGGCTGACAAACCTGGGAGTAAGAATGGGATGCCCTTCGTAATGCCAGAAGGGTGATTGCAGTGAGGATGGTGTAAGGTTGAAGAGTGGAAAGAGGAGTCTTAATCCTTCCAGGGAAGCGAAGGGGATTTATCACACAAACAGGGCCATTTTGCAGACACAGAAGTGAATGTTTAAAGATTGGAAAGACTGGGGAAGATGTTCAGAGCGCTCCTCCTTGTATGAAGAGGATAAGCCCACATGTGCTTCAAGGGGAGAGAAATATGGTATCGTTAGCCAGTAAGCAGGCTTGCAAACAACTAATCAGAGTAAATCTGTTGAGTGAGTTGCTGGAGGGCCTCATAAATAATCAGTCTGGTGCCTTGGTCTACAGATGACTGTAGTGAGGCACAGTTATACTGGAATAACTGGGCTGTCTTGTGCTCCAGGGTGTCTAACAAGTGGATATTCTGTGTTAACAGACTTTGTCATTCTATTTCCCGCCGTGTGGGAAAATCCCCCCTCCTGTCATCATGGTACAGAATGTCAGCTTCAAATATACCAAGGATGGGGTGAGTATGGGGAGTGTGCAGCAATGCCTAACTCTTGCATGGGTTGTGTGGAGATGACTCCTGTCTCTTCCTTGTTTTGGGATGCGCGGCTTTTGACTAAGCTCTCTGATCAGGCCGCTGCCTATTGCTAGCAGATGAAACTTCTTGGCAGTGTTCATACTGAGTCTGCTGGGGACAGAGCTTTTCAGGTGCAGCATGGATGTTCTGTGTGGTAGTGGAAAGACATAATGTGTGTCATAATCTTTGTGGTTTGCAGCCATGGATCTATAATAACCTGGAGTTTGGGATTGACCTGGACACCCGTGTAGCTCTTGTTGGACCCAATGGAGCTGGAAAGTCAACACTGCTGAAACTGCTCACAGGAGAGGTATACTCCTTGCATCGTCTATCCCGTTCTGTACTTTTAGTCTCGGGGTGGTTGCCAGTGAAGCTGCACTAATTTGCCAAAGCATTCCAATCAGGCCTTAGAAATCTAAGGTCTTGCTGCAACACGGGGTTTTCTCTCTCGCATCAGCTGTTCAGACTGTGTCCTCTTGTGCTGGGGAAGAGATGGTTGAGATCTGTTTGTTTTTGCGTACCACAAAAGGAGAGATTTCATGGTGAAATGCTATTATCTTCCCCTTCTAGCTGCTGCCCACAGATGGGATGATTCGCAAGCACTCACATGTGAAGATCGGCAGATATCACCAGGTACTCCGTGCAGCAGACACCAGGCACATGAAATACTGAGGAAAAAGCTGCCAGGAACGAGGAACCTTGCCCTTCCATTTCTACTTCTGCCTAAGCTTCTCCCACTGCTGTCATTCTGTTCCTGGAGTCAGGGGAAACAACCGTTCTATTGGCCGAATGGGCTCTAGTCAGTGTCCCTCCTCTGAAGAGGCTTGCTATGGTCCTTTCTGTTTAGCCTCTCACCTTTGATGGGAGAGATAGTATCTTGTGACTGGTGGTGAATAAGCTTGCTGTTCTGAAGCAGCACCCCGAAATGGAGACTTCCTTCCCTAATAGTTCAGCACAGTGAATTCACTGGGGGTGGGGTTGCCATCTCTTGTTTTCTGTGCTCAGCTGGTATCAGAGAGGTATAAGTGGGGAGGTGCTCTCAGTCCTGAGGTGGATGGCCTGCATAGCTTGAAGCTGACTTTTCTTCTCTGTCAGCACTTGCAAGAGCAGTTGGACTTAGACCTATCGCCCCTGGAGTACATGCTGAAATGCTATCCAGAGATCAAGGAGAAGGAGGAGATGAGAAAAATCATTGGCAGATACGGTCTGACAGGGAAGCAGCAGGTGAGCTTGAGCTGTTGGGGTTTGCTTTTTGCTCATTAGGGAAGCATAGCTGCTGCATTTTCTGTTGCTCTACTGATGTCTGACAGTGTGACACAGTATGCAGCGCTGTGCACCACAGCTTCTAAATGCTTTCTTCATATCTGCATTTAAAACTGGAGAGAAAACAACTCATGCCTCATAGGAACTTTCCTTGTGTTGCACCAGTGTGTGGGCTGGAATGGGTGACCTCCTCAGAAGCTGGGTGAAGAGGACGAAGGATGTGGCATAGTGCTAGACCCGAGTCTCTTTCAATTATAACTCGAACTAATTTGCTTATCTCTATTTCCGAGATGAATACGAGATTCTTAACTGGGAGAGGGGACTACCTGGTTCAAACAAGAGGACAGGTTCTCCAGTGACGCTGTATGTCAAAACATGACATGCTCCTACGCATCACGTGTTGACAGGGGTTGTCCTCACCACTGCAGTTCAGCCTTGATTTTTATACTGTCCTTCTCCATTGGTCACTCCAGAACTTGAAAGTAAATTTAGGCTTGTGTTAGGATGGAGTAATATTGTCCCTTGGAACGTCTTAATACAAGCTGGATCTTGTTACGGACACTCCTTCAGAAGCCCCTGGAATTCCCTTGTTCTGCTAGTGAAGGAAGTTTAACCTAGGTGAAAGCCTGATGCAGTTGCCCCTTGTGTCATGTAACTGCTGCAAACAGCTTGAGATCTGAATGTTTTGTGGTCAGCGCTGTAATCTAGGGACTGGTGCTATAAGTGTCCCTGCAGAGCTCTGAACAGTGTCTGTGTTTGTCAGGTGAGCCCCATTCGGAATCTCTCTGATGGGCAGAAGTGTCGTGTGTGCTTTGCGTGGCTGGCCTGGCAGAATCCTCACATGCTTTTCCTGGATGAGCCCACCAACCACTTGGACATAGAAACAATAGATGCTCTGGCAGATGCTATCAATGAATTTGAAGGAGGAATGATGCTCGTTAGCCATGACTTCAGGCTCATCCAGCAGGTAAGGAGGGTAGTGAATTTTAGCAAAGCACCTTTCCAGCACCTTTTGAGCAGAGTCATTGAAAGAAGGTATTTTCAACTGATTGGCTCTGACAAAATGATGCATGAATGCAAAAGTCACTGGATATGGTTCCCTTGCCATGTTCATGCTGAGTGATTGTGTAGTCTGAAAAAACCTCAGGCATTTAAGAAAAGAAAAAAGCTAAGAATGAGTCAAGTAGAAAGCATGACACACTGTGGAGGTCTTAATTAGATTTTTTTTTTTTAAATGGTACTGGATTAGTTCTACCAGAATTTTTTGTCACAGTCTGCAGAGGTGAGGGAAGTTGTTCCTCATTCCACATGCATGGAAATGTCAAATGCTAGTTTACCAACTGTGGCTTCTTCTGCAAGTTCAGATAGAATTTAATTTTTCTGTGCAGCATATCCAAGCAGTTCAGCTCAAGAACTACCTTTTCAATTCCCAATTTAGAAGGAAAGGATTTTTTTCTTAGTCCATGAATTAAAAGGAAATGCTGAGGGGTCAAGGATTGCTAGTTCTAAAATCTTGAAGTACAAAATATTCAGAAAACACGGTGTAAGATATTTCACTACAGATATTTTTATTTGACAGTTTAATGTGTGAAAGTTATTAAACTCTTTCCTACTCGCCTGTAGAGGGTAGATGTTAATTAATGTTATAACTTTGATAACACTATAAAATGCTGCACTGTAGACCTCTCCTCCCTGTCCTTGTGTGCTTCCAGGTTGCACAGGAGATCTGGGTCTGTGAGAAGCAGACAATCACAAAGTGGCAAGGCGACATCCTCGCCTACAAGGAACATCTCAAGTCAAAGCTGGTGGATGAGGATCCGCAGCTCACCAAAAAGACCCACAACGTGTGAGCTCTAGAGCAGTCGGTGAGGTGCTCTTCATGGAGACTGACAGTGGCCAATGTGACTCTCCCACCTGCCGACTGGAATGGGACTCTGCTGCTATCTCTGTGGCTGTGTTCTAGGATTGCTGCAATACTGCTTCCCCTTGACTTCCCTTGCGCCTCCATATCTGGACAGATCTCCTCTTCTCTCCTGATCTGGCTACGTTTGGGCAACCATTTCCGTATTTAGATGATGTCCCATCTAGAGCCAGGCCTTGGAATCTAGTGGCCTGGGGTCTTGGCAGTGGCAGTTAGGGTGTCTGGGTTGCAGTGATGCAGAAGTGGAGACCCCAGCTCAGCTTCTCCCACCTCTTCCCTCCCAGTTTCTGCTTCAGTTTAGATACTTCACTTCAAACTCCTCTGGCCTTGGTTTGTTTTTAACTATTATTTAACAGTGTAATTAGCAGATCTGCCTGAGAATCCATCAGTCAATAAAGAGGGAAGAACAGTCTCCTCTTGTTTTGCGAGCTATACTCGTTACTGGGGCATGGTGGGGCAAATCAGCCAGTGCTGAGCTTTTTGAGTAAGGATGCAGGGCTCTCTTTTGGGGTGAGTGTTCAGTTCTTCAGTACTGCAGTTCTCTTGTTGTGGGCAGAACTCGTGGAATAAATGAAGGAGTGAGAACTGAGCCCTGGGGGAATGGAGCAGTGAGCAGGATTCTTACACCTAGGGAGCCTCTGCTAATTCACAAAGAGCGACAAAGAGCGAACTCTAGTTTTTCTAGCTGGTGACAGAGGGAACCAAGCCACAATTGCAATCTTTTTTTTTTTTTTTTTAAACAGACACAGCTCTAAATGCTTCTGAGGATTCAAAGTTAAAAATAGAAAGTAGAGCTATATAAGTAGAGCTATTCCTTCACCTTGGATTATATGGGTCTAATATGAGACTATTAAGAATTTTTGGACTACTTGATCCTTGTTAGTTTAATTATTTTTGTTCTTAATATCAAATTTTTAGACAAGTTTGTGCTGAAACCTCACCTTGTGCCACAGAAGCTTGAAACTTGAATAATTTCTTGAACCAAATACATTTTTCATGCATTTTTGAACAATGAAAAGTTACTAAAAAAAAAAAAAGGTAGCAAAAGCAAAATACTTACAATCTCAGTTTATCATTTTAATTACTTCCAACATATGAGAATGGCCACACTGGTCATGTGAAAAGTTCAAGTAGCACATGTTTATAGAAAAGTAGAAGGGCAGGACAAATACGTAGTTGTCCTTTCTTGGAGCGCTCTCTCAGGTGCCAGCTCTGACTTTTTGAGTAGAATACTTTCTCATTTTTTTCCAAAGGGACCATCCAAGTTGTGGACTGCTGTTAGAGAAGTACTGTGTATCATCCATGGGACAAATATCACAGCAGGAGCTACTTCCATGTTCCTGTTCAAAGCAGAAGTGGATGTTACTGCCTAAGGCGTTAGCCTCCTGCACTAGAGATGACAATTAGTATTCCAGGATTTGTAAAATGGAATGTGCATGCATGCATGCTTAAGCAGAATGTATTTCAGCCTTGATTTAAACCTGATCTGTGGTGACAGTTTGTTAGACTGCACTGAAACAGTTATGGCAGGCATATGTCCTGGGTTACTGATTGCTGTGGGAAAGGCAGCCGCCAGCTGGAGCAGCGGTACCTCACACCGTCTCAGCTAGGGCTTGTCTGATCATACACAAAAGCTGAACTAGAGCTAGACAAACTGTCATGAGAATTGCTCCTTAGCTCCTAGGATGGTTAGCTCTGTGAAAGAGCTAGGTAGCTTGGAGCCTCTACACTGTTACTGTTGCTTGTAGTCTAAAAGGGAGCTACAGCCAAAAGTGACAGATGCTGTGTTCAGTGCAGGGTTGTGGGCCTTTGTTGTGAGTCGACCCATATGCTGTGAAAATAGTGCAAGCATGAGTTAAGCCAAGCACCCAGCTTCCAGAATGAACAGCCTCCAGCTCCAGCTGTGTGTAAAAGTATGAATAAGATGGTAATTCCCCAAATCTGCAAATACAAATTTGACTATACTGTTCAGTGGGTGAGCCTCTGTCCTTGCTATATAACAACTGCCTGTGCTTAATGCTGAGTGCCCAATCACTGCTCCTTGTCCACCAAAGCACTAACTAAACATGTTGTCAGGAAAAAACATAACCCATGTGTGTATAACTGCCAATGCCAGGCACTGCTGCAGCGGAGAAATACCATTTATAACAGCTAACACCTCCTTCACCATTTGAGAGCCTCTGTGTGCTATGGCCAGCGGAAAAGGCAGAATAGTTCCAGGCACAAACCACTCCCTCTTTGGCTGGTGAACAGCCTCCCTGACCACAAACATCTCAGCTACTACAGCTCCATAAATCAGTGGGTGAGTGGAATGCACACCAGAGTGGGAAGCCCTGTGCTACACCTGATCAGTGCACAGACTCTTACAAAGCAGAAGTGGTGATGCTGCTGGTTCCTTCCTTCCAGTTTGAGTCATCCACCAACAGCTCCTGACACTGATAGACATCACTGAATAAGCCGCTCCTTTTCCCAGAAGAATAGTCCTTACTGCCTATCTTCTGTGCCCAAGCACGTTCACCCTTAGTAAACACACTGATGTGACCATTCCAGCCTGCTCCATGTGGTCACTAATGCTTCAGTTCTTGGGTGGAAGAAGTGGCCCCTCCACAACACTTGGACCCAGCTTTTCACTGTGATGTTCATTTGCTCTAGGGGTGGGCACTCAGATACCTCCCCAGGAGGACAGGCCTGGGATAAAGGTAAATTCAAAGAAATGCTGTTGGCTATAGAAGCACTGGCAGTGTGACCCACACAGTAGGTCTCCCACACTGAGTCCTTTGGAAGATGTGATTTGCTAATGATGGCCAGTGTGAGCAGCATAATCTGTGCCCCAAGCAGAGGGCAGCGTGCATGGCAGCACAGTGCTGCCAGTGTCCCATCTGCCAGATATGATGTATTACCCTTTCATGGGGTCTGTTGTGGTGCCTGCTGAGAGAAAGGCTCCCTTTTCTCTTGTATCTAGAGTAAAGGATAGAAAATGTTGCTATTTGGTTCACTTCTCTACTGGGTTGCTGCACAGTTTGTTTGTTTGGTTTTGGTTTTTTCCTGGCTGAGCTTAATTTCTGCATCATAATTACCTTCCCTAGTGTGAGCACTGGTCTCCAAGACAGGTCAAACATGTACTCAGGGTGCCAGCCTCCCTTTCCTGCTGCCTCCCTCCTGTCCTTTCTCCGAAAGGAGCCTTGTTGTGTGAAGCAGGCAGGACTCCCCGCCCAGGTTAGCTGAGCGGGTGGGAGGAATACTGCCTGTCGGGGTGTTTACACTGCTTTCATTCAGTCACTAATGCTCCCCCTAGTTATTGATCCTCCATTGACTGCACTACCTGTTCCACAGAAGTGGTCCCACCCACTTCCTCCTGGAAGCAGTGCCTCCAGTGCTCTGGTTTCCATCCTTCCACCAAAGCAGGAGCCCTCCTTTCACTAAAACCCTGGATGGACCTGCCCTGGCAACAGCTCCTCTCTGGTGCTCCTGTCCTATGTGAATGGGACACTACTGCCCTTACGCATGTCTTTGCCCTTACAACTCTTACAGCTCTTTCTCAGGGCTGAAAGTCTCATTGAATCAACTGCTTGGAAGCTCCTCCTGGTCAGTGCAAAGTGGAAGTGTCAGATCACAGATGTGTATCCCTCCCACTCTTAGGGGTCACACCTGTGGCCAGTGAGGGACCTGCTGCTATATAACTAGCCCCATGTCAGTTACTTGCTGCTCTGTTAGAGCTTGCTCTGGGAGAGGCTGGGATGAGTGCAGAAGCTGGGAAGAAGCGTGGTCATGCTCCTTCCTCTGGAGACAAGAAGTCTAAAAGGAAGCCTAAGAGAAAGGAAACTTATTCAGTCTACATCTACAAAGTGCTGAAGCAAGTGAGTAAAGAGTTCTCTTTAGCTAAGAACTGTTTCAAGTGTAAAGTTACTTCTGCATCTCCACAATGCAAATGGGAAGGGAGGAAAACCTACTTTTTAGTGAGAAGAAGAGAGTGACTAGGTAAAGGAGAGCCCTAGAGAGGGAGGAGAAGGGGGAACTCTCCTTGGGGTGAGAGAGAAGAGGTGGCTCTAAGGCCCTGTAGGGTGGGTGCCCTGTCAATGGAGCAGCCCTCAAAAAAATAACTGAATGCAAGTCAGTAGGGCAGGAGCAGTTGCTCTTGCTCAAGTAAGCTGAGTACTAAAATCTTTCCTATTTCTGGAGATTTATGGGACCCTGTAATTTACATGAGGGAGATGAGAAAAGAGCTTCTGGAGGTGGCTGTGAATTCTCCAGGCCCCAGCTGTCAGCATGGGCCTCAAAGCAGGTGGGCGTTTTTGCCCCTCATAGGCTGGCTGCCCCAGGGGCTCTGCAGAGGCCCCTACTAGGGTGATCCCCAGGGTGTGGCGGTACCGCGGGGGCCCCTTGCCAGTCTGGCGCAAGTGGCACGTGGTGGCTCAGCCCCTCGGGTGGCTGTTGGGTCCCCTGCTGACAGCAGAAGCAGGGTCATGTTTTTTTTTTGGGGGGGGGGTGTCAGGCCTCGCTGCCCCTGGGATGATGGGAATGTGAGATGGTGCCTGATCCTGCCTGGCAGGTGCACCCCGACACCGGCATCTCCTCCAAGGCCATGAGCATCATGAACTCCTTCGTCAACGACATCTTCGAGCGGCTGGCCGCGGAGGCCTCCCGCCTGGCCCACTACAACCACCGCTCCACCATCACCAGCCGCGAGGTGCAGACGGCCGTGCGGCTCCTGCTGCCGGGCGAGCTGGCCAAGCACGCCGTCTCCGAGGGCACCAAGGCCGTCACCAAGTACACCAGCAGCAAGTGACCGCCGCGGGCCCAATAAAGCGACCCTGCCGCGCTGCCGCCGCCGCCTGCTCTGTCATGGCGCCGCCGGGGGAGGAGGGGCGGGGGGAGGGGTTCGCCGTCGCCATGGGGACGCGCGCGGTTGCCGTGGCGACGCGGCTGCCCGGCAGCTATGGCCGCCGGGGCGGGGAGCCCGGTGTCCTGGGCGGGGGCCGGGGCCGGGCGCAGGCCGGGGCCGCTGGAGGGGCGGGCGGGGGCTCCTCCGCCCAGCGCGGGGCGGGTCGGTGCCCCGGGGGCCTTGCCCGGTAGCCCCTTCCCGGCGGGATGGGCCTGGGTAAGGAGCGAGAGGAAAGCCAGGTGCTGCTCCTCCGGGAGCCTGCTGGGTGTTTCCTCGGCGGTCAGTGTGAGAACCGCCAGTCCGGCCTTGCGCGGGAAGGGGGACCACGTTCAGAAAGGGCAAGCGCGCTTTGCCTTTGGGACTTGGTGGGGGACGGGGATCCAACACGCGCTTGGGTGCCCTGGATTCTCGGCTGCAAGTCCTCGAGGGGGCTAGCAGCACCCCGGAGGGGGATGGAGCGCAAACCTGCCCTGGTCCCTCGATGGTCACATCTCATGTAAATTACAGGAGAACCTCGGTTTGGGGGGTGCGAGCTGGAAGCTCAGTACAAACACACAGCGCTGCTGCGGTGCCTAAATATTCTGCAGAGCTCTCCAGTACAGCCTTTTGCAGCTCAAATGAGTTATCTGCAGTTTTTGCCCCCTTAAAAAGGATAAGAACGAACCAACCACTAGACTTGGAAGCTGGTGGCTCTTCAGGGTCTTGACCTCATGATGAGCAAATGGGGAACTGTTATGTTAATCACACTTCAAAGGAGGAAAATAGAAAACTTTACTATTAAATGAGTTTAGAGGAGGAGGAAAAGTTAAGATTTTAAATTTTCTGAAAGTTTGTCAGGTGTTTATAGAATTGAGATCATTGATAAAGGGATATTTTGAACTGAAAATCAAATCTGATTCAGAGAAAGCAACGCTTAAGGTGTTAAAGGGTGGTGTAACAAAACAGTAACATAGATGTCGTGGAAAACGCTTGCTGGCTGTCAGCAAAAAATATTAAAAGTATGGATAGTGGTAAGATAATGAATACAAATCCTTCATATAAGGAATAAAAACAACAAAGTCTTGCAATGATATAGAACAAGTAGTAAGTACAGAAATATCATCTATTTATAATTATTTTTACTATTTGAAAAGAAATTTTTTTGATTAATAATTAAAAAAAAAAGCTGCTTCCTGGTCCATTTATAGATAAGAGTGCGGTTTAAATAGCAGTTAGATGAGCCAGTCGCTTGAAGGTCAGTGTGCCTAGGTTACTTTTACCTGGGTTTCAAAAAAGTAGGCCAGGGAACTTTTTAGCCCACTGGCATTTATTAAAAATTATTGGAGTGGCAGAAGGCTTTCAATAAAACTAGGAAAGAATCATGTTCCACTGTGGGAAAGGAGAGTAGCGTGGGCAGATGTGGGCCAGTTAGCCTGGTGTTAATCCCAGGCACAATAATGTAAAAACAGCTCTAAGACTTATTTGATAAGAAATTAAAGGATTGGAGCATAACTAATTATAATTAAAGTGGTTTGTGGAGAGTAGATCTTATTTTATCACATCACAAGCTTCATTGATAATGCCATAGATTCTTTCTTTTTAATTTTCAGAAAGATGCACTTTGTTTCTTGGCTTTAATTAGCTCTTTATGGCACTGATAGAACACCCAATTGAAGGCTGATATCTCTGAGCTACCTGGTTCTCAGCAAGTTGTTAAATAAAATCATCAATGGAAGTCGTCTTTCTGGTGGAGTCCTACAGCAGATGATACTCAGTCTGATCAGTTAAAAAAGCAAAATCTCCTGTTGGCTGTCTGCAAATAAACTTAAAAAAATGCCAAGGAAGTCTTTCGTATTTGCATTGTAAATGGTGAAGTGTTCTGGTGGTCTGTGACCATCTATATTGGTTTGTTGGACTGAGCGAACAGCTAGCTGCTGTTCGAAAACAACCAAGTACAACTAGGAGCAGAGACTGCAGGGCATGCTTGCAGAAAGCTAGGGTTATCCTAGGAAGTAGGATGGGCACCTCCACAGTTCTTCAAACTTCTTTTTTCAGTTTTCAGGTTCTCAATTAATTAAAAGATTCTGTTGTCTTTGAGGTTCCTATCGTTCTTCCTAAAATGGATACTTCCCTACCATGCTGGGTCTCTTTGCACAAGCCCGGGTATCCGCATGCTGCTGTACCAGCCAGATCAGAGACCAAATCCCCTGGTATCAGTGGGACACAGTCTGCAGGAGATGGAGTTTTGCAAGCAGTTTATAAACAGAAGAAAAAATTCCCTTGTTTCCTCCTGGAGGAAAATCCTCCCCTCCGGCTATGGGAGGAGGAGACAGAGCAAAAAGGAGCTGGGCTGACTGGGAACACAACGAGGATTTTTTCCCTGGAACTTGTGGACCTTGTCTCTTTCCTTGCTTCCAGTGGCTTTGAAGAGGCAGCTTTGGCCAGCTGGGCTGGGACTGAGGGGCATCTGCTCTGCCTGGGACTGTCATGTTAATGACTATAGCCCTGTCCATTTTCGTCAGGCTCACAGGGAGTTTCCCACCCCCAGGTACTTCCTACAGGAGTGAGCCAAGACCCCCCTGAAGGGAGCATTTGCAGATTCTGTGCGAGATTCTCGCATGGATGGAGCCTACACAGCCCCAAGGGGTGAGTGCGAGTGTTGTGTCCAAGCTAGTGGTGGAGTGTGCGACCTCCTGGGCTGTGGTAGGTCAGCCTGGCTGCCCTTTTGATGAATGCAACACCCTGTCAATGAAAAGATGTGCAGGGCTGCCTCCAGGTTCCTACAAGGAGGTGCTGCTGCCTTAGAGTCTGTGGTGGAATGAAGGAAAGGAATGAGCTATGTTCTGGGTTGAGATGAGATGGATGTCCTTTGCCAGCCTGATGATGGGAGAGCGCAGTCCCAAGGTTTGTTCCAGTGGCAGCAGAAATGAGGGCAGAGGAGGGTGAGGAGGAACCAGAGCTGTGGCAGAGTCCAGCTGACAGTATGTGGGACAATACTGGACCTTGTAGGGCCTATGAGGTGATGATGCGTCTCATGAGCTATGGAGCCATGACAGGTGCCTGTCTCTGAGTGAGCAGGGTGTCAGTCTGGCTCAGTGGTGCATGCCTGACAAGATGTGCGATGCTCCTAGAAAGCAGAGCAGGCAGCACAGTACAGGAGGCGGCAGAACTGGGATGGGGCATGTGACCTTTTCTTCCAGCCCTGTTGCTACAGTGTGGGGCTGGCTGGGGGAGGAGGGGGGAAGATGAGAGGGAAGAGGGTGTATGGGGTGCTCTGTTTCCTTTTGACTGTAGGACAGCATTGGAGAGTGCTCTTTTCTTCCTAGTGTCCTATCTGCAAGCTAAAACTGGTCCTGGGCACAGGTGTCAGAGCAGCATCTCACCTGACAGGGCTGTACTCCTTTTTCCTTTCCCTCTAGCCCTTGTGGCCAGTCATGCTTCAGGAAGAGGCTGTGCAGCTGGTGCAGGTGGGAGAGCAGGTGTGTCAGGGCTGCCTGCGAGCCAAGTTCATGGGGGAGATCCAGCGTAACGAGCAGCATCAAAAGCAGGCCTGAGATGCTATTTGCATCCAGAAGGTCTGCTATTTGCATCCAGAAGGTCGGTAGTTCTGCTAGGCCAAGCTACTCTATTGCTCCCTAGGTCACAGTGGCATGTCTGTGTGAACCCCTACCCAAGCTCTCCCACTTCCCCGGGCCCAGGATGCGCACTTAGGCTTTTTGTGCGATGACAAGCGCTCACGAATAGCTTGGAGCTGCAGTTCTGCCTCTGCCCTGGAGGTGGTTCTCTCTGACTACCAGATGTCAAACGCATTCTGATCTGCAGCATGGATGAGAGCTTGGTGCTGCCCAGCTCCAAGTAGACTGCTTGGGGAGCAAGTAACTTCGCTGTATGGCACTGTGGCTCCCTCAGCAGTTGTAACTGGCCCATGTGGGTAAGATGCTGACAATCTGTGAGAGAGGAGCGGCTGTCTTCTGGGAGTGGCTGGTAGAGCATCTCACACTGGGGGAGCCCAAAAGGAGTAAGGCTTTAGTGGTGCAGGTACTTGATTGTCCAGTCCTGGAGTCTGAGGATCCCAATCCTGCTTCGTTACCCCCTTCCCCACCTCCCGAGGCTGAGAAGCAGCAAGCTGGTAATCGGCTCCATACCCCTCTTGCATCCCTCTGTATCCTTGCAGATCTGGAAGGGCAGCCTGTAGCGGAGCTGCACTGAGCTGAAGAGGCAGAAGGAAATGATCTTTCCTGGGATGGCGAGTTCTGCACAGATCCTGCCCAGGTTGTTTTTTCTGCATTTCCCATATGGGGGCAGGGCTGCCCATCATTACACAGGTATCATGCCACTCATTTCCCACAGTACATCTGCATGGGGCTGTCCTGGTACGTCTGCACTGGGTGCCACAGACAGTCCCTCCCCTCTGAGGGACCACTTTGCATGCTTAGTCCTGATGGGAGCTTTCTGTGAGGACACAGCTCAGCTTCTTCCAGACTGGAAGAAGCTCCTGTGGCTCCATGCCCTGTTTGTGCAATGGCGCTCTAGTGGCTCAGGTGAGGTCTAAGCTCAGCGGAGTTGTCTCAGGAAGGAGGGGGTGGGCTGTGCCACCCATCAGGGATTCACAGGAAATTGGCCACTGTGAGAGTGACACGGAGGCACTCAGCTAACAGTAAAAAGCAAAACTGAACTTGAAAGAGCACCTGCATGGGGCCCAAAGCATCTTGGGACTGCCTCTGTCTGTGAGGGTCTGTCATTTACCAGGTCTACCTGTGTCCTTGCAAGTGTGCCACTGAGTTTTTAATGCTGTATCTTTGCAGCGCTGTGGTGTTCCATGTCCCTGGCCCCACATCTATGTCCACCTGCTTTGTTCTTATTGAGCTATACATGTTCATGGACACGAACCGCTTTTGTGTTGGTCCATTCTTAAAGGCCAGAGAAAGAGCACTATAGTGTAGGAAACCGAATCAAGTGAAGTATTCATGAAAATATCCGGCATATGTGTATTCCTCACTTTCCTTTCTGCAAGACAACAGTGACTTAAATGTCTTTGCTCTTTTTGTCTCATGGGGTGGGGGACCATGGGGCAGAGCACCTCTGGTCTATGATGAATGGTGCAGGTATAGAGAGGGAGCTTTTTAGGCAATGAAGGCTTGCACCAGTATGCAGACCTGTGTGCATCTCTCTTCCCATGTTGCTGGGTCCCTTTCTGCCAGGTGGCTGCTCTGGTGCATCATTAGACATTGTTCCAAATAGCACCGGCAGGAGTGGTTCAGCACTCAGAGGAAAACGAGCTGGTGATGGATAGCTCTGGTGATGCCAAAGTCATTAAAATATGAACCCCTGATGAAGTGCAGCCAGTGTTCCAGTGCCTGCAGCAAGGGATAGAATGACTCTCGTCCTTTCTGTGCTCAGCTGCTGGAGGTGGGGTGTGGGGACAATGCTGGTCTTTGTCCCTTCCCTTTTCCAGTTTGGTCTGAAACAGGCTGTTGTCCCTAAATATTGGTGACTCTCTAACTCATGGTGGCCCAGAATCCCTATCTGGAGAATGTCAGTTGACAAACACCTTGCCGTCTGAGTGTTTGGTGTCCCTGATGCCGTTAGTGCTCTAACGGGACTGAGGGTCTGTGGCATCCTTGGAGCTATTTTCCATCTATGTCCTACCCAGCAAGGATCACCACAAGTATTTTTTCTTGTTTGTTCTTTCTCTTCATGCTCTGTTCACTTTGGAGTCCGCACTGTAGCCAGCAATGATGCTGCATCTCTCCTCTTCCCTGCTTGGTGTTATGGAGTGTGAGTAGGAGTGCTATTCATGAGTAATTATGTGAAAAAAATGAGCCTTATTTGGGATCCATAATATTCAGGGCCAGATAACAGTGGGTGTCAGAAAGCATCCTTGTTCTAATGCCCTCTTCCTGCTCTATTACCTATTGCCAAAGATGGGGGCAGACTGGAAGTCCAGCTATCTGATAAGGCAGTTTGTGATGCTTGTATATGGAGCTGCCAGGCACTATTCAGAGCCCCAGTGACTCGCCATGAGCCTGCACCTCCCTGCCCCTGAGGCTGTGAAGTTTGGGACAGGGCAGAGCACTTCTCTGTGGCCTGAGAACAGAAATGGAAGGAGAGGATAAGGGTGCTCTCATGTAAACAATGCGTACAGGGATGGGCTCAGGAGAGATGCCTGGTGGTACCCTATGTGGTCTCTGAGTAGGGGAAAGGGAGGAGGGTACTTCCCTGTGGCCCCATGCAGGGTGTCGGGTTGGAGAAGAGGATGACATGGGCAGAGTGGCCCCATGAGGAATGGCTGCTGCAGGCCACACGCCGTTTTCCCATTAGCGAGTGTTTAGTTCAGCGTTTTAAATAATTGTGTCCTCGGAATGATATTTAAAATCCATTTGGGAGGCAATGAGGCGGGAAAGTGCCTGTGCCATTGTGATGACGCTGCGCAGGGCGCGCCACACATGCATATTACAAACTCGTTACAGACTCGTTTACACGCACGCTGCTTGCTCCCCACACAACCTCTTTCTGATGGTTCTAATGTCTCTTCCCTGCCATGGCTGCTTCTGCTTGGCACTAGAGAGAAACTTACTTGATAAGGCAGGCCTGGTGTCATCTACAGCAAAAGAAGTGAGGAGCATGCCCAGGGCAGAGGAGTGCTGGGTTTGGAAATGGGGGCTTGGGGGCCATGCTTGCTGGTGGGGCTGTCTCTCTGGTGTCCTGTCCTTCACCTGTGCTCCACGCTCAATACAGAGTGGTAGCTACTTTCTGACAAGCCCTTGCACTTACGTTCTTGCGGGCTCCAGACCCCACAGGCCCTGGGGCTCTCGGCTGCTGTGCTGTGGGCACAGATGGGGAAAGAGTTGCAGCATCTGTACCCAGGATGACTATGAAGCTGAGTACCAGCAGGCTCTGGTGAATGTCCATGAGAAGCTGCATGAGCTGGAGAGACTAGGCAGAAGGGAGCAGATGGAGCAGCAGCTTCAGCAGTGGTTCACTGAGTGCTGGTGAGTGGCTGAATGGGGTGACCCTGCTGCTATCTCTGCCTCCCTGTTCCTCTCTGACTGCCACATGGACACCCTACAGCTGTCCACCTCACCTGTAGAACATCAAAACCCTACGCTGTGTTACAAGACTCCCAGTATCACCTTGTCCTTGTACTGTTGGGGTCCTGGAGACATGAGCAATGTTCATTCTTCTCCCATTGTCCCCTCCCTCCTGATCATACTCAGCCACTTCTAGCCAAGGTCCTGGCTGTGATGTTGCATGGTGCCATTTTGTGACCAAAGTTAGTGGAGTGGGGATGAACTCCCCCCACCCTCCCCCAACCAGGGCTCTGCAGCTGTACCCAAGGGCAAGCTGTGTTCTGCCATCCACAGAGAGCACAGTAACCTCACTGGCTGCTTCCGTGACTTTCCTGGTGAGGAAATAGGTGGCTGTAGCATCCTTTTCTCTGAATAGACCTCTGAGCAGGTAAAAGCAAAGCTGGAGTAGGGACAGAGGCTGTTATATTAGAAGAGGAAGGGCAGGATATCAAACATGGGGCCTCTCTGGGGTTGAAGTGACAAATGGTCTCAGGAGGTGGGGTGAGCTTTCTCCCCACCCCACATGCTGCTTATTCTGAATTTCTAGGGTGCTGGAAACGCATATGTGGTGGGATGGTCTCAGGGTGGAGGGACTGGGTCTCACAGCCTGATGCTGAAGGGATGCTAGCTCTGATGTGATAGCACCTGATGTGAGAAAGGTGAGAAGGCAGGGGAGAAAGAAAAGGGCATGAAATTGGTGAGATCTTGGCTGCCAAGAAGACCAGGAAAGGGGCTGGAGGAGAGACAGAGATAAGGTTCAGGCCAGGGCTTGAGAAGAGCGTGAGGGAGAAGGCTGGGAAAGAAGGGGAGGGTGGTACAGTTGGGAGATGGCAGCAAGCAGAAATAGGGGCTGCAGGACCTTCCCTTTCCTATGTGTTTTGGAGCTATGTCCTCTTCCCTGTCTTAGTTTATGAGAGTAAGTCACTGGGTCGAAGGTTTTTGCCCAGGAAGATGGTGAAGGTTTGATCTTGGCTTCACCCGAGTTCCTGCCAGCGATCAGTGAAGCATTCACAAAGTACTCAAGTAAGGGGGACTGCATACTGTGGTTGGGAGGGAACTGGAGCTGCTGTAACTGCAGCACAGAACAAGAAGCCAGAAAGTGACACTTAATGGTTGGTGGCTTGCAGGGTTTATGTGCACGTGTTTGCAGGCAGTTTAACATGATATATCCCCCTTACTGTTCCCTCCCTCTGCATGTATATGTGAGTAGGGAGGCTCCAGCTGAACCTTTGCCTTGCTCTCAGAGACTACGGTTGCCTGTGGTCAGGGCATTACACTATTTTCAGTACACAGGGCTTTGGGCAGTGGCTCTCCACTTGGCACTTCCTGTCTCACTGACCAGTTACAGCTGTGGTGCAAGAGGCATAAACCCATCTTGGGCTGCCAGTCCCTTGCTTACTAGTGCCTTCCAGTGTGAAGGGAGGAAATCTGAAATGCAGGCATTTAGATTAGCACATGTACTGGATGCTTGGCTTCACTTACCGAGACCCTGAATGTTGTCTGATGCCCCCCTTAGCTGTCAGTGGAGGGCACCTGGCTGCTCTGTATGCCAAGCTTTATTCTTCATGTGCATCCTGGTTCAGCTGAACCAAGCCAGGCTGTCACATGTTTGTGTGTCAGCTGTCTGTGCAGTCACCCTGCCAGGGGATGGCTCAGAGGTGCTGTAGGGAACAGGAAGGGCTCTGCTGTTGAGAAGGCAGCACTTTTTCCCTAATGGTGGCAGTGGGCTGAAACACAAGAGGGAAAGGCTTGACATGAGGATGAATGAGGTGATAAGAGATGTGCTGAGATGTCCTCCTGAAGGATGTGATATGGATATAGAGGGGTCTTCAGGGTGGAAGTCCTGATGCCTGTAGGAGTGAGGACAAAAAGGAGCTAGAAGGGTCCATCTGGTGAAGTCCAGCTACCCCATCTTTGCAGCTCTTTGGGGGAATCAGGATGAATCTAGCACTTTGGAACAGCAGTATGACCTGGAGCTGATCAAGGCACAGAAGAGGAAGGAGGTAGAAAAAGATTCACCTGCTTTTAGTCACAGGATAATGATGTTAACGAGTGAAACAGCTTCTCTGTTCCGTAGGATAGTTGGTGCAGCCCAGGAGAGAAGCCAGGCAAGTCAACAGAAGGGTTTCTAATGCGATCTCTCTGTCCAGCAGAGAAGATGGCATGGTCCAGGAGAAAGGTGGTTCCGGCTGTGTGCTGCAGTCCAGGTGTGGTGCCATGGGATCCCTGCCATTAGCTCTCAGGCACTCCTGTTGCCTTTCCTGGGGTCTCTGCCAGATCTCTCCAGTGACCCCCAGCCCCATCAGTTGTAGGACGGGGTAGAGAATACCTCATTCCAACTGGTTCAAACTCCTGTGGCACCTGATGATTGGATGTTGCCACTGCTGGTACTCACAGCTTGCCCATCTGGAAGGTTCTTCACGTGTTGGCCGTGACACAGCGATTAACAGGTTAGGATAGGGTAGGATAGTAATTTGAGGGTAAGCAAAGCTTAACCAGTCCCAACCCTATGTCAAACTGCCACAACATCCTAGCTAACGCAATCCTCT
This sequence comes from Struthio camelus, assembly GCF_040807025.1. Lineage (NCBI taxonomy): Eukaryota > Metazoa > Chordata > Aves > Struthioniformes > Struthionidae > Struthio > Struthio camelus. The sequence goes on from NC_090943.1 coordinate 215,806, forward strand.
CCATGTCCTACAGAGTGAGCAGTAATGACTGGGGCAGGGCAGGGTACTTCAGCAGCATCTTTCACCCCTCCAAATGTAACTCAGAAGAGTCAGAAGCCTGAAGACACTTGCTGAGCTCCTGGGGTTCTCACAGGAGACTGTCTTTTCTAGCCTCAGGAAACTTGTTTTATTTCATTCAAGCTGCTTTACCCAAGGTGTGCATGTCGCTTACTCTGCTGGACTGTGTGTAGGCAGCCAGTCTCAATGGCCTAGTGGAAATGCTAGGCTCCCAAGAGCTGGAGGTGTCCAAAGGGAAGGCATCTGTATGCAGTCCCTCACAATTTTCACTACTGCTTCTGCTGCAGGCCTCTACCTAGGTACCCTAACCTTAATTTTTTTTTTCCCTTCCCCCACTTCTGTTCTGTTTCTTCCTCAAGTGGAGGCACAGCGCAGTGCAGAGCAGAGACTTTGCAGAGCAAACTAGCAAGCGTATGAAGAAGGTTTCAGGGCTGCCTCTTGCCCCTCTCCTGTGCCCAGCCTGCCTTGGAGATCAGCTCCAGCAGCTGATGATAAACTGTTGCAGAGGGGGGAGGTGGCGGAGGAGAGCTGCCAAGTGGAACTATTTATACTGTCTGAGTCAGGCCTGTGCCTGAGTCCAGCCAGACACTGGAGTGCTGGAACCCAGAGGCAACCCACAAAGGACACAGCCTTGAACAAGAAGCTCTGGGCTGCAGCAGCTTGTTTACTGTAAGGTTCAGGCTTGCCCCATGTGTTCCCAGTGATGGACTGCACCTTTTCCTTCAGCTCCGCCACGCTGTGCTCACTGCAGCTGGACGAGGAACAGCTGGATCAGTGGAAGTACTCTCAGCGCCTAAGGCCAAGACACAGAGAGGGCAACCTAAACCCAGTGGGCCAGGGATGCCAGAACAGAGCCACTGGAGGTGGCCGCACAGAGCCACTGGAGTGCCGGGACCTGCTGGTCCAGAATGCACTCTTCACTGGGGACCTGGAGATGGTTCGAAAGTACTTCACGAAGGGTGCAGCTATCAATCTCATAATTGAGACCAAGGGTGATGAGCTGCGCTGGACTAGCAGGAAATTTGGTGGGTATGCAGGGCTGGGACGTTGGTGGTTGGGAAGACCCCAGGGTGGGGATCAGGGATAGAGCAGAGGCATCTGGGAAAAGTGCTGGGAGGAAGCCCCAGTCATGGAGACAGGGTGGTGGAAGAGGGACATGAGGGAAAAGAAGTTTTTGGGAGAACAGAGCTGCAGAACAAACTACCAGGATTGTTGCAGGTCTACTGAGAAGTGATGAGAACAGGGTGTTTGGGAGGGGTCTCAGAGAGGAAGAACGTCAGGACTGACCTGACTGAGACTGCTGGGATGGATATGAAGTATGTGTGAGGTGGAGAGCGAGTGCTTTAGTGAGAAGGCATTGAGTGGCATAGGGATGCTTTTCCTGCCTTGTGCCTTGTTGGGTCTGTTCCAGTCCACTAAGAACTGGTCTGTGACATGCTCTGGGAATAGCAGAGAGGTCCTGGCAGTGCCCTTCAGCATTGTGGGCTGCTGCTTGGGAACCAAGCCACAGTCACTCCACGCACCTATTGCTGATGCTATGGTGACATCCAGGTGTCAAGCAGAGCCATTGATATCCCTGTTTCAAACACTGACTTTGGCGGCTGTGGGGGAGTTGATATGGGAGAGTTAGCGGTGATCGCTAACTGCTAGCAGTGATGAGGGGCCTTTGCTCCAGAACAGAAGCATTCATTCCAGGCCTAGTTTTGCTTTTCCTTCATGAACGAGGTTTGCACCCTTCCAGCTATTTTATTCTGAGAGACAAGCTGGGCGAGGGGGGCAGGAATCTGATCTGCTAGAAAGATGACAGAAGCAAGCCTGTTCTGAGTGACGGGAGACAGAAGCCGGTCGCCCTTGGTACTTCCTCCCATCCATACACCTCACCGTACCTTCTGCCTAGGTATGTCTTGTCTGCACTACACATACCTCCGTGCTCTTTGGTCCCTTTTGATTAGGTTTTCATCAATGTCATCTATGAACTTTTCAGTCCTGGAGTAAGTGGCATGACTGATGTAGGCTGTGTCAAGGGGAGAGGTGTCCTTAGGAATGTGGAAGGCCACGTGTTCTTGCTGCTGCCTATCTGCTAGTAGTGTGTTGCAGGCAGGCGGGATTTAAGACGAGGAGTGTCAAGTGTGAAAGGGGAGCATTACTGGGAGTGTTTGTGCTACTCACTTTTTCCATAGATGATGCTGGAGGTGAAAGCCTCACTGTGCCAGAATAGCAGAGCTGCTGATGAAGGCTACTTCCCAGAGGCGTAGGTTCCTTATAGTGTCCTAGCAGCAAGCTATGGAGGATATTGATAAAGCTTGAGCCTGACTGTTTTTTGGGGATCTGAGCTAACGAGAGACAAACACATAGGGTAGGCTTGGAGATGCAAGTGCTTGATACCTTTGGGTGCTGAAAGCTATTTACTGAGTGCCAAGGTCTGTATACCCAAGGTTTTGAATTTTTATAGTCTACGTAGGGAAAAAAAGGCAAAAAGTTATTACTCTTTTTGTGTAACTAAGACCTCTTGTCAGAAAAATATTAATTGCACTTTTTAACTCTGAAGTGTTCCTGTCGTGTGCTGGGCTGACAGACCCTTGAACAGTAAGCCAGTCTGCTTGCAGAGATTTCTGCCCCAGAGACAGCAGAACAGCTTATGTAAAACAACTTCGCCCAGAAATTGCTCTTATCACCAAACTAACAAGATATGAAAAACCTAACCAAACACCTCCGTCCATCAAGCACAGACCACAAATGTACTGCAAGATTTATCAAGCAGGGATACAGAGCAAAAAAAAAAAAAAAAAAGCAAACCTACATGCTACCAAAGTCTTTGGTCCCTGACCTGTAGGGACTTTTTCCCAAAAACTATCCAGTGAGCAGCCCTAAAGGTAGATTCCAGTGACTTGGCCTTTCCTGAGGCCAGGAACTGATATTTTAATATCCCAACTGATATTTGAAGGAGCCCAGAGGAGGTCTAAGTTGAACAGTGTTACTGACACTATCTCGCACAGCCCTTTGTCTCTCTGGCAATGCTCTTGTGAGCTAGGAACTCTGACTCCCGTTGGATACCTATTTATAGCTTTGGGGAAACTGAGAATCCCAGCAGGTGAGGCAGTCTGCAAAGGCTTCCCTCTTTTTAACCCCTTCTTGCACTATGTTGTAGCTAGACTAGTTGGTAGTCAAATCTGCTCAGACAGAGGATGCTGGAGAATATGAGTAAAATATATAGCTTGGTCATTTATTTTTCCCTACTGAGAAGGGTAGAGTTCCTTATCTTATCCTCTTCTCTGGTCCCCCAGATAATCATTGTTTGGTGGTCTATTGGAGTCAGTTAACTTGGTTTATAGCTGCATGATCTAAGTAGTTCCATGACGGGAGCTGTGAGCAAAGAGCCGGCTCTGCTTTACTGCTGTGCTGGATGATGCTAATGTTGTGTAACCAAAGCAGGGGCAGGATGGGCTTATACAGTGGAGCAGTGGGAAGTGGTCTCCCAGGGTGAAGGGACAGTGGTGAGGAACCCTAGTGGAGGGGACTGTCAAAGGAAGGGAAAAGGCAGTACTGAAACAGTGCAGGAGCTCTCTGCAAGACTGAATTTCAAGGAAAAGGAGGAGGGGTTTGAAAGGACAACTGTCTTCTATATTTTTACTTCACTTGTAATGGACCGTTTACCACCTTGTACCTATTCCTACCTATCCTTTGTCTTTAAGCTTTGATAAAAAGAACTCTCCTCTGATTTGTTTAAAAACCTGTCTATTGCCATGGGCTTGGATGGAACCAGCAGATGGGGGGTTGCAGTGCTGGAGATAAGAAAGAAGGCAAGGGCTGGATAATGCACACTGTTGGGGTATGGAGGCAGCTGGGTCAGGCTGTTGTGGCCTGGGCAGCAACTGGGTGATTATAGTCTGTGTGTTAAATGGAGGCCAAAAGGCGAGATGGGTGCCTTAGAGTGGTTGGCTGTGGGACTACTTCCTTCTCTGGCTTCTCTGTGCTGCCCTGTCTCCTTCTCTACCCTCCAGGCTCCTCTCCTACCCTGCCTTGTATGGGGCCTTTCCCTTTACAGCCAGTTGCTGCAGAGGTGTTGCTGCCCAGGAGGAGTGTCCTTTTCTGCCTCAAGGGCAAACATTTGGTCACAAGGTTCCCCAGAATAGAAGAGCTGAGACCTGAGCTGTACCCAGCCTGGGCCAGCAGTGATGTGGCACATCCCTGCTCCCTGCAGAGTGCACCGGGGCACACAGAGGGCTCTTTGGTGCAGAGCATAGGGCACTGGTGGGGCTGCGCCCACAGGCTCAGAGCCTGGTCAAGGAGGCGGCTGCAGGTCCAAGCCCGGCTCCTACCTTGAGTCTGGGTACTGTATCATGGGCACAGCAGACAAGAATCAGGAGCCCATTTGCACACGGAAGGTGAATGGCCCTGCCCAGGCCTACTGGCAGGCCCTGCTGAGGGGGGATCAGGGGATTATAGCAGAGATCCTCAGCAACCCCCAGAATAATCTGAGTCCCAGCTCTGTGTTTGACATCAGCAACCTGGAAGAGTGGAAAAACTACCGTTTCAACTTCCGCTGGCTGAGTATGCAGGGGGTGGTGGGGCAGGCAGCATGGCCCAGCTGGGCAGGGGCTCAGATCCTCTTGCTTATGCTGCAGGGCATCACTGCTGCTGGGTGGGGTGTGGTGGGCACTGTTTGGGGTGTGGAGTGGGGATAGGAGTGAGAGCACTGGAGAGTGGCTGGGTCACCTGTGCTGCTTGTGGGAGACTGTACCTACGTCTTGGAGTGCCAGCTGTGTCCTGGGGTACCTGGCTCTTCTAGCCTGGGAAGCTGCCTGGGCTTCCCTGCCAGACAAGGGAGAATCAAGCTTCAGGTTGTGCTGCTCCTGTGACCATGCCTGTAGCCTGGCTCTGTGTGCCTGTCCTGTCTGTGTGCATCCTGTGCTGTTCTCTTTGTGGGTTGTGCTGGGCAAGGGAATGTCACAGCTCTGCTCTGGGCCCTTGGAACAGCTCCGTTTGAATCTGGTCCTTCCAAACACAGTTTGTGCCACACTGCTTCTGGGAGAAAGAGATGAGAGAGATGTTGAGCCTGTCATGCAATTGGGGACATAGTCCTCCAGCTCAGCCTGGAGGAGCTGCAAGAAGCATGATACAGGGACTGCAAGCGTGATTTGGGCTGTAACAGCTGCAGGCTGTTTGTCAGCAGACCACACCAGCTCAGCAATGGTTCCAGCCAGGTCAGAGTCTTTGAGAGCTGGCAGGTTTCAGCTTCCTGCTCTGTCCTCGGCCCCAGATGCCCACCTCTGCCCAGGCTTGCTTATCCATGTCATGCTCAGGGCCTGAATATCCTATATGCGTGCCCTGGCAGCCTGCTCCCATATCTCCTTGTTTTACTGCCTGGTTCCTTGTATTTGTGGTCCTTCATGCATGGTGCTCTTCCCAGGCCACCTTGCTGCTTCCAGCCCTGCCTGTGCCCCTGGGTCCTTCATCTACTCTCCTCCTGCCAACAGAAGTCCCTGTGCTGCATGACTGAGCTACAGAGGAAAAGTCCGCTCCCCTGGAACAGCCTCTGCCCCAAGGCTCCCTGACAGTGTGACCACGTAGCCTAAAGGGACACCCTCTGACCTATGCCTTTTACAGGCCAGGCAAAGGGCAAGGGCCTTGTGGGGAAGTGGCTGGCAGGAAGAGGCAGCCCCTGTTTCTTGAGAGGGGAGGTATGGCAGGTACCATGGGGGAAAGGGCAGGTCTGGGCCCAGGGCTTTTGTGCGCTCTATCTGGACATGGATCCCTGACCCCTCTCTTTCCCTGCAGGGCTGTGGTCTCTGACCTATCAGCAGGAGCTCACCGCGCCACTGCACATCACGGCCAGCCGGGGCTATGCAGACTGCCTGCAGTTCCTGCTGCTCAGGGGTGCTGCTGTCAACTTTGCACCAGGGGGCAAGACTGCCCTGCATGAGGCTTGCACAGCAGCCAGTACAGACTGTGTGCGCCTGCTGCTCAGCTTTGGAGCTGACCCTGAAGCTGTTTCTGAGGATGGTTACAAGCCTCTGCATCTCTGCAAGAGCCCAGACTCCATCCAGTGAGTTCTGTCTGGTGGGCCATGGTAGACCTCCTTCCCCCACAAGCCTTATCCTATGCAGGAGGGGTCCCTACTCATCTCTGCAGGCGGGACAGCAGCAGTAGCTGCTGAATAGGGTGGCCGCATGGTGTTTTCCCAGAGCAGGTGCCACCACTGAAGTCCAACAGCTGCCTACAAGCTCAGTCCTCAGAGCCAATGCAGTTGAGCCTGGCGCTGCTGTCTTGCCATCTACCAGCAGTGCAGGGCCTATGGGTCGCACTGTGACGCTCAGGCCATGTGCTGTGCAGACAGGCCTCCGGGTGGGTGGGTGGGAGCTGACTCTGGGTGTGAGACACTTACTAAAGCTCTGTGGAAAGCTGGCTACAATTAGGGTAACAGCATGTCTGCTCACCAGCACTCCCAGCTTAAAGCCACTGCTCCAGGGCATGGGGAGTAGGGGTTTCTGGATTCTTGGGAGAAGTGAGAGCCGTGGATTGGCACAGCTGGGACGAGAAGGGTAGGGGGGTAGGTTGGACAGGAGTTAAGAGAGTCTGTCACTAAGTCATCTTGGGCCACATAGGTGTGTCCAGCAGCTGCTGCAGCATGGTGCCAGTGTGAACAGCCGGACAGAGGAGGAAGATGACACAGCACTGCATGTGGCAGCACGGCATGGCCTAACAGACCACGTCCAGCTGCTTCTGCGCTATGGGGCAGAGCTGGAGGCAAAGAATGAGGAGGGACAGACCCCACTGAATGCTGCCTGTGCTCAGCCCCACCAACCCCAGGACATGGAACGCTACTACAGGGTCTGCCAGCTTCTGGTGGAGAGTGGTGCTAACATCAATGCTGCAGACAGGGACCGCCAGCACCCGCTTCACTTGGCCTGCAAGAACACCAATCCTCAAGTAGTGGAATTACTGCTGGCCCGGGGTGCAAACGTCAACATCATGAACTACAGCGGCAACACGGCACTGCACAATATCCTGCAAGCCACTGCCTACAAGCTGGAGCACCAGCCAGAGCTTGTGGTCCGAGTCCTGCTCAACTACGGTGCCATCCGCATCTGGCCTGGCTCCCTCCTTAAGGTGCAGGACCCACAGCTTTGCCCAGAGCAGGGCAGGAATGGAAGGCAGTGGACCCTGAGGTCCCTGTGAGAGCAAGGATGTCACTACTGCCGCAGGGCTTGTCCTCTGCCAGCTTCCTAGCTCTCTGTCCTGTCTCTCTCTTCCCAGTAGTTGGGGGAGGGGAAGCCTTAGGGGATGCCCTGAAGCTCTCTCCTGGGGCGAGTTCTCCTGCTTCTGTTACCACTGTCTGTTCACTAGGCTGTGTGGACGGTCCCTACCCATAACGTCCCTAGTCATTTGGCCTAGAAAATATTAGCTCCTTTCCTCTCAGGTGGTCTGTTTCCTCTCTGGGACATGCCTTCCAACTCATGCTGTCTCTGCAAGACACCAGCAAACGAAGGGTTAATTGCTTGTCTTAATTCCTGAGCAGTGCAATAATTACCCAGCCCGGAGATCAGCAGATTGCTCTCCCCTTTGGGAAAATACAGGAAAATCAACAATTAACACTAATTAATCTCCTATTAACGCCAGATAATGAGGATCACTTGTACAGCCGGAATAGGCTCTGACAGCTACTGCTGGCCTGGGCCATAGAGAGTGGGTGCCAAGAGCCAAGGGGGGAACCCACCTGGGTGCCGCTGTCTGGGGTGGGGTCTGCTCCGAAGACCACATTGGTGGCATAAAATGCACAGGCGCAGTGTGTCCCTTGCACCTACATGTGGTGTAAAACACAGGCATGGTACACACCAGAGATGCCTGTGTAGCACAAAACATGTGTGATATCTTCCTGGAGCTCTGTGTAGCACCTAACATGGGCACAGCGCTGCCTGGGCCCCGCATCGCATACAGCGCAGATACAAGATGTCTCTGCAGCCTCCCTTGGTGCAGGCACACTACATCCCTGAGATGCCTGTGCAGCACTCAACAGAAGCACTGTATGCTGTAGTCTCTCTGCACACAAAATAGGTGCCAGTCCTTGCCCCAAAAAAGCTCATGTTCTAACCAGACAAATATGAGGAAAGGGGCCTGGCGTGAAGCAGAGTACTGGTTGCTTACAAGCCATGTTTAGTGGTAAGACAGATGAAGGGGATCTGTATCCCAGCTACATACCTCAGTCCCTGCACCTGGGCAGAGGCTGTGGGGACCTGACTGGGCTGAAGGCAACCATGCTGCACGTGTTGGGTGTTGGCTTGGTCTCCCTCTTTGCAGGATGCTCTGAGAGCTGGAGTGGTGCTCTGAATCTGCCCACCATCAATGGGTTTGATCCCCCAGGACAGAATGAGGGAAGGGAAGTCATTCCCTGGATTTACTAAGGTCATTTTTGAATATATGCGGCTTTTTCAGTATGTGAAGATGGGGCCTGCAGGAGCTTGACCGCTTGCTGTGCCCATCTGCTCTCTCCCTGGCACAGGTGCTGCGGTACTGCCACACCTGCCCTCGTGTCATCGAGGCCCTGATGAACAGCTATGAGCATGTGCGTGTCTCTGAGGACTGGGTGGAGGCTGTTCCAGCTGAGGTCGTGCAGGTGAGGGATGCATGCTGCTGGCTGGAGAGGGTGCAGCCAGGCTACCCTGGGCAAGGTGCCGGGGGGGATAGGGCGAGGGGCCTTTGGGTAGGACTGGAGGCTTGCAGGGCAGAGGGGTGGTGCCGCTGGGGAGTAGTGGTGGATGTACTGCAATAATTAAGGCAAAAGGGGTAACTAGCTCTGGCTCTTTCTCTCTGCTTCCAGGATATCTATAGCTTTAGCTGGCTCTGATCCTCTCTTCTCTTCCTGTAGAAATACCCACGTTTTTACCAGTCGCTCTTCTCCCTGGAGCAAAGTCCTCGCTCCTTGCAGCACCTGGCTCGCTGCACGCTCAGGACCTTCCTGGAGGGCCGGTTGCTTCGAGTCCTGTCGCAGCTGCACCTGCCAAGTGCCTTGCACCGGTTCCTGCTGCTCGGCTTTGAGGACGTTCTCTACTAAGGGATGGAGCTTGACTGTGTCTCTCTGTGCCTGCGTTCGGTCCCTGCCAGTGCAGCCTGTGCCAGCGCAACTAACCCCTTTCCCTACCTCCTGCCCAGCCATGTTATCTTCCCCCCGCACCAATCCTGCCACCGTGTCCCTGTCCCTGTCAGCTAGCCCATGCCAGCTCTGCCTCATGCACCTATTTTGGAGCACTCTGTTTACCCATGCTAACTGGGGCAAACTCCAGATTCACTAAGAAAAACAAGAGGTGGGGATTAGGGCATTTTGTGGGACCAGCAGCAAGTATTCGCCATTGATTGCGGTGTTAGTTGCAGGATACCAATTTGCCCTATCCCAAATCTGCAACTCTAGCCTAAGCCGAGCCTCTGGTGCCGTGGGCGTTTGTTGGAATACTGCCTTTTATGAAGCCCTTTACAGTTTGTACCCAAGAGCGTTTGGAATAAAACCTGGTCTTCGTTTATGACTATCAGAGTACAACTTCTGCCTTGCCTTGAAGGCTGTCCCTAGTAGGGCCCATGCATGTGACATGCCATGCATAGTGGCATGTAACAGGCACATGCACTCTCAGATGTATGCATTTGTCTGCCCTTCAGAGGGCACGGAGGAGCGTGTGGTGGGTGTGGGGCTGAGGCCTTCCAATCAAGCACTTCTTATGCAGGGACAATGCCTGGGGTTGCCTGGCCTTGCAGCTTGGGGCCAGAGAGCAGTGCTTGTGGCTATGCCGAGGACCTCCACGTGGACGAGTGGCATGGTCAGAGAACACGGCTCCCCTGGATGCAGGGCAGCCAGCGTCTGCCAGAGCACAGTGCAGGCTTACTCACTGCTGCCTGGGCTGCACCACACGCTGGGCAAGCTGAAGGGTAAGGTTTGCCTCTGCAATTTAGAGACAAAGTTATAAAGAGATTAAAGCATCAGCCACCCTTAAATGGCTTGCTGGAAGCTAACCCCATTCCCAGCTGCGGGTTCAGGCTCCGCTGCCTTCGCAGGCTGCTGCTCAGGGCTGAGGCTGCTGGCTGCTGACAGCTTTAGGCTTCACGGACTGACCCCGCACAGGTCACTGTCCACTGCAGTTCTGCTGGTGCAGCCACGGAGTGTGACGGGAAAAGCAGCAAATGTGCTCAGGGCTCTTATGGCCATTGGTGAAATGTCAAAGCAGGTCTAAAAAACACCTATTTTCCCCGAAGCAGAGGAGTTCATAAAGTGGCCTTGCACCTAGTGATGTGTGTCTGCTAATGAGAGACTTTCCTGCATGCTGAAGAGGAGCAGCAGTTGCTGTCTAAAGAAGGGCCCTGACATAATAATTCTTATACCCCTGTTTACTCTTTCTCTCAGACAATCCGTTGCAGTTCATCCATGAACTTGCATGGTAACACTCAGGAAACAACACATTATAAACATTCTTTAGCTTTCTCTTTTCTTGGAGCGCATGACTTGCATCAGGAATGTGTTTTATGGCTTCTTGCTAGTGTTCATCCAATGTATTACATACTGCACTTTCCTACATCGTTTCTGATAGATGTTATATTAATAGCCCAGAAAAGAAACTAACTCAGCACGTGGAATGTACCAGTGCTTTACTTTTGTGTCAGGACTCGGGATTTCTGTGGCAAGACCCTTACACCATTGAGGTTGTGCCTGGGCTAGAAGTTGGAGCAGAAGGATGGGGAACAGTTTGGCCCCATTTCAGAGCTCAGCCCAGGAACTTTGCTTTATTTCTTCAGTGACGCTGGCTGTATGACGTGGGAGATGGAGAAGGTAACCCTGCCATGTAAATTCTTAGCCTAAGGGTGAGGCCGTGTCATGGATGGCAGGGGCTGTGGTAGGGGGACGATGTTGGTGTTGGGCAAGTGTAGTCGTTTTGTTGATGTCAGCTTCCTGTGATGAAGCCTGATGGTCTGCAGCTCTGCCTTGGACAGAGCTCTTGGTTCGCAGTTGCTCACACTCCTTGTGCTTACTCTCAGTCCTGTTGCTATCAGCGTGCAAGGACTAGTGGCCTTTTGCTGCTTCTCAGCACCACAGGAGCGAGGTGCCTTTGGAGACTAGTGAGCAGGAAGGGCTGAGTGCCTTGGCACACAACAGCCCGAGGGTATTCCACTGTCAAACAGTTCTGGGAAACGCTGGCTTTTGGGGGCCACTACTTTGGGGCAGGGCAGATGGGGGCTGTTCAGAAGTGTTCTGGGTTTTGATGCCAGTCACGCAGTGGTGCAGGATGGGGGTCCACCCCACAATGGCTTGGCAAGACACCACTGCAACCTGGTCCATGGCTCGGCAGAAGGAGTACAGCGCAGGGTCCCTGTTGCTCTCAGATCGCTGTAGTCAGGGCTTGTGTTGCTTATGCAGTGCAAGGTGATGACTGTAGTGCATTAAAATCACACACAGACTTCAGTCATCTGGGACTGTTTCTACAGGTCTTAAGGTAGGTGTAAAGGCAGGGAGGGTATTCGAGTTAGAGTCTTCCAAGGGAACAACAAGCAAAAGAAAACCTTTTTTTCACGCACACATAATTATACCCTAGGGGTCTTTGGTACAGGATGTTCTAAAGGCCAAAGACCTGCTAATGTTCAAAAAAAGAATCACAGAAGATGGAGTCATTGGTGGCCATTAACCAGGATGGGCTGGAAGCTGCTGCTGGCTCAAGGAGCGCCTGTACTGCTGCTGGCTGGGAGAAGATACACTGGGGCAGCATTGCAATTTACTCCTCTTGGTCCCCCCCCCCCGGCCGCTCTTACACCTCAGTACCACGTTCGCCTTGAATCAGAAGCAGGAAGCCAGGATGATGTCACCTCCTTCCAGTTCGCCATGCTTTTTGTGGCCTTTCAGAACGGTCTGTTTATGGGAGCAGGTCCTGTATTCGAACTCCCAAATTCTGTTCGCTTTTCTGTAGCATTAATGTTTAGCCAAATCACGTCTGTGACCAGGAGGAGGAGCAGAAAAAGGCAGGTCCCCTTTTGGTGGCAGCACAGACTTGGATTGCCTTAAGCTGGACGTACATCTCTGATGTGGGTGGATCTCCGGGGCTCCCCTCGCAGCTACCGGTCTGGCAGGCAGGGGATCCGGGAGTAAGCGGGAGGGCTGAGGTCAGACAGACGCCGAGGGAAGGAACTGGTCGCTGGGCACAAGTCCTTATAGACTGGTTTTCATCTATATTCCTGCTGAAATTAAAAAGGAATAATTCTGTGGTGCATAAGGCTACCGCTGAGTAGCCGTTTTCCACCAATGTGAGCCTAATAGGAAGAGGGAGTATCTTTCGCAGATTGATTAATTTACTTGGAAAAAAAGATCACAAATCTTTTGGGTACTGAAGCTCTTCTTCAGATGGAAACAGTTTGAAAATTTCTAGCTAAGTATAGCTTGAGAAAACAGGCTCTGAGTTTAACTCAGTTGTGCTAATCAATTAGCAGTTGATTTTTAGAAACATTTACAAGACAAAATTAAAACGGTTTGATGCTCCTGAGCACGTATTGGCAATAATAACAAGCTTTCTTACTTTTTCTCAGGCTTTCCAAAGGGAAATTTCTAATGCAGCACTGAATGCCCTTACTGGCACAGGAGTTGCCCCAGGGTGAGAGCTGCAGGCCCCACGTGGGGCATTAGCGCGGGGCTCGCGGGTCTGATGTGCTGGTACCGAGGCCGCAGCCCAGCGCCCAGACCACAAACTCAGCCACACGCAGGCGGCCCCCGACCGCAACCGTATCCCAGGGTGCCCGAATTTACCAGTCATTTTGTGAACCCGTGGAAGAGTGAGCATTACCATATCCCTGGGGCAAGGAGATCATGACTTAGTTGCACATTGTGTTGATTGCCTCCTTTTATTTGTTTTTATGCTGTCACCTTCTAGTTTCATTTAGTGCCCTTTAATGCGTATACTCGAAGAGTCTGCAGGCAGCTCTAGTCTGTTCCTCCTCACCGTGTTATTGGTGATGTTGTAGATCACTCTCACTCCTTGCCTCGCTCAGGCTGCCGTTCTTGTCGACAGTGTCACTCCCGTATGGAAGCTGCTATAGTTATGTACAACTTATTCTTTACAGTGTGGATGGGAGATCTGCCCAAACTCCTTGATTACCATGGAGTCATATTTCATGAAATTTCATTTCACAAGATTATTTCACTAAGCTTGTAAGTTTTCCAAAAAATGATATCAAATTGTTTGAAATCACATCATTTACTTTAAAATGCTAGATGACATTAATTTGGGTTCTAGCTTTTACTAACTCACCCAGAACATCCCTTGGCTGCTTGTCTATGATTGTTTTGGATCTATGTTGAACTAACTGCACTATAGTTTCTTGAGTATCCATGTGATCACATTTAAATACTAGTAAGACATTAGATTTTTTCCCCTCAGTTATCTTAAGTTCCCCAGTGTGCCATGATTTGTTAGAAAGAAAAAAAAAATCAATGGTTCAGTGAACTCATTAACCAATTAAATACTCTTAGACGCAAGTTATCTTTCTACAGATTATAAAAACTGTTGCTTTAAGTTTGTCTTTAGCATCTTCCTTAATTACTGGTGGAATAAAATGTGGTATTTCACTACCACTGTGAAATATGAATATTACCCATTGTTGTTTGAAACACAGAGCAAAAATATTTATTGAGGTCATCTGCTGTGTGTGTGTGTGTGTGTGTGTGTGTGTGTGTGTATGCACGTGCATGGAAAGTGGTAGGTGCACACATAGAAATGGGGGGGGCCGGTGCACAGATACTGCGCTTCTTTGGACTCTGCTGCTAGGGTATCCTGCTCCAGGGTCCGCATTTCAAAAATGTTGATAAATGGAGAGGGTTCAGAGAAAGCCACAAGAAGGAGTGGTGGGTTGCCAGCAACGGCCGGCAGCAGAGCTCGGAGTGGAGGGGGCCGTGCCGCTGGGCACCGTGCAGCCCCACGCGCAGCCACGGCGCTTGCTCGTCGGTCCCGGACGCGTGGGGTCGGATGGGCTGGTGGCACCCTTCCGCGACCGCCGGGCTAACTGCGTCCAGCCACGTCGCCACACTGAGGTCCGTCACTGGCCCCATCAGAGGTTACCAGACTTTCCGAGGAGGGGTGAGGTGCAGGAAGTGCTGCAGAGCTTGTCCACCATCGCCACAGCGTCCAACGAGCACACAAGGTACACCTAGAGCCAGGCTGGGAGTTGAAACTGGGCAAATACAGACTAGAAAAGGCACATTTTTAATAGCAAGGGTAATTAATCTAGTAGTTAATTTCCTCTTAGAATAACTACATCCATCATGGTGGATGTAGATTTTCCGTCTCTGACATTTAAAAAAAAAAAATCACCAGAAAATTTGTCTTAGCCCAGGCCAGAATCCATCCTGGGTGGTGCTTTGCCTGAGTCTCAGGGAGACCCGACTGCTTAATTACAGCTCTGCCATCCGTAGTCTTGTCATCCTTCCACACGGCTCTATCGCTGGCCTCCATCACTGCTGGGACTGTGTTTGGCACCAGGGTAATTAAACAGTTTCACGTTTCCCTTAATGGTCCTGTTCACTGACACTTCATTGACATCCCTGGCTTCCTCTCCATTTCCTGCCCCACGATGGTCACCACGCTCCCACCTGAGAAGCCTATTTGGGATATTCAGACCCTCCGAGGCTCTTTGACTTGTGTCAAGAGGAGCTTCAAGCGTTTGCCCCAGACTGCAGCCCCAGGCTGAAGCAGCCCCTCCTGGAGTGCCCACAGAGCTCTTTGCTGGACTCCTTGTGTGGTTCCCATGGCTGCTTTGGCCCTGCAGCAGCGCTCCTGAGTGCCGGGTGCCGCTGGTGCTTTCTCATGAGGAGCATGGGTCCGTGTGCTTCCTGCACTTCTGCTGCCAGCCAGATGCCCTGCAGCGGGTCCTGGTGTCCTGAGGTGCATGTGCAAACTTCGGTGAGCAGCCGCTTGCCTGCACATGCTCTCCGGGCCAGCAGCCTCCGCTCTGTTCCTCTGGCTCATCACCAGATGTCAGCAATGCCACTCACAGCTGCTCCTTCCCACCCGCCTTTCCTCGCCCAGCTCCCACCACGGGACACGGGCTTGGGCCAGACTCAGGCAGGTGCATGATAACAGCCTGTGACTTCTTAAATTCAGTCCTATGCCTCACTCTGATACCTGGAAAAATACTGCAGCAACTAACTAAACAATCTGTAAGTGCCTGGAAGATAATAAGGAGCTCAGTCAAGACGCAGAGTTGGTCAGCGAAGACTGCTTCTTTTTGCATCAGGATAAAAGGTCTGTGGAAAAGGGATAGAAGCAGCAGATGTCATGGGTCTTGAATTTTTTTAATTTCACACAGTCTCACATGATGTTCTCAAAATGAAGTTAAGGCAGGACAGTATAGAGTAAATTACTATTAGGTGAGAGCATATCTAGTCAGAAAATCATATTCAGAGTTATTAACAGTACTCGAACTCCAGTGATACATGGAGGGGGTTACCTGGAGGCCTGTCCCACACGTCGCACTATGCTATAGTTGTTGAAGACTTGCTTGAAGGAACAGAGACCACGCTTATGTACTCTGCAGAAGACGCTGGGCTGCAGCCCCAGCCCCAGCCCCATCTCAGCCAGGACACATACCAGGTTCTTCCAGAGGCCCAGCAAAGCCCAGCTGCAAAAGCTAAGGTAAGGCCTCACCCACCAGAAGTGGTGCAAGCTGCAATCTGCAGGGATGTATTCTGAAGAAAGGAGAACTGAGTGATGACACAATAATAGTCTCTAAACTTCAAAAAATTACCTGTAAAGAAGAAGAGAATACACTGTTCTTCACTTTCATGGTAAGTACTGAGGGCAGGGAGTCAAAGTGCAGGCAGGGACATGTCAGTTTGGCCCCAGCAAAAATTTTTCCTGTGACCTTGAAGGACAGTGGCTGTAAGGAATCCTTGCCCTCCCCAAGTTCTTCCCTGAGCAGCTGTCCCTCTGCAGTGGCCACCAGAAGCACTTCTGAAATCACTTCTTTAAATTGTGTGACTTCTTTAAATTTCTGTGCAGTGTGAGACCATGGGTGGTCTCCACTTACTCACCTGCAGCCTGCTTGAGGCCATCTGTGACTGAAGGAAGAGAGCCCTCTTCTTCACAATGCAGGGCCCAGGACTAGCAGGACTGCTTGTATACACCAAGAGTCCACACCAGATTCCAGTGGTATAGAAATTAGGTCCACGTCATCTTGTGATAAGCCAATACCGTATTCCTGCCTGAAGACAGGCATACAGCATTATTAGGGTACCAGCCCGTATTGTGGCTCGTGTGGCATAATACACTCTGCTCTGACTCCTGCATCCTTGACCAGAGAACATCACCTTTTTTCCAAGCTCTTAGCTCCTGGAGGATGGTCGTAGGTCATATGTTCATACAGTGACCCATAGCTGACAGATGTCATGTAGCCATCTGAATGAAAGCATCTGCAGTGCCATGGCCCTATAACTGCTAGGGCAGAGCAGGGCACTCAGAAAGAGCTTCTTCTAGGCTGAAACTGCAAGAAGTGTCAGACCCAGCTCCTGGGAGGGGCTGTCTGTTCATGGACTAGCTATGCCTACATCATTTGAAGGCAACATGTACAACCACGTGCTCTTTGCAAATCCAACAACCTTCACTCACCAGCTATCAGAAAGTGTCCTTTCCTAACACCATGCAGGAGTGTGCACCTGTGTGATGGGTGTCCCTGGCAGGCGCTTGGGGGGTTCAGCCACTGTAGGTCCTGCCTGGGGTCCTTTGTGGCTGGGAAGAAAATCCCTCCTTGTCAGCCCGGGAAAATGAGCAGCTGGATCAGGGAGACCTCGTTGGGGGGCTGCTTCGGGCACTCTGCCAAAGCACGGGGCTCACAGATGTCTCACGCACAAGAGAGGCCACAGCTACTGCTGACTTTGTGCAAGGCTTATCAAAAAAGGTAAGTATGTGGTGTTGCTCTAGAAAGCTAGCGGTGACCTTAAGTCCTAAAATTGGCCACTCTGAGTTTTATTCTCTTCAAGTTATACTCCTTCCCTACTTCAGAAACCCTGGCTGGGGCCAGGTCCTAGGAAGCAGGCTTTTACTGATACTCTGAGGTCTTGCCAGTAGCAAAACTATGCGTCTGGGAATGCTCTCTCTAATATTAATGAGGAAAATAGTTTCTTATTGTCCCATCTATGGTCCTAACACCAAACTCTGTTCCCCAGGCATGAGGGCAGCTTGGTAGCTGCTGCAGAGAGGTTTTGCGGTGGGAAGCTGGAGACGGGGAACTTGACAATAGGCTAAAGGCCTGTGGGACTGTATTTGCAGAGGCCAGATGGACCCACCCAGGTGCTCCTTGCATCTGGATTGCCTGCTAGGACGGGACTTGCATATTAGCTATTACCCGCCACAGTAAGAGTGCCTACATAGCCTCCTGGCTTAAGCCAGGATTGTTTCATAGTGGACCACTTCATGGGTATAGTCCAAGACAGAATCTGTGCCCAATATGAGCCTAGCTTCTGTCAGCATGACAGTGTGGCCACAGCCAGCCCACCTGTCTAGACTTTCCAAACTTTGAGTAACTGATTTTGCAGCGTTACCCTTGGTTTTAATTTGTTTAGGAGTTATATTGCAGGAATACCTAGAGGCTGTGACCAGATTCAGCCCTGTTTTGCTAGTTTCTGAGTAGAAATTATAGGTGAAACTGGTAGAGGCATAAAGTTAAGGTTGCATGGCACTTTCCATTAGAAAGACCTGCTTTGCTAGTCAGTTTAACTTAACTGTTGCAGTTGTAGTTTACCATGCTGTGTATCTGCCTCAGAGAGAACTTTTCTCTTTGCAGTTACAGCCAACAATTAATTCAGATGAGCTGTAGGGTGAGATTAAGGAAAATAGCTGTCCCTCGGCCTCTCTTTCCTCAACAGGAAGCACCAGGAGTAGTCTCTAGAGTGCTCTCCTTGGAGTAGCAACTTACAGTGCAGGAAGGAGGGCTGCCCTGGATGCTTCTTGTTCTGCCCAGCAGACTGTGACTAACTTTTCCTAAATTACAAGACTCTGAGCATCCCATTTTGCATGTCCTGAGCAAAGATCTTTTACAGGCTGGTAGCTTTCTCCCAGGAAGCCTCTGCCTGTGCTGAGCAGTTTCAAGCCATGCTGGAGCCTCTGTGCTGACCAGACAGGTCATGCACCGTCTTCAGCAAAGACACTGTGTCCAAAGGGCCAATGGCTGAGCAGGACGCTTGCCAGTGTCACCTACTGGCTGCAGAAATGCAGGCAAACAGGCAAACTGACTTTCCTACACTTACATGGCTGCAGGAAGGAACGCATGAGAAGAGAAGGAAGAAGCCTCAGTAGTGCTCATGCAAAAAAATGAGAGGAAAAGCAGTGGGAAACAAGGGCAGACTGGAGAAGGAGGGCCAACTCAGGCAGTGCATGCTGGAGGAGATGGGAGAGGCTGGTCTGTAACCGCTTAAGGGCACTGCCTGCAGAGACTGGGTTTGAATTCAGTATTCAAGCCCTGATGGAGTGAGATCCAGGGCCTAGTGCTGTGTCTGATCAACACAGAGCTGTGACCCAGAAACCCCAAAACTAAAGGGAGAAAGCAGATCTCCTGCTGGGACACATTTATCTCAAGTGTCTTATAACGTGTCCAGCAATGTCTGGAGAGGTCTCCATCAACAACTGAGAGCACAGGAGGACCAGGAGCGTCACAAAATGTACATGCAACGAATGCTTCTCATGTGCCTGGGATGTTGGACAGAGTATCTTCACGGACGTTAAGGGAACTTATGAGACAACTGAGAAGTGGGGGAAGAAGGCAGCTAAAATGGAATAGGACAGCTCCCCACAGGGAGAGCGTGTGGGGAAGAAGAGATGTCCAGGGAGAGTACTGAACAGCAGAGGTCTGAGCCTCAAGTGGAAGCCATGGAAACTGCATTTGCAGTAGACAGTGAGAAACTGTGGAAGATTAGACATAAGATACAGAAATAGAGAAAGCCCCTGGAATCTAAGGGGTGCTAGGGTTACCACATGTAACCTGGACCCCCATGCCTCCAGTCGGGTTCAACCTGCAAGGGTGCTGGAGATAACGCTTGGGAACTCTCACACTGCATCTTGTGTGATGTATGTACTAAATTACAATGTATGCTTTATTTTGCTGGCAAACCTCTTGTTTACATTCCTTCCACTTTTTCTCCTCTGGATCTTTGCTTTCAATCTGGTAAATGAACTTCTACTTTTCTTTGCTTCAAAGTCTCACAAGACAAAGTAAACCAGAGTGGAGTACGTTGTCAGGGCTGGAGCATGCTCCCCCTCTCCTGGAGGTTTGGTTCTCTGGGCTCAAGGCCAACATACAATGCAGCTGTCCAACCAGGGGGGAGCCTCAGCAAGGGCCTGCCCATTTTTTGGCTAGGGAGCTGCTTTTAAGCTCAGGCTCTCCCCCTTTGTCCCTGCCTGAGCTACGCTGCAGGTGCACCCCTTACTGATCTTGCACCGGATCTTATGCCCTGACATTGATCCTGACCCACTGAGTTGATTTTCTGGCTTAGACCTTCCTCACCACTAGGGCTTCCCAGGTGAACACTGGAGTATTGGTGACCCTGGTTACTGTCACCAGATCTGCTCTGCTCACCTCGTTTGAATCCTGTGGGACTGCACCCCCGTCGATGATGCCAGTGCCCTGCCTATCTTGCTGCAGCCCTCTCCTCCCTGCTCCCCTTCCCAAACGGAGCAGCTTGTCCTTGCTGGTCCTGACACTAGTGAACTGAGAGTCAGTGTTTCAAGGGAGGCTGCAGGTAAAGCAAGTGTGTGAGCAGGTAAGTAGAATCTGCATCTTGAAATATGTGTAGAGGCTTGTGGGGTGCTAGCTGCGGGTTTGGAGAGCTCGGTATGGGAGTTTGCATCACTGGTTACATGAAGGACCTTCCCCTTTGGGCACAGGCAATCCTCCTTCCTTGTGTGAGCAGTAGTTCGTTCACAAGCTTTTTGGGTTTCCCCAGTAAGATCACAGAGTACAGCAATTCCCTGTTGCTCTCAGGTACCCTGCTAACTTACGTGATAGTGTGAGGTGGGGGTTGAAGGTTGCATATGAAAGGTTCAGTGAACAAATGATCAGGTTGCAATTGCTCAGGAGTTAGGAAGTTGCTTGCATAACCTTAATTTGGATACTTTTGAGTATAGGTCTTTAAATCCAGTGACTTACACACAAATATGCTTTCATTTTCTCCATGGCTTAATGAAGTGCTTTGATAGCAGTGGAATGAACTCAGCTGTGCGGGTGAAGATGGTTCCAGTCTGAAGGATCCTTTCATGCAGAGACAATTGGTGGGTGAAACAGGAGAGATCGGCCAAGGACAAGTAAAGATGGGCGCTGACCTGCAGACCCTGAGTGTACCCCTTAGTGAGTCACAAACGATTCCTAAGGTGGGTTTAATCTAAATGCTAATCACTGCCAGCATCCTTCCCAGCCTGGAACCTGGGCTCTTGCCCCAGACAAGGGGCTGGATGGCCTGTGCCCTACAGGTGCGCAGTTCTCTTCCTGTGATGCAAGGGCCATCAGTCAGAGGGGAGGTGGGAGGGATTCTTCTTGTGGGACCTCAGTTTTATGATTATTTGAACCTGGGTGATTATTTTGACACTGATTTCTCCACATCTCATTTCCCTGGCTGGACGTAGGGCAGCTCTTGCCATGGAGGGATGTTTTCTTGGGACTGCAAGGATGTGCCATGGTGAAAGGCTTTGACGAGCCTTTGAGAGTTTTGGCGCTCTTGGCACAGCTGTACCCTTGGGGTTCAGATTGTGCCTGTTTGGTAGAGGAAAGCTGAGGCCCCCCTTTGACAGCCTGATAGGCACAGCCTGGAGATGGCAGTTTAGGTCCTTTCTGGGAAGAGCCTGCACCATCTTTGCTGTTGGCTCAGTGAGTTCTGGGTAGAGAGACAGTGTACGAGCATGGCAAGACCTCATCTACATGCTCCACACAGGCTTCATGTGCTCAGCTACGTGGCTGGACCATCACGTCCCACATAAAACACATGATCCAAGGCTGCGGGAAGAAGGGTCCTTTTCTTCCTGCAGAAGGAATCCAGCTGCAGTAAAGTGGTGCCCCAGACCTGCCTGGGGACAGACTAGGTGAGAGGGGTGGTGGGGAAATCCATGTATTCACCGAGGTGTCAGTGCCACCAGGGAGCTAAGCTGGCAGAGGTACTGCACCCCTGGACAGAGTGTGTCTGCAGGCAGGAGCACCCAGTGCTTCTGAGAGAAAAAGGACTGCGCCTGGGTGCTGACAGGCTGCTGCGTGGTGTGCCGCTGCAGATGCAGTCTGGGTGAGTTTGGATGTGACTTAAACTCTGGCATTTCTCAGCTGCCGAGTGCTTGAGGTGGTTACTCCGATGCTAATGCTTGTTTGAAGCAGGGCTTTTGGTTTGCTATGTGCCTGGTGACCACCCCCCCCGCAGACAGGAGCACGACACAGGTGCTAGGTGGGAGCATGCTCCACTTCAGTGTGCCGACTCCCTGCAGGGCTCAGGCCATGCTTTCCAGGACAGACAGGGCAAGGCAGAGCTGTGGAGCTCTAGCTGCCGCGCAGGAGCCTCCAGCCTGCGCCGGTCTTGCTTGCTCTGCAGACGGAGTGAACGCGCGGAAGGCCCCGCTGGCAGCCCCTGGGTACATCTGTCTGACGTGCCGTGAGCGAGTGGGTGGGAGGGGCAGAGCCCAGGGGCTTTGTGCTGCTACAGACCAGCGCGGGCTGGTTTGCGAGTGCCCCAGCCCAAGGGCCCGTGCAGGCTGCGGCCGCCGGGGCGCCCCGGTGCCCCCCGCACCCGGGCTCCCCGCTCAGCCGGGGCTCCGCGCCGCCGGCCCGGCTCTGCCCCGACGGCCCGCCGAGCCGGGCGCCGGGACCCCCGCAGCGCACGGCCGCCCCGGGGCCGCGGGAGCAGCGGGGGGGGGGGAGCCTTGTTTGTCCCCTCGCCCCCCCGCTCCGGCCCCGGCCCCGGCCCCCGGTCCCGCCCCGGCTCTCGGGCGGAGCGCGGCTCCCGGTCCCGCCGAGCCCCCCGAAGGGGGCGGCCCAGGCCCTGGCGGCGGCCGGTCCTCCCGGCACAGCCCGGCGGCCCCGGAGCGGCGGGGCCCAACCCGGCTCCCACGGTCGCGGCGGTCGGTGCTGGCGACCACAAGTCCGTCGGGCCGCTCGGAGCCCGCCTGGCGCCGGGTCCCCGGGGCGCTCCCCGCCGGGCTCGGTGGTCCCAGCCCGGTCGCGCCGCTGGCACCGGTCACCGGTCACCGTCGCCGCGGGCAGTCGGGGCCCGGTCAGGAGCGTCGGGGCGGGCCGGGCCGGAGCGGTCGGGCCCATCCGCTGCTCCGTCCCCGGCCCGGGCACGGCGGCGCCCGAGGAGCGATGTACCGCGCGGCCCGGCCCGGCCCGGCGCAGCCCTGTCCTGTCCTGTCCCGTCCCGTCCCGTCCCGTCCAGGCCCCACAAAAGCGCCCTTGTGCTGGCCCCGTAATTGCTAATCATCAATCACCATTAATAACAGCTGATGAGGCGGGAGGGGGAGGCGCCTTCCCAGGGGCCGGCCGCGCCGCCGGGAGCGCGGAGCCCTGCCCCGCCGGAGCGGGCGCTGAAGGAGGAACTCGACCGTGATGTGCGGAAGATGGATGAGAGCAGAGGGCGACACCCCCGCCCGCCTCCCCTCCTCTCCCCTCCCAGCCCGGCCCGGCCCGGCCCGGCCCGGCCCCCCCGCGGCGGGGCGGGCGGGCGGGCGGCTCCGAGCGCGTCTCCACTCCGCCGCGCCGAGCCAGCGAGCGGGCGGGCGGCAGCTCTCGCCGGGCGCCGGAGCCCACGGCAGGCGGCGGCGGGCCGGGGCCGGGGCCGGGGCCGCGGCGGCGGCGGCGGCCGCGGCGGCGCGGCGAGTTGGCGGCGGCCCGAGCTCGCCGGAAAGTTGGTGCCGGTTAAGCCGGCGGCGCCCACTCGCCATGCAGAGACCCAGCGGCCAGGGGACCGCCTTCTCCATCGACTCGCTCATCGGGACGCCGCCGCCGCGCTCCGGGCACCTGCTCTACACCGGCTACCCCATGTTCATGCCGTACCGGCCGCTGGTGCTGCCGCAGGCGCTGTCCCACGCGCCCCTGCAGTCGGGGCTGCCGCCGCTGGCGCCGCTGGCCTCCTTCGCCGGCCGCCTCACCAACACCTTCTGCGCCAGCCTGGGCCAGGCCGTGCCCTCCATGGTGGCCCTCACCACGGCGCTGCCCAGCTTCTCCGAGCCCCCCGACGGCTTCTACCCGCCGCAGGAGCTGCCCCCGCCGCGCGCCAACCCCGACGCCGGCTGCCGGCGGGGCACCGAGGGTCTGGAGGCGGAGGACCTGCCCCCGGGGCGCGACAAGGGGCCGCCCGAGCCTCCGCTGCACTTCCCGGACCCCTTTCCCGGCCTGGCAGGTAAGGACGGCGCGGGGCCAGCCCCGGCCGGCGGGGCGCAACTCCCCGCAGCGAGCGCCGGCCCGTCTCGGTCGGGGGCCCCGCAGCCCCGAGGGCTCCCGCGGCGGGTAGCGCCGTCCGCTCGGCCCCGTCCGGGCTCGGCCGGCGGGGGCTGCGGGCAGGCGGCGCCGCGGGCCGCGCAGCTCCCCGGGCAGGAGGCGGGAGCCGGTGCGGTGGGGCCGGGGACGCGGCGGGGCCGGGGACGCGGCGGGCAGGGCAGGGCAGGGCGGCGGGGCCGCGCCGGCGGCCGGGGGGACCCGCCGCGGCTGCACTCCTGGGCTGTCCCGTCGGGCCGAGCCGGGCCGGGGGGACCGGGCCGGTTCCCCTCGGTTCCGGACCGTCTCTGCCGCTCAGCAGCGCCCGCAACTTTCGCCGGCGCGGGACAAACTCCGCCCGCCGCGTCCGGCCCGGGAGAGCCGCGAAGCCGCCGGTCGCGGCCGCTCGTCCCGGCGGGGGCCGGGCCCGGGGCGGCGGCGGTGCCCGGAGCCCGGAGCCGGGGCCCGGCCCGGCGGCACGGAGCTCTCCGAGGTCCTGGCACCCGGGCCGGGACGAGCGAGCGCCGAGGGAGCGGCCGCCGCGGGTCCGCGGGACCCCGCGCAGCCTCGACCCCGGCCGCGGCGGGTCCCGGTCCCGGTCCCGGTCGGTGCGCGCTGTCCCCGGCAGGATGCCGCTTCGCGGCGGCCAGCGGGGCAGGGAGCCCGGGGCGCCGGCGGGACCAGCCGGGCCCTCGCTCGCCCGTAGCCGGGTCCGGCTCCCGCTCCGGCTCCGGGCCCGCTCCCCTGCCGGCGGCGTCGCGCTGCGGCCGCGGTGAGCGGGGCTCCGAGCCCGGGCGGGGGGCGGGGGGCGCGGGGCAGCTCCCGTGTCCCTGCGCGGCCCCGCCCCCCCCCCCCCCCCCCGGCTCGGTCCGCCCGGGGCAGTGAGAGCCGCGGGGACCCGGCCGCTGTTCCCGGCCCGACGGCGCGGGCAGGCGGCGGCTCCGCTCCAGGGTCTGCGCTCGGTGCCGGTCGGGGGCTGCTCCCGCCGCCGGGGCGGAGCCGTCGCCTTTGTGAGCCGCGGCCGCTCCCCGAGTGTGCGGGCATCAGCCCCGGTGACCTGTTGCTCTTTATTTCTCAGCCCGCTCCAGCCGCTGAGACAGCGGGCTTGGGGCTCTTTTCTGCGGGGAGACCGGTACGAACCGACCGCTCTGACACAGCCTGTCCGGAGCGCTGCCTCCTGTAGTCACCCCGAGACCCACCTTTCTCACGGGCTTCCTGGCACGGGTCTGTGCTGAGAAGTCCCTGCTGCTTCTTGTAGAGCTTGGTTGTTTGTTCTCCGATTTCCCTTTAGCCTTTCCACACACTTCCTCCACCAGCCAGCCTGGCTCTTTTCCCTGTACTGCCTGGTCTTTCCTCAGCAGGCTGTTGCCTCTGCTCAAATGCCCCTTGAACCTAGTCTCTTAGCAGGACAACTGGGGCTTTTGCCTCTCCACTACTTTTGTGGGTTACCAAGGCTTCAGCGCTCCTGTGGTGCTCCCAGGCCTCTGTGCTGAGTCAAAAGCTTCAGGCAGACTCAGTTCTGCTATGACAGTCTCCTCAGGGACAGAACTGCCCTGGCCCAAACTTGCTGGCCCCACGGTTGGTTCACACCGCTTCTCCCTAGCTGACAGGGCAATGGACTGTGCTGTGCTTGATCTCCCTCCATGGCTGGGAGCTAAGCCCAACATGTTCTCACCTCCTGTGGGACTTGGATGAACTGTTCTGGGAAGCGGTCATTTCTGATGTTGAGAAATATCATCTCTAGAGCTTGCCCTGTCGTGACTGGTTCATATGATGGAAAAAATTTGTTCTGCTACCACTGCTCACTCTCTATTGCCTATTAGCTGTCTCTGAGCACTGTGCTCGCTCTGGAGCCTGCGGTGCATTAATGATGCTTGCACTCCAGCACAGGCATGTGCCCATATGAACCTGACTGCATGGGCTGCTCTGCCCCAGTCCAAGAGGATTTGTCAGGCCAAATGAGCCCACCTTCTGCTTTACCTAACACTTCCCCTGACTGTACCTGCCAAGGCTCTTGGAGATGGACATTAGGGTTTGTTTTACCCAGCATCCTCATTTTCGCCTGATGTGGTTTCTGTGGGCTTGCTCCACAATCAAGGAAGTTGGAGAAAGAGGATTCATGCCAAAAGGAGACATCTAAAACTATCTATAATGCTGTTTGACCTAGTGTCCCATCTGTGACACTGACTCAAAGCAGATGTCCAGGGAAGAGTACAAGCCTATGCAAAGCTTCCTAAAATGACAACACTTTCCCAGCATCCAGCAACCTGCACCTCAGGGGCTTTTTGAGCTAGACATTATTTCTGTATATATAGTAACCTTTGGTGGATTCCTGTTCTGTGACGTTATCCGCTCTCTGGAGTCCACCAGAAAGGAGAGAGAAACTCAGTACCAGCCACATCCTGGGGCAAGGTGTTCCACAGATCTCTTATCTGTAGAAGAATCACGTGGAGAAGAATGGCCACTAAAATGTTTCAAACCTGCTTCTAGCTGTTGACACACTTCTTGAGAGAGGAAAGACATGCAGGGAAACTAGCGGTAAGATGCAGAAAAGCCTGGAGGCTGGTTTGTTTCTACAACTACAACAGTGTGTGATATCTGGGATAAAGGCACCTCCCTTCTCCTGAGACCTGAGTTTGTTCCTGAGCTGCAGAGGTGCCCACTGAGCCCCAGACAGCGGCCCCCAGACCCTTTCTTGCATTGACATATTAACTCCACATTCAGTCAAGCGGAGGGCACAGAAGTACTATGTTGCTCCCCGTGAACATGTTAAAGAACGTG
This sequence comes from Struthio camelus, assembly GCF_040807025.1. NCBI lineage: Eukaryota > Metazoa > Chordata > Aves > Struthioniformes > Struthionidae > Struthio > Struthio camelus. Next base: position 242,095 of record NC_090943.1, read on the forward strand.
TGTGTTTATCAGCGCTGGGCTGTGCTGGATTATTCTTGATCTGGGTTCTGCTGATCCTACTCTACCTTGACTTGAATAACTTTGTCACCTATTGCACTCACCCATCTCTGCTCACCATGTTACCATTTCTGTAATGAGATCACCAAACGCTAGGCCTCTGTGAAGAGCAAAGAGATGGGTCAATCCTAGTCTTTACCCATTGCCTTCTGGAATTTCAAAATACTTTACTTCATGACAAATACTCCATTTCCTGTCAAAGATCTTTGAAAGCTTTGATAAACCCTTCCACCAAACAGGTGGGTTCCCCTGCTGCCATTACTTCCTTGACGAAGAAATACTAGGAGACTAACAGACTAAGGTACCAATTTTCCTTGTAAAAAAGCTCTGTTTTAGACTCTGTCATCAGCTTCCTTCCAAACCCTCTCCTTTTTGTAAGCTACAAATTGGATGCAAGTTAACCTGCCAGAGACTATTTAAAATTTGGGGTCTGGTTAAGACAAGCGTATCCAGAGACAGCGTCTGTTTCATGAGGTGACGTGTTACCTCATGAAGGTAGCTCAGCCTCCTTCCAGTCTCCTGAGGGCATGGACTAGGCCTACAAGAGCAAACTGCCGGGTCAGTGCTGTTTGACTGTGTGGCTGCTGGGATGCCCTTTGCTGTCGCTAGGGAAGTGCAGACTCAGGGCATCCCATGAGCAATCTTGGTGAAGACACTGATGTCTTCATAAGAGCTCTTCTATCCTGTCAAGGCCTTATGCTCCCTGGACAGAGGTGGTACACAGAAATGAAAGTTCTCCTGCTCTTGGACAGAGTTAGTGCTTGCATGAGACCACAGGCAGCCAAAGTGTTCCCTGGTGCCTGTTGCTACTTCCTCAGCCTGACACATTCTGTGTCTTTGCTGCACCTCCTGGGTGTACGGGAGATCTCTCCCTCCTCTCAGGCCTCTTTCCAGGGCTCACACAAAGAAAGGTGTACTGCCTATTCTTCTGCAGCAGAATGGTGGAGGTGTTTCTTCCTGCTGCAGGAAACAGGAGGAGCAGGGGCATAATTCCATATCTCGGAAGTCACCTACCCACTCTCCAGAAGCCGCAGACCTGCTGCAGGACCAGCAAGGGATGGAGAGCTCCATGACTTAGATGACCAGACTCTCAAGAACAACTCCTGGGCTTAACCAGTTTCTTGCAGTTGCTGCTTGTGTGTTTTCAGCCCTGCATCCTCAGTCACCTGAGAGCTATCTTGCTTTCCCCTCTGAGCCTGGGTGAGCTGACTGGAGCTGCAGTGGCCCAGGGCACAATTCTCAGTCACTGGACACTGCTTAGAGGTTGGAGAGCTGCTGTTGCTCCTTCTATATGTAGGATTGTACTGAAGCTGGCGGTGTTTCAGGACCAGCTCCTTCCAGCAGTGGTTCCTGTCTGTGGATCAGACCTGGAGAATTTGGTGATGTCTTCTGGCCTCAGCATGATGGAACAGCTATTTCATCAGCTTGTGGGTAGTAGAGGGTCCTCTTCTTCCTTAATCCCTGGCTGTGGCCTAGAGCTTCTTCTTGCTTTTTCTCCTGTGAGACCTCTGTTGGATTCCCTTCTGCCAAGAAAGTGACTGGATTCCAGGCCTCCATCCTCCCAGCTGTTTCCCTCCCAGTTCTTCCGTGGAAGTTTAACCATTTAGAGACCAATTTGGGATACAAGAGGCTGGCAAGTTGAAGATTCATTCCTCTATCCCCTATTGGTAGCCTTGCAGGCAACAGAGCAGCAGTGTCTCCTGTCTGGGTGGCCTGGGCTGAGGTCCTATCTGTTGGGTGATGTTGGCAGCCTCTAGCCTGCCCAGCCAGTTTGCCTGTTTGTGCAGACTGGTGCAGGAAGCTAAGCCTTGAGCATCAGCTGCTTGAGCACATTGCTTCTAGGCTGCACAGCTCTGCTGTAGTGCAGCCTGGGGCTAGGGAGGGAGAGCCGGCTGGCAGCAGGACACCCCATATCTTGTAGAGCCCTGCAAAGAGGGTTTGCTGGACTGGCTATGAGTCAGGCTGCTATTTCCAGGAAAGTCCTTCAGTGCCTCTTGGCTGGATGGGCAGCTGTAGATGGTCTAATGCAGTGGGATGGGTCAGAAGGAAGGCTGAGCTGAGAAGCAAGCTCTCAGGAAGTGGAGGTCTGGATGAGCCCTGGACGGACTGTGTGGTGCTCTACTGGGATAGGGCAGTGATGCTGCTGCGGGTTGGCTGCAGGATGGGGATGGTGGCAGGTGCTGGGGTGGTTCATACCCTGGGGTGTATGTGGATGTGCTGGGTTAGTGGGTGCTGCACTGCAGAGCTGGCCAGGCCGCAGGCAGCGGGAGGCAGACCGTGCTGGGTCTGGGAGAGCAGCCTGCCCTGTGCTGCCAGCGCTTCTTGCAGCCAGTGCCCGTGGTGGTGCTGGGAAGCTGCTTGTCCTGCGGGAGTCAATGTGGCCGGGCAGTGCGGGAGGTCTGGGGCTGCGGGGAGACCCCGAGGGTGGGGATCCAGTGGGGTTCGGCTGCTGCCTTGGCCCAGCCTGACCCGGCCACGCCGGCTCCACGGCACGGGAACCCCACGGGCGGTCGGGGGTGCGGGGGGACTGGGCCAGGGCTCCGCGGCGCGGGGACCCCACGGGCGGTCGGGGGTGCGGGGGGACTGGGCCAGGGCTCCGCGGCGCGGGGACCCCACGGGCGGTCGGGGGTGCGGGGGACGTGGCCGGGGCTCCGCCGGCTCTGCAGCACGGGGACCCCACGGACAGTCGGGGGGGCTGGGCCAGGGCTCTGCGGCGTGGGGACCCCACGGGTGGGTGAGGGAGGCGGCCAGGGCTCCGCCGGCTCCGCGGCGCGGGGAGCCCACCGGCGGGGGGGGCACGGGGGCCGCGCCGGTGGGCGCTGACGCTGGTGCCCCGCAGACGGGAAGGCGTACAGCTCGGACGAGGAGAAGCTGGAAGTGAAGTCGGCGGCGACTCCGTGCAGCGAGCGGGAGGAGGAGAGCTCGGCGGGCGACAGCGAGGACGAGCCCTTCCTGGACGGGGCGGCCGGCGGCGCCCTGGGCGCCAAGGGCAAGGGCAAGGGCGGCCCGGCGGCCGAGCAGGCCCCACCGGGCTCCGGGGCCGGCAAGAGCCGGCGGCGGCGCACGGCCTTCACGAGCGAGCAGCTGCTGGAGCTGGAGAAGGAGTTTCACTGCAAGAAGTACCTGAGCCTGACGGAGCGCTCCCAGATCGCGCACGCCCTGAAGCTCAGCGAGGTGCAGGTGAAGATCTGGTTCCAGAACCGCCGCGCCAAGTGGAAACGCATCAAGGCGGGCAACGTGAGCAACCGGTCGGGCGAGCCCGTCCGCAACCCCAAGATCGTGGTGCCCATCCCGGTGCACGTCAACCGCTTCGCCGTGCGCAGCCAGCACCAGCAGATCGAGCAGGGCGCCCGGCCCTGAGCGCCGTCGGGGCGCACGGACCCAGGGGGCGGGAGGGTCGCCGGCCGGGGGCGGCCAGCGGCAGCGGGAAGGGGCCGGCGCGGCGGAGGGGGCGGCCGGGCCCCCGCGGCGGCCGCTCTCACCCCTCTGTACATGTCCCTTATTTATTCCGTGTAAAGTCTGTACATACGGCAACGTGTCCGTCTGTCCGTGCCACGGGGAGCGCGGGCCGCCGGCAGCCCCGGGCCGGGCCGAGCCGGGCGCCTGGGCCCCGCTGCCCGCCCGTGTATAGCTGTGATTTCAATAAATTATTTTCTATGGAGCGAGGCGAGGTTCCTCCTGGTGCCGCCCGGCCGCGCTGCAGGGTCGGGGCGGCCGCAGCCCAGCAGCGCCCTGCAGCCCCCGGCCCGGCCCGGCCCGCAGCGGCGGCAGGAACCCGGGATCGGCAGCCCCTCGCCGGTGCCGGTGCCGGCGGGCCCAGGCAACCCTGCGGGGAGCAGCGACGGCCCCACGGGCTGCACCGGTGCCAGCCCGGTGCCGGCGCTGAGGGACGGGAGGGGCCGGGGCCGGGAGCCCCCCCGCGGCCGCCGCTGCCGGGAGCCCCGGTAGGGCCGCCCCGAGCCCCCGCCGCCCCGGAGCCTCTGCCGGCATCAGCCTGCACCCCCGGCACCTCCCAGCCCCGGGACAGCCGGTGTCCCCTGTCTTCCGGGCCCCACAAAGGTCTGATCCCCACCGTGGCAGCTGGGCGCTGCTCTCCCTCCGCAAGCCCTACACTTCCCTCTGGCCTTCTGCCAGCTAGAGGGTGAGGAGATGGCGCTGCCCTCGGCCCCTGCCCACCCCAGCACGATGCCTGCCCCTACGCTCCTGTGCCCAGCTCAGTGCTCACTCAGCCCCACATGCCACCAGCGCCTATGAAGCCCGGCCTGAAGCTTGTAATGCCCTCCAGCTCTTTGGGACCACTTTGCCTGCTGGACGAGACCCACCCTGAAGCCTTTCCTCTTCCCTCCCCCTCAAGCAGCCCTCCAACCCATTCCTGCATAGGGAATGGTTGGGGCTGCCTGCAGCTCGGGCTCCTTGTTGTCACTCCACCTTGGGGCACTGCCGGCTGCCAGGGCTCACCACCCCACAGCTGAACGGAGAAGAAGGTAAGCATCTTGCCCTGTCTTGGAAACCTCAGGTGCTTCACTGACGTGACAACACCAGCGCCAGCAGCTGCTTCTCTTGCCATGGTGCTGCTGTGGCTCCTGCAGTAGTGAGTAGGGATGGCCAGGCATGGGCACTGTGTCTCCTGCCCCAAGCTGGGGCAGCTTGCTGGGTCTGGCAGGTGTTAACAGGCTCTCTAATGAGGGGCCATCACATGTTGGTCAGAATAGTTTTTCTCATGAGGCCTATTGCATGATGTGCTGCTTCTGAAGCCAAGGAACATCTCAGATGGCTTTGCCCAACCCCAGAGCATGATGAGGCTCGATTCTTGCACTGGCACAACTGCATGCAGTCGTAGGTCAGCCTGGGTCAGCAGAGCTGAGGACCATGTCATTATTCCACTGCTAATTGGGTGTCCAGCCATGAAAGCCTCTGTTGCTGATTTGGGGAACCTCATCTAGCCCAGCCCATGGGGACAGTAAGCTGATGCATCTGTGCAGCCCTGAGGTTCCCAGACAGGGGAAAGGCTCTCTCCCTGGGTGTGGGACATATTGCTGCTGGGACACCAATTGCTCTTAGATTCCACATGGAGTTTAGGCCAAATAGGGTCCAGTTAGTGTTTGGCATCCTTCCCTGGGAGACACAGCTCCCGAAGAGTGGGAGAAACCCCTAGCAGCCAGAGCTGATTTCACCTTCCTGGGTGCAGGCCCTCTCTGACACCACAGCAAGGGCTTGCCCATCTCACGCTGCTTGGGGGAGGGCTCACCCCCTCCCTGTGGCCCTTCCCTCTTTGGCAAGCTTGTCCTCTTAATCTGGAGCGTGGCCCTGTGCTCAGCCCACACAGCTGAATCCTCGTGCAGAGCCCGTAACCCCAGAGCACTGGCGGGTGGCTCTCCTGCCCCACAGCTGCTGGCCCTGGCTGGCCTGCGTGGACAGCAGGGACAGCTGCAGCTTGGAGAGGAGCAACGCTTGGGGCAAGGCCACACTCCGAGATGCCCAGGTGCTGCCTGTCTCCAGGGACATGTGTGCTGCAGGACCTGAGACAGTTTACAGGATCCTTCCGTGACCAGGTTTCATCAGCGCCTGCTCGGGCAGCAGAGCAGGGCTGTCCTGCAGCCACAGCCAAGCAGAGTCTGTGTCACCCAGCTGGAAAGGAGGGCACATCCCTGGGATCTACCTGGCTTGGTGTCGCTCACCACAGCCCCAAAATGGGCTTAGACTGCTCACGTGCCAACATCTGGCATTTGCACTGGATCAAGGTGGGTAAATGTCCTCTGGCAGCCGGCCTCCCGCTGCGGGGCCCTTGGGGAACTGGCAGGTCCCTCGAATGTGCAGCGTCGGAGCTGCCTGCACCTGAGGACCACAGTGCAGGTATTGCCTTCTTCTTCCTTCCTGGGTCTGGGTTTGTCTGAGGCAGAAGACGTTATTACCCCATGCGGCTGCCTGGGGAGGGATGAAATGCCATCTGTGGCACTTGCAACAGCTCCTGCATGAATGAGCTGCTGCTGGCGCCACTGGGCCAGCCGGGGGGTGGCAGGACAGAGCAGTTGTGCAGTGATGAGCCGTGCTCTGTCACTACAGCTGTGCCCACACGAGGCGTCTGTGCCTCTGTCACTGCGGGTGCTTAGCCCAGCACAGCTCAGCGCTGCAAGAATAAGCACTGTGCTCTGAAAAATGTCCACAGCCCCAGGGCTGGGGCCAGTGTCACTGAAAGGAGTTACATTTTGTTTTAGGGTTCAAAATCCCCTTATTCCCATCTGGCAATTCTGGTCAAATGCTGTGGCTTGATGCATCCTGCACCAGAGACAGCATCAGATTATCACGTTACTGGCCCCTGTCCCCTGGGCTGCGCACACCATCCTGAGCGCTGGCTGCCAAGCACCCCCACCGCAGCTGCACACTTGTTCACATGCTGCCTGTAGACTGGATTTGAGAACTGGCGCTTTCAGCTTCTTAACAAATTTTTTTTGGAGATGTATCAGTCCCAGAGCAAGTACACAATGAAACACTACAAACAGTTGTGTTAATATAACTGAAGGTGCAGCAGGGAGGTGTGGGGCAAGAAACAGCTCAGTCAGGTGTTGCTGGAGGTGGCAGACTCTGTGCTGCCACCAGAAGGGTTGGGGAGAGCTGCTGAGTAGCATCGTGCCCCATGCACAGCGCAGAGCAGAGCTCCCCTGCGCCCTTGTGCAGTGCAGCGAGTTTGACACCCCCCTGCGCCACACAGGGCAAAGACCTGCAGCATGCCAGTGAATGCAGTGTGGCACCTCCTGCACTGCACGAAGTGGCCCCAGCACCTCCCAGCACTGCAGGGGGAGAGGGTGCAGCATCCCCAGGAGCTGGGGCTGCAGAGTCAGTCACATGGGTGGGTGGGAGAAGAGAGCAACAGCCAGAAACTGGCAGCAAAGGCAGAGCCTGGAGCGACAGAGCCATGCAGCCAGGAAGGGAACTCTGGGCGTCCTATTTATGTGTAGATATACATGCACATATACAGCTTTTATACACACACACACACACACACACACACACACACGCACGCACGCACGCACGCACGCACACAAAAATCTCTAAACATACATACAGTTAGTTTCCTTGTTTACAAGGAAATTCCCGCTACCCAGACCTGTCCTGCTCATTTATCTGGAAACCGATTCCTTACAGAACAAGAAAGGAGTAGTGCTTGCATCCCACAGGGTATTTATTGACTCAGTGGTCTCCTTTCTGGACAATTTTTCAATGCAACAAAGCTGATTCATAGCAATCTCTAGCAGTGGGCTTGTATGCAGATATGATGCGCCACGATGTGCTGGTGGTGCTGCTGCTCTGTTCATTAACTGTCCTCTCCAGGACTGGCTGGTCTGCTGGTGGCTCACACAGAAGTTCTCCAGAACTTCATTTCAGAGCCACTGTGCAGCAGTAGCTGTGACGGGCCTCTGACCCCAGTAAGGGGCAGGCTGGGGCAGGGCAGGGGAATGCGGCTCTGTGCAGTGCTGTGTTGCACTGTGCAGTGCAGTGCTGTGTTACACTGCACTGGGCTGCACTGTGCAGTGATGCACTTCACTGGGCTGCGCTGCACTGGGCTGCGCTGGACTGTGCAGTGCTGTGCTGTGCTCTGCTACACTGGGCTGTGCAGTGCTGTGCAGTGCTGCATTGTGCTATGTTGTGCTGTGCTGCAGTGTGCAGTGTTGTGCTGTGCTGTGCCGCACTCCGCGGTGCAGTGCTGCTCTGCTCTGTGCTGCTCTGCGCTGTGCTGTACTGTACTGCACTGCTTTCTGCGCTGTGCTGTGCTGCTCTGCACTGCTCTACACTGCTGCTCTGCTCTACACTGTGTTGCTCTGCTCTGGGCTGTGCTGTGCTGCTCTGCACTGTTCTGCTCTATGCTGTGCTGCTCTGCTCTGCGCTGTGCTGCCCCACGGGGGGATCGCTGCTGCTGCGTGCTCTCTCTCAGAGCGGCTCAGCAGGAGTGTCCGGGCACGGCTGGTACTGAGTGCCGAGCAGGCGCCCAGCCTGCAGCAGTCTGCACAGCCCTGCGCACTGCACCGCGGAGCGCGGCTCCCACCACCGTGGGTGGGCTGCAGTGCCAGCGCCGGGGCGGGGGGGGGGGGCAGTGCGGCCTGTGCGCCTCCAGCAGGGGCTGAGCACCCTGCCCGCTGCCCAGGCGCCTGGGAAGGGTCGTGAGCCCCCAACTGCCCTGGATCCTTCGCTGCAGCCCGTGGACTTACAGGCAGAGCCACCCACTCCTGCACCCACTCCTGCACCCACACACCAACCCCTCTCCTGACCCCCCCCGCACACCCACCCACCCACCCACTTCTGACCCCCCCCACCCTGCACCCCCACACCCACCCACTCCTGACCCCATCCTGCACCCACACACCCACCCACTCATGACCCCCTCACCCTGCACCCACACACCCACCCACTCCTGACCCCACTCTGCACCCACAAACACACCCGCTCCTGACCCCCCCATCCTGCACCCACACACCCACCCACTCCTGATCCCCCATCCTGCACCCACACACCCACTCGTGTCTCTGCCCACGTTGGCGTCTCTCCCGTATCCACTCTCCCAGGGCTTCAGCCCCTGCCTTCGCTCTAGCCCCAGCGTCCGCCCTCTCCCCGGCTTCGCTTCCTCCCCGTTTGCTCCGGCAGCGCCGTCCTGGCTGCCCCCCCCCGGATGCGGCCGGGCTCCTCCACAGCCTCTACTCCCTGGAGCCGCCGGCCCTCGCAGCCAACACACCCGTGGGGCTCTGCTGAGCCCTGAGCCGGGGACGCCGCAGCCGGGATCGCCCCACGCAGCGGCGCAGCGGCAGGGAGGGAGGGCGACGGTCCGCAGCGCCAGACGGGCGGCGAGAGCTGCCCTGGGCTGCCAGCCCCACGCCGCGGCGGGACGAGCAGGATGCACAGGGCCTGCGCACCCCGAGGAGGATCTGCTGGGCTGGGAGGGCGCCCGAGGGGCTGGGACGTGCATACGGGGCTGAGCGTGTGCACACATGTGTGGCTGGGATGTGCACACGGGCCCGAGCCTATGCAGCCACGTAGGGCTGGGACGTGCACACGGGGCTGAGCATGTGCACACACGTGTGGCTGGGATGTGCACACGGGGCTGAGCCTGTGCATCCACGTAGGGCTGGGATGTGCACATGGGGCTGAGCGTGTGCACACACGTGTGGCTGGGATGTGCACATGGGGCCAAGTCTGTGCATGCATGTGGGGCCAGGACTTGCACAGGGGGCTGAGCGTGTGCGCACACCTGGGGGCTGCGATGGCCACACAGGGTTGAGCGTGTGCACGAACATGCAGTAGGGACATGCACATGGGGCTGAGCCCGTGTACGCGTGGGCTGAGGACATGAACATAGTGGTGCGTGTGTGCACGAATGTGCAGCAGGGACACGCACACAGAGCTGAGCATGTGCATGCATGTGTGGCTGGGATGTGCACATGGGGCTAAGCCTGTGCACGCACGTGCTGCTGCAATGTGCACACGGGGCTGAGCTTGCACATGGACGTGTGGCCGACACGTGCACAAGGGGCTGAGCGTGTGCATGCACTTGGGGCCAGAATGTGCACATGGGGCTGAGCGTGTGTGTGCATGGTGGGCCACAACGTGCACATGGGGCTGAGCGTGTGCATGCATGTATGGCTGGGTTGTGCACACAGGGCTGAGTGTGTGCATGCACATGGGGCTGGGATGTGCATTAGGGGGCTGCGTGTGTGCAGGCATGTGGGGCCGGGACATGCATACAAGGCTGAGCGTGTGCACGCACGTGGGGCTGGGACGTGCACAAGGGGCTGAAGGTGTGCATGCATGTGGGGCCGGGATGTGCACAGAGTGCTGAGCGTGTGCCCGCATGTGGGGCTGGGATGTGTACGTGAGGCTGAGCGCGCGCAGGCATGTGGGGCTGGGATGTGCACAGGGTGCTGAGTGTGTGCACACATGTGGGGCTGGGATGTGTACGTGAGGCTGAGCGCGTGTACGCACGCGCGGCAGGGATTCGCACAGGGGGCTGAGCGTGTGCACGCATGCTGGGCCGCAATGTGCATGCAGGGCTGAGCTTGTGCACGGGGGGGCCATGACAGACATGCAGGCCTGAGGCTGCGATGTGCACGCAGGGTTGCAACGCCCGGACCCGCTGCGGGAGCACTGTGCAGGACGGGCCGGCCCTGCGGGCAGCAGCACCCCGCTCGCCTGGAGACGCCGTCCGGCAGCGGATGGAGCACGGCTGCGCCCCAGACGGCACGGCGCATCTGCTGCTCTGCAGCGGGGCCAGCGCCGCCCCCGTCCCAGGGTCTCCACAAGCGCCGCGGACCGCGCAGGCACTGGCCCCACGGCTGGTGCAGCGTGGGGCCGGGCCGACAGCCGCGGCCGTGGCCGGGCTGGGATGGGAAGGGAGGCGCCGGGGCCGGGCCGGGCGGGATCCCGCGCGGGAGATGATGTATGGGCAGATGTATCAGATCGCACAAGATAAACAAGCAGTGAATTTCATCAGGGCCCATCATGGCTTTAATTTGGCTGCCTAATGAGTCAGATCCAGCCGCGCAGATAAAAGTTGTCAGAGCCGCAGCCCTAATGAATTTCTTGCCACTTGTAATCAAGGCAGCTTGTCTGAGGGGGATGATTAATGGGCCCCAGAGGAGCTGCCGTCCCTCGGCTTCCATTCCCGCTAATGCAGTCGCCAGGAAATGAACCAAACCCCGCGCCGGGACGGGCCCCGCGCGTGCGCACTGCCTCTGCCGTGCACGTGCGTGTGCACTGGGAGTGCGCTGCGTGTGCATGTGCACTGTGCATGTGCACTGTGCGTGCATTGCGCGTGCGGTGCATGTGTGTGCGCACAGGGTGTGCACTGCGTGTGCGGCGCGTGTGTGCGTGCACTCTGTGCACTGCGTGTGCACTGCACGTGCGGTGCATGTGTGTGCGCACAGGGTGTGCACTGCGTGTGCGGCGCGTGTGTGTGCACTGCGTGTGCACTGTTGGAGCAGCGCGCGCGCCCGCCGAGGGGCCGCGGCGTGCCCCGAGCGGAGGGGGCACAGGGCAGCACGGGCAGACCCCGGAGCCACGGGCCGGATCCAGCAGCTCCCACGGTGGCCTGCGGTGCCGGGCGGAGCCGCGGGCCTGATGGCGGGATGGGGCCGGTACCCGGGGGGGACATGTGTCCTGCAGTGCCGGGGGGGGGGCACATCCCGTAGCGCCTGAGGGGGGAACATGTGTCCCATAGTCCCCGGGGGGGGGGACATTTCCCGCATTGCCTGGGGGGGACATGTCCTGTAGCACTGGGGGGGGGGGGGACACAAGTGTCCCCTAGTCCCCGGGGTGGGGGGGACACACATCCCACAGTACCTGGGGGTTGGGAGGGGGGACATGCATCCTGCAGTGCCCGGGGGTGGGGGGGTGGGTGTCTGGACTGGAGAGAGTCCAGCGGAGGGCTACCAAGATGATGAGGGGACTGGAGCATCTCTCCTAGGAAGAAAGACTGCAAGAGCTGGGCCTGTTCAGCCTGGAGAAGAGAAGATTGAGAGGCGATCTCATCAAGGTGTACAAGTATCTGAAGGGGGAGTGTCAAGAGGATGAGGCCAGCCTCTTCTCCGTGGTGCCCAGCAACAGGACAAGAGGCAACGGGCAGAAACTGAACCACAGGAAGTTCCATCTGAGCATGAGGACACACTTCTTGACTGTGAGGGTGACAGAGCAGTGGACCAGGTTGCCCAGAGAGGTGGTGGAGTCTCCTTCCCTGGAGATATTCAAAACCCGTCTGGACACGGTCCTGGGCAATATGCTTTAGGTGACCATGCTTGGGCGGGGAGGTTGGACGAGATGATCTCCAGAGGTCCCTTCCAACCTAAACGATTCTGTGATTCTGTGTCCTGCAGAGCCCGGGGGTTGGGGGGGGACGTGTGTCCCACAGTGCCCGGGGGGGACGCGTGTCCTGCAGAGCCCGGGGGTTGCGGGGGGGACGTGTGTCCCGCAGTGCCCGGGGGGACGCGTGTCCTGCAGAGCCCGGGGGTTGCGGGGGGACGTGTGTCCTGCAGTGCCCGGGGGGGACGCGTGTCCTGCAGTGCCCGGGGGGGGACGCGTGTCCTGCAGAGCCCGGGGGTTGCGGGGGGACGTGTGTCCCGCAGTGCCCGGGGGGGACGCGTGTCCTGCAGTGCCCGGGGGTTGCGGGGGGACGTGTGTCCCGCAGTGCCCGGGGGGGACGCGTGTCCTGCAGAGCCCGGGGGTTGCGGGGGGACGTGTGTCCTGCAGTGCCCGGGGGGGACGCGTGTCCTGCAGAGCCCGGGGGTTGCGGGGGGGACGTGTGTCCCGCAGTGCCCGGGGGGGACGCGTGTCCTGCAGAGCCCGGGGGTTGGGGCGGGACGTGTGTCCTGCAGTGCCCGGGGGGGACGCGTGTCCTGCAGTGCCCGGGGGGGGACGCGTGTCCTGCAGAGCCCGGGGGTTGCGGGGGGACGTGTGTCCCGCAGTGCCCGGGGGGGACGCGTGTCCTGCAGTGCCCGGGGGGGGACGCGTGTCCTGCAGAGCCCGGGGGTTGCGGGGGGACGCGTGTCCTGCAGAGCCCGGGGGGGACGCGTGTCCTGCAGAGCCCGGGGGTTGCGGGGGGACGTGTGTCCCGCAGTGCCCGGGGGGGACGCGTGTCCTGCAGAGCCCGGGGGTTGCGGGGGGACGTGTGTCCTGCAGTGCCCGGGGGGGACGCGTGTCCTGCAGAGCCCGGGGGTTGCGGGGGGGACGTGTGTCCCGCAGTGCCCGGGGGGGACGCGTGTCCTGCAGAGCCCGGGGGTTGGGGCGGGACGTGTGTCCTGCAGTGCCCGGGGGGGACGCGTGTCCTGCAGTGCCTGGGGGGGGACGCGTGTCCTGCAGAGCCCGGGGGTTGCGGGGGGACGTGTGTCCCGCAGTGCCCGGGGGGGACGCGTGTCCTGCAGTGCCCGGGGGGGGACGCGTGTCCTGCAGAGCCCGGGGGTTGCGGGGGGACGTGTGTCCCGCAGTGCCCGGGGGGGGACGCGTGTCCTGCAGAGCCCGGGGGTTGGGGGGGGACGCGTGTCCTGCAGTGCCCGGGGGGGACGCGTGTCCTGCAGTGCCCGGGGGTTGCGGGGGGACGTGTGTCCCGCAGTGCCCGGGGGGGGACGCGTGTCCTGCAGAGCCCGGGGGTTGCGGGGGGACGCGTGTCCTGCAGAGCCCGGGGGGGACGCGTGTCCTGCAGAGCCCGGGGGTTGCGGGGGGACGTGTGTCCCGCAGTGCCCGGGGGGGACGCGTGTCCTGCAGAGCCCGGGGGTTGCGGGGGGACGCGTGTCCTGCAGAGCCCGGGGGGGACGCGTGTCCTGCAGAGCCCGGGGGTTGCGGGGGGACGTGTGTCCTGCAGTGCCCGGGGGGGACGTGTGTCCCGCAGTGCCCGGGGGGACGCGTGTCCGGCACCCTGGCAGCCGTCGCGTCCATCCAGGGCTCCGGGGTCCAGGACGCGGGGTGGGGGGCCCGGCCCGGCCCGGCCCGGGGGGACCCGGGGGCGGCGCAGAGAGCAGCGGGCGGCAGGAGGCGGATGGTTTATTGGCCGTTATCTCCTGGGCTGCGGTCACACACACAGGGCCGCCCACGGCAGAGGAACAGTATATACAGAGCGTCCATATAAATATCTCCAATGTACATTTTATACACGAGCGGTGGCGACTTCCCACAGCAGCGGGCCAGGCCGCCTGCTCCCGCGCTCGGCCGGAGACCAGCCCGGCCGGGCGGCGGCGGCGGCGGCGTCCTGCGGCCCCGTCTGCCCGCGCCGCCGGGGGGGCGCCGCTCCCACCGCGCCGGGCCGTACCGCGGCGGCCGGGGGGCGGCGCGGGGCCTAGACGGCGCTGGGGCCGGGGCCGAGGTCGGCGGGCGCGGCGGCGGCGGCGGCGGCGTTGTTGTTGGCGTTGGCGTTGCGGCGGGGCAGGCCCGGGGTGAGGGCGGCGGCGGCGGCGTCGCCGGGGCAGCCGTGCTGCAGCAGGACGTCGACGCACTCCTGGCTGCCGGCCCGGCGGGCGTAGGCCAGCGGCGTCAGCCCCCGGGCGTCCCGGCTCCGCACGTCCACCCCGTACTGCGCGGGAGGGAGAGGGCCGGTCAGCAGCGCCGGGCGGGCGCCGGGCTGCCGCGGTGGGACGGGGCAGGGCAGCGCCAGCGGGGCAGGCGCAGGGAGGAGGACGAGGGGCCGGAGACCCCCGGGCGGCCCGGGGGCCCCCCGAGGGCGGCGGGGCCCTGCCTTACCCAGATGAGCAGCTGCGTGAAGACCACGTTGGCCATGGCGCAGGAGAGGTGCAGGGCGGTGCGCCCGTCTCCGTCGCCGTAGGTCTCGTTCACCTCCTCCTTGGTGCCGTGGGCCAGGAGCGTCACCACGAGGCGCAGGTCGTCCTCCACCACCGCCCGCAGCAGCTGCTGCCCCAGCGGGATGTCCGACTGGGGCAGAGGAGCCAGGAAGAGCTTCTGCTCGTACTTGGCCCGGATCCAGCGCTCCTTCTCCTCCCTGCCAGGTGGGACACGGTCGCTGTCGCAGGACGCGCCCGGCCCCACGGACAGGGCGCGTGCACGGGCACCGGGCGGGCGACACGCAGGTGTGGCACGGGTGCTGCTGCCCAGGCCCCCGCTGCGCCGGCGGCGCTGGCGGCCGGCCCCGGGGCGCTGCAGGGCACGCGGCTCCGTCCCGCTGCACCGCGCGCGCCTCCCGCCCCACCACGGCCCCGCGCGTGTCACACGCAGCTCCACGCCGGCGCCCTCCTGCGACAGCCAGGGGACCTTCTCCGTCCTGCGCTTGTGCGTGGACGCCAAGCTCGGCCAGCGGCAAGAAAAGGTTAGCTGCCGCGCACGGCAGCCCCGTGCCACGGGAGGCACGTTATCGCTGCTGCCGTCTCGCCCGGCGCGAACAAAGGCTGCGGCAGCGTCCGTCCCGCCTGGGGCTGCGGGGCCGGGCGGATCGATGCGCGCCGTGCCGCCGCTATCTGCTGCCTTTCTATCCATCTGCATCTGGCGCGCGGCCATCAATGCCCCGCGCCGAGCATGCTCACTGCCGCCGCCCCCTGACCCGCTCTTATCCGTTGATAAGCCGCAGAATGGGCTCTTGTTGGGATGAGTGACAGGAGAGTCGCTCCGATAGGGACAGACAAGGGCCTGAAAGGGACGCACCCTTGAGACCCACAGACGCTGCCAAGCCGTCTCTGTTAACCCCTTCTGTTTCGTAGCCAGCCACGGCCCAGCAGCCTCTGTATGGCCGTGGCCGGCCCCAAAGTCCCCACCAGGACAGTGGGAGAGGGCCTCTCACACCTTGGCAGCAGGCAGAGCCCCTGGACACTGGAGCACCTGGAGGTTTCCCGCCTACCCCCCTTTGGCTCACTGCTTCCAACCTCCTAAGATGCCCTCGAGCCTCCTGGTGGGGTTGTCTGAGAAGTGTCTCCGCAGCCCCTCGCATCCCTTACCGGCTGCTCTCTGGGGTGGGCTTGGGGTAGCCTTCCACTGCTCCTTCCCAGACAGCGTTGGCAAGGGCGTTGCCGATGGCCGTCATGACCATGAGAAGCTCGCTGGGCCAGTCATCCAGGTCCAAGGAGCGCACACGGGACAGGTGGGTGCCCAGGTTACGATGGATCCCAGAGCACTCAATGCACATGAGGGAGCCCAGGTTCAGGCTTGCCCAGTCCGGATCTGAGGGTGGCAAGATCAGTGGGGTGAGGTTAATGCCAGCACAGACAGCACCAACCAGTCCCCTCCCATGACCCAGGAGACTCCGATTTGCAAGGACCTGCCCATCAACTTCCTTCCAAACCCAGTGCTCCAAAAGCACAGGGAAGCAAGGACCCGGGACTGGTCAGTAAGGGGCCATGGAGCAGCACGGTAGGTAGGTCGGTCCCACAGGCACTTCCCAATCCTGAAAGAATGGGTCCCTTCAGGAGAGGTCAAGAGAGCCCGACAGGGTAGGTCCCTTTGGGGTGGGAGAGGAGGGGTCGCTGGGGTAGAGTCCCCCTTCCCTTCCTGAGCAGGCAGCCCCATCTCCCAGCGCAACACTTCTTACTTGGTGCATCGCAGTCCACGCAGAAGCTGTTCCCACGTGCAGTGCGGACGGCCTGCATGGCCTGTGCATCGCTTTGGCTGCCCAGCCGAGCCTGAAACAAGCAGCACAGGAGCCCCGTTTACTCAAGGCTGACTGCAGCCCTGTCTGTGTCCTCCCATCACCATCCCCAAACAGCCCCCAGGAGGTGCCAGCACCTTGCTCCAGTGGGCACCCAGCGGGCACCCAGCAGGTGGAGGAGAGAGAGTCCAGTACGGGGCACTCCAAGAACAGGATCCGGGGGGAACAGAGATCTAGACAGGTAAGAGCTGACTCAGAACGGGAGCAGGGGAGGCAGGGCCGGCCAGAAGGCAGGGAGCAAAGGGCTCAGTGGGGCTGAAGCCAGCTTGGGGAGAGGCAGGGTGTTCAGAGGTGACAGCAAGACCAGAGAGGGAATGGTGCATTCCCAGGGACAGGATCAAACCCTCACTGGGAGCAGAGGACTCGGGACAGGATCCAGCCTGGACAGAGAGAGGAGTGTGGGACAGAGAAGGATGCAGCAAAGCACATGCTAGAGAAGAAGGGCGAAAGCAGCACTCAATCAAGGCTTCTTACCTTATTTTTGCTGCTCTCACAGCCCTGCAGGCTGGCCAGGATCTGGCTCTCAATGGCCTGGACCCAAAGCTCTCGCTCCTCTGATGTTGAGGCCTCAAAGAGCCATGTCTGGCCCGTCAGGGATACGATAATGAACTCAAATGGCTCATCTGGTTCTGGAAAAGAAAGGTGTGCCATGGCATGGGACAGGGAAGGAGGGGTGCCTGCAGCCTCGTGGGATGCACACATGCTGATGTGCAAGTCCACAGATCCCTGTGGGCTTCAGCTGTGCCGGCACATGGCAGGATCGGTCAGCAATGTGCCCCCAGGAGGCTTGGACAGAGCACTGTCTGCAACACAGGAGCTGAGCTCTGGGCCAGCCAGTCCCTCCTGCTGCTTGCAGAGCGCGCAGCTCCCTGCTCCCAGACTCCAGTGAGGGACTCTCTCATTGATGGGCTAGCCCTTCTGCACGCAAACACACATGGCCTTATTCCCCAAACGGCCTGGACAGAGAAATGTGGCAGTGCTGCGGCTCGGGTTTCCTGGAGGCTGCCTCTGCCCCGCTATCCATGCTCTGCGCTGTCCCCCCCTCTGGACAAAGCTGCTGACCTCTGGGGCAGCGGGAACAGCCCCTCGGCAAAGCTTGTGTCCCCTAACAACACCATCACCAGAGCCCCACAGCACTCGGTGCCTGGTGATGAGTGGCTTTACAGGGCTAGAGCCCTGCAAGCTGGGCTGGAAGGAGATGCAAGGAGCGTCCTTGAGGTGGGCTCAACGGCAGCCCTTCAGTCCTCCTGTGCATTGAGGAGTGCTGCGCCAATCGAGGGGCCCAGCAGGATAGGTCCCTGCTCAGGGAACCCTCAGTGCCTGGGCGCTCTGCAGACCCCATGCAACAGGGCATGACCGCTGTTTTGCCATGCAGGAGCCCTAAGTCACAGACACCGGGGCAGGAGCCACAAAGAGGTGAGAGTGATGCCATCCCCAGCTCTGATGTGCCTCATCTCTCAGTGCCCTGCTGGGCAGGTAACGCCCAGCTCGCCCGACCTGGGAGGCTGGTGGCCATGGGGTCCCTGGAAGCCAGCCAGCCAGCAGCTGCTGACGTGGGTCACAGCAACACGCAGCGGAGGTGCAGGCAGGGCAAAATGGCCAGGACGGCAGGGCCAGGCAACCGGCTCCTCAGTCACAAATCTGCCTAGCACCAGCACCGGAGCCCCTGCAAGAGCCTGTGGAAGGGCAAGACATAAAATGCGGTCTCCATCGTTGGCCAGCGCTCTGACTACCAGAGGGACAGGGCTCTGTTCACGCCAGCCCAGGCCATGGGCTGCATGGATGTGGGGAACATAGGCCTTAGCTTTGCACAAGGTGCCCGGTCTCATCTTCGCACCCAGGCACCAGCATTTACCTTTTATTGCCAACTTCAGTAGTTAGTGCAGTAAATGACTTAACTAAGCGGGGCCTGAATGGAATGACTAATAAACGTTATGTCACAGCACACGCTTCAGCTCATAGCAAAATGATTTGTAATTACCTAATTAGCGTTATGCAAATAACACCCTCATCTCCATAATGTGCCTTCCCAGCTCTCTATTAAAAGCAGGGAGTCAACTGCACAG
Organism: Struthio camelus; assembly: GCF_040807025.1. NCBI lineage: Eukaryota > Metazoa > Chordata > Aves > Struthioniformes > Struthionidae > Struthio > Struthio camelus. The sequence continues at coordinate 260,335 of NC_090943.1, forward strand.
CTCCAGAGACAGCGAGGCGGCTGAGGGACCCAGCCTGGTCTGCGGCAGGGCAGAGCTCTGGTGGTCTCCAGCCTGGCAGGGCCCTTGCCTGCTGGGGCAGGGGGCGGCTCCTTCCTCTGCCCCGACTCGCCACCCTGGTGAGCTGCAGGCCACAGGAGTCCCTCACTGAGGAGGGACACAGCAAGACAGTGGCAGAGGAGCCTGCTGCACCCCAAGCAGAGCTAACCAAAGAGAGCAGAGGCTGCCAGTCTGGTCCCCATTCTGCCCCACCGAGGGCTCGGCTAAGTCCAGCTGCTTCCGGGCAGCCTGGCAAAGACGAGAGCAAGGCTTTGTCCACAAACACTTCTCAGACAATGGTGCAGCTGCAGAAAGGGGCAGGAGAGTGCAGCCCTTCCCCTCTCTTGCAAGTGCTCTTTCCAGGCTCTCACTTCATTTGGGGGCACCATCACCTGCATTAACAAGTACCGGGCACAGCACCCAACTCAGTGTCTCCACCACATACAGTTGCTTATTCTAGAACAACCTGAGGGTAAAATGCTGCTCCTGCCACTGTGCCATGGTGCAGAGTACCATGCGTCTCACACAGCAGGTTCAGGATCTTGCATTTTGTCAGGGTTCAAAATTGCAGTGACATCTGGTTGGAAATATGCCTGTCCTGTGCCATTGCTGAGAGCACTCCATGGTACGTCCCGCACAGACCCCAGCAGGAGACACAGGGACTTGGACATCATCAGCACTGATGAAATGAACTGGTGCAGGAGTGCAAGGCCTGGTACCAGCTGTTGCCCAGCAGATGCTCAGGAGGATGAAATGACTCCAGGACAAAGGGCTCTCCAGGTGCAAGTGCCAACTGGCTTGTCTTTCCCGGGTAGGAAGGGGAAGCTGTTTCACTCATTTCTTCCTAGATGCAGCTTGGGACTGAATCTAGGCGATTTCTCCTGGGGAAAGAAATCTGCAGTCCCCTTCCTCCTACTAGGAACTGGAGGTTCTGGGATGCCAGGAGGAGGACAAGACTCCAGTGTGTTGGCAGTCATGCTGTGGGACTCTTCCCCTCTCCGTGATGCACCTGGCTAACTGGCAAATCAAGCTTGCCCAGCACTTTGCCCCTTCCTCCAGCTCCCAGACAGAGGACAAGCACCACAAACCCCTCCTCCTGGAAGCTCCCTGCAAGTAACATAGCTCCTACCCTAAAGATATGCTTGCTGTGGAGGCTCCAAGAACACCAAATGCCAGCTCAAAAAAAAAAAAAAAAGATTTGGAAAATACACAGCTGATATAACTTCCAAATATGAGAAGAAATAACTGGACAATAGCCTGGCTAATAGCCTCTGCCTACTTGGCAGGGCAGCACAATCCTCTTGAGCACTGCCACACACTGGACATGGACAAGGAGCGCCCAACCACTGGTGGCAGCAGGCAGTCAGGCAACACAAACTTACGACCACTGCGCTCAGCTGGATCATGCCAGCTCCTGCTCAGCTCCAGGCCACTCACAAGCAAGCAGCTGACCACAACAGTCTGATTCAGCTGCCACCACCTCTTCCAGCATCCCAGCTTGCGATTCGGAGCTGCAGTCCAGGGGCTTGAGCACTCCAGTTGTTCTCAGCGACAGGTCCTTCTACCTCTGCATCCACGTAGGAAGCCACGAGAGGATCCAGGCCTCTGACAGCTGCAGGATCGATTACTGCACTCACATGTTGCCCGAGGCTAAGCATTTATAGCCAGGAAGGAAAGAGTGGCATTTCTTCCTGGGGGCCAATGAGTGCCCAGGGACTTGAGGGAGCATTTGCTGTGCCAAGAACTTGGATCGGGCCACACTTGCAGCAGCGATCGATGAAGCCATTCCTGGGACAACCAAATTTCACAGAAAGGGCTCCATTCTCCTTAACTCTCTCCTGTCCCTGGTTTGAGCCACCTGTGGCTGCTAACTGTCAGAGTGTGCTGCATAGCCCACTCCCCAGGCTAGCTGCCGGGACCTGGGGGCCACGCACTGGCTGACGCTCTTTGGGTGCTCTCCACTGCCAGGCTGGTTCTGCTGCTGCTGAAACAGCAGCAGCAGGTTGGCACAGCCCCCCAAGCGAGACTGCAAGGATGCCAGCCATGGGCTCACCTGTCCCCACCAACCCTGTTCATCTCTGTTGCTTGCTCAGTATACCTCCCCACCCTGGTCCAGACCCAAACACGCGGGCAGAAACCTCAGCCCAAGCCTCCTCACACCGGCACGCTCCCCAGGGGAGAGAGGGCTGCAAGCGCTGGCCCTGCGGGGCTGACTCCCCCAGGGCACTCACATCCACGCTCTGCTCCAGGGCTGGAGGCACCGTGTGTCTCCTAATCCCCTGCTCAGGATGCTCATGGAGCAGGGACAGGCAGCCTCCTCCTGCTGGGATCCCTGCTGGGCTGCCCACACCTGAGCACAGGGAAGCAACGAGATTTCTGGGGCTGCAACCCCACGCTGACGGGCTGTCCCCATGCAGCAGGAGTGCTGCCCTAGCTCAGGGATACCCCAGAGACCTGGGGCTCGTGGCCTCCGCTCTGGCCGTGGTCCCAGTCAGACCCAAAGCCCCAGCTCTGGCTTTGCAAGCTGCAGCACTCCCATTCCCTTTCCTCCTTTGTGCCTCTCAAATTCCAGTTTTACTCGGAACAAAGGGCCTGTTGCTCTCAGCAGAGCCTGGGAAGAGCTAACAAAGGACGACGACAGCTTTTCTTCCACGCTGAGGATTCTTTTGCAAGCAAAATCTCTACCTTTCTTTCCCTGCAGCAACTCAGGGCAGTGCTGCAGGGCCAGACCTCTTTGGAGGCTTCAGAGGAGCATGGCTATGGCGGGAGAGTGGAGAGCTGCAGGATCACAGCTTGAGATCCACACAAAGGGTTTGGCAGAGCTGGAAAAGAAATTGAGGGCTCAGAGCAGCTTCAAATGGTGTGCACAGCCGGCTTCCCAGACGGCCTGGGGCGAGTTCCTGAGCTCCCCGGGGGCCTGTGCAAGTCCAATCAGCCTCAAGTCATGGCTTTAGGAAAAGTGTGGGGCTTTCTCAGAAGGCTGGGGAGAGGCACAGGTCTCTGACAAGGCAGGGACATTTCCGGCCAGATGAAGGGGTAGCACAAAGCAGATGACACAGGCAGAAGGAGTTGGACTACCTCTGCACCTTCGGAGCGGGCAGAAAGCCCCTGCCCTGAGCCATGTGCAGGGCATAGACTTCGCCCAGGTGGCTGGGGTGGACAGAAGAGCCCCGGGGCTCACCAACTCAGATTCAATAGGGCTAAGATCTGGGAGGATGTCATCCCTACTGGAGTGGGGGAGCCCTTTCTAGCTGCCTCAGGGTAGAGGCAGGGGCTATCCCGGGGCCACAACTCAGGACTCGTCTCCCCGGCCCTGCGGCTGCCTGCAGACATGCTGGTGGGAGTCCATTACGCCAGCTCCATTAGAATTAGTGGGCAGTGAAAATGAACAAGCTTGTCTCACTCTCTCTTGATGATTTTTTGATGATGTTTTAAAGACTGAGCTCCGTGAAGAGCTGCTGAGCAGAGTGCAGCGCGAGCCGGCTCTGCTAATGGGCGTTAACCCCACGACCCTGCTCCAACGCCGCCCAGCAATGAGTACTCCAAATGAGAGCAAAATTAGCAAGGGCATTGCACAGCAGCCAGGACGGGCCAGGGCCACGCAGCACCCAGACACGATTAGCAACTGAGTCACCAAGCTGAGTGGGCTTGAGGACTCCTGCAGCGACTGCACCTAGGTGATCCGCCCTCATGGACTCATCCTTCACCAGCCTGCTATGGCTACAGGGAGGGGAAGCTGACAGCCCTGGTGGGGAGCAACGAGCCCAGAGAGGGCTCCGAGGGAACGGAGACATCCACGTGCAGAGCCAGGAACCAGCACAAAATGAAAGTAAGAGGGTAAGGGAAAAGCTCCACCAAGAAGTCCGGCTGGGACAGAGCTCAGCTGCCCACAGGTGACGTAGCGCTGAGATGCCCAACAGGCCAATAAGGCCCTCCTCTGCTCTCAGTGGGAGGAAGCACAGCTCTGAGCAGAAGTGCTACTTCTGGGTAGCTACAAATGGCTTAGTCTCAGCACGCACAGCTGAGTGCAGGGATCTCACTTGCTCTGCGAAGGGCCTCACATTACCCACAATACCAGTGCAGAACAGCCCAGCCTGAGGATCCCACTGCAGTGTTCTTAACGCGGAGCCACGGAAACAGCAGTTCCCCAGCTCCTTCCTCATGGACACCTTGCGGTACGGGACGAAACCTCAAGCCAGTGTGCCTCCCCCAGGAGCTGCACCTGGAGGGGCTGGCAGCCCCCCTCAGCGGTACCCGAGGTGGGACCCCAGCCCCACACCAAGGCTTGGGGCAGCCCTCTCAGAGCACAGGCAGCCATTGCTGGTGTGCTGCTTCCCTGCTCCTGCAGCACTGGGGACGCTGAGCAGCTCCTCCAGGGAGGACATGGGAGATGCAGCAGTGCTTCCTCCAGCTGGTGTGGGAGACCTGACCCAGCGTGATGGGATGGTGCTTCTCCGAGCACCCAGGGCGTGGGGCTGCGCTCCTGTCCCCAGCGGGCAGGGCACTGGGTAGTCTCCCGACTCCAGCTCACGAGACGGAGGCACTGCTCCCTACCCCGGCGGCTGGACAGGGACAGAGCTCAGCATGGGAGAGACATGCTGCAGCTCTTCCCAGGCACGGGCAGTTTCCGACGCCAGCACAGGACACACAGGGCAGACTGCCCTAACCAGCTCCTCGCTGAGCAGACGGGTTGCAGCCCCTGCCCTGCGTGCGGGACCTAGCGTGGTATGCCTCCCCTCCCCTCCCGGCAAGAGCAGCTCCAGGGAAGGAGGAGCAGGATCTCCCCCTAGATCCGGAGCTCACACTGGCTCATGCCCTGCTCTTGGAGCGGGAGTCTCCTCTTTCACCTCCACTTTCCTCTGGGTCCCAAGTCCCATCCAGGGCCTGCCTTCATGCTTCCCCTCTCCTGCCCCGGGGTGGTCACAGGGCAGGAGGCAGGGGGACGCTGGCCGGGCACGCGGGGTAAGCAGGGGAGGGAGGGCAGGTCCTGCCCTGGTGCAGCGACCCCACGCTCCCAGGACAGCTTTGCTCTCTTGCTGCTGAGCCTGGGAGGAGTGTCCAGGCGCAGGGCAGCCGGCAGCCCCTGGCCTCAGGATGCTTGTTTGCAAGCTGCCACTGTACCACATCATTATGAGGTGTTTGGGATATCAACAAATTAGCAGGCGTCTGGGAAGAGAAGGATGCAGCACCATTCGTAAATGTCAGCTCGCTGCCTCCTCATTTTGCAGATCATTAAACCCAATATTCCTAACCTGTATTAGTGCAACGGGGACAGGCCCCCTCCACAGCGACAAGCCGCCAGGAGAGCCGCAGCAAGAACATTGCTGTGGAGACCCCCACGTTGCCCTCTGTCCCAGCGCACCAAGACCCCCGAGTGCCCCAGGCCGAGCCGGCACATTCCCGTTGCCCACGTCCCACCTGCCCGGCCCCCGGGGCGCGCCGAGCCGGGAGCGAAGGGCTGGGAGGGCTCTGCACAGTGACACTGGTGAAGATGTGCAAACTGAACCGAACAACAGGGCACCAAATGTGTGCGTGCATGCACACGCGTGGATTAGACTGACAGCAAAGGCAGCAGAGCCTGCACGTCTCGGGGGAGATGCTCCTGAGGGACATGGGGGGCCACGCTGCAACGTACAGCGGGGTCCTGCAAGGCACTCGGAGGAGTGCTGTGCATGCACACTGGGGAATGAGGACATATGGGGTGCAATGGGTGCATGTGGTGTGGGGGAGTGGGGGGGGCTATGAGGTGTGTGTGCACACTGAGGGGTGAGGACATGGGGTGCAATGGGTGCATGTGGTGTGGGGGACTGGGGGGCACTGGGGGGGCTACATGTGTGTGTGCACACTGTGGGGTGAGGACATGGGGTGCAATGGGTGCATGTGGTATGGGGGACTGGGGGGCACTGGGGGCTACGAGGTGTGTGTGCCCACGCTGGGGGGGTCGCGCCGGGGCACCGGCAGCAGGCGCTTGCTGCGTGCAGGCAGAGGCTCAGGGCAGGAGACAGCAGAGGGGTAGGGAAGAGCGTGCGGGGTCTCCCGGCGGTAACGCGACGCTGCAGAGGGGCTCCTCCAGGGAGCAGAGAGGGGGTGCGGAGCTGGCGGACGGCAGGATCAGAGGAGCCCCGGCCTTCGGGGGGCGATGCCCAGGCACGGGCTGCTCTCCTCCTGCCCGGACGGAGCGGGGGGCCTGCGGGGTCTGCAACGAGCGAGTGACTTGTTAGCGCTGAACGAGGGGGCTGGCGGAAGGGAGGGCAGGGGTGACGCGAGCTGCGTGGGGCAGGCGGCAGCCGAGCGACAGCAGCTGCAATCCCCAGCAATCTGGTAAGCGCGGCTCAGCCCCGCGCTCCAGCCTGCCGAGATCGGCCTCCCGACAGCCCCTGACAGTTGGCATTAATCACGCGCATCGCCCCAACACAACTCTTTACTGGCCATCAATTTCCCGTGGGTTTTAAAACTAAAAAACAAAGACAAAACCGCGTCGTTTGGCCGCCACTGAGAAGCACATTAAGGGGCTGTCAGCTTCTCGCCATGCACCCTGCATCACTCTTTAAGCACATGAGAAGTTCATTATCCCTGGAGCTCTGGCAGCCACGGGGATGCTGGCGCAGGGAGCGTCGCGAAGGCGCTCCCTGCCGCGGCGTGCGCCCGGCAGGCCCCGGGCTCTCCTGCCCGCCCCAAACGCAAGCCGGAGGGCCGGGGCACGGAAGAGGCTCCAGGCTTGTCTGAGGCGGGCTGGGGGCCCCTCCGGCCAGAGCGCCGCTGCTGGGCTGCGGTCGCGAGCAGACTTGGCCGCCGCCGCGCCGGCTGCTGCGGCCGCCCCATCGCCGGCGAAGAGCTCGTCCCCGGGGCTGTGACGTCCCGACAGCCTGACACCGCTGTCGCCAGCTGGTGGGGGCTCCTGACAGCCCGAGCGGCGCGCTCGGCTTTGCTGACAGTCCCTAGCAGCCCAATACCACGCTTGCCATAGTTTGCTGATGCTCCCTAGCAGCCTGACACTGCGCTCTCTTTAACATGCGACCATGTAAAAAAGCAACAGCTCGTTTGATTTATGATACTTCAGAACAACTAAGATTCAATTGCTCCGCACGTCCCTGGCTCTGATTACCTCCTAAATGAGATAAACTGATGGCAATTTATCCCCAGACCTCACCAACTTTCCCAGGATGCTAACCTGAGACACGCGTGCCCCGCGCACCCACGCTGACGGCAGCGGCCGGAGTCGGAGCGGGGGCTCCTCTGCACCCTGCGCCGCGCCGGGGCGGGCGCCGCGGGCCGGCACGCTCTGCCCCGCGCCGCCGCGCCTGGCCAGCCCCACGCGGGGCTGAGAGGCGCTCCCGGCAGCAGAGCCGGCAGCTCCTGGCGGCGGCGCTCCCCCAGCCGGCACGGCCGCGCTCCGAGCAGCCGGAGAGCGCGCCGTCCTCCGGGCCGCTCGCCCCCGGCCCCCGCGAGCGCCCTGCCCCGGTCGGCTCCGCGGCAGCAGGCTGAGCACCGCGCGGGACCTCAGCTCGACCGCAGAGCGAGGCGGCCCCGCTCGCTGCACAGTGACTTCCACACTTTCGCTGGGTTGACTACGTAAAAGCACAAAGCCCAGACCGTGCTGCAGTGGAGAAACTATCCGCTAGCAGCTGCTCAAAGGCGGCAGAAGATGATTCAAGGAAGGATCAGACTTACTCATAGACATAAGCAATATTCAGTCATCAGTCGTGATCATAATGTGGGGCAATGCCCCCGATCCACAGCTGGAACCAATTGCTGACCGTTAAGGTGTCAGGATGGGGCCTCACACAGAGGCTCATTATCTCCCATCTGCCCACTGTCAGGTTTTAGTGCTATCGCCGGCTGTCAGGTGGGATCATGACCTGGGTGTAACGCCAGTCTATGGCTGGCCCTGACTTTCTAGGAAACAGACAACTCCCGGATGACTCCTGGAGACAAAACAGCGGCCCAACTTGCAGAAAAAGCTCCGCAAAGGTATTGCAGGCTGGGAGAGACTCAGTGCTCATCAAATGTATGGCGGGCCAGGGATCACCCTCCTGAAAGGGAGATCCTCCAAGGATCTCCATCCTTGGAGATATTCAAAAGCCATCTAGACACAGTCCTGGGCAACACGCTCTAGGTGACCCTGCTTGAGCAGGGGGGTTGGAATAGATGATCTCCAGAGGCCTCTTCCAACCTCAACCCTTCTGTGGTTCTGTGATTCCCCAGAGATGTCCCTCTAACCCCACAAATGCGATATGCAGCTGTTTGATACTGAAACATCAGATTGGCTGCAGTAGAACCGAAATCTGAAGCTCTACGTGCTGTTTCCCCACAGACGCCGTGCCTAACTTCCACAAACAGCCTCTAGCACACAGAGGAAGGTGCAGCTTGCACGAGGGCTACCACAGCTGCTCCGGGCCTCTACCATGCACAGCCTGGCCTCCCCAGGACGTGATGATGCAGGGAGGCCTGTGAGGCTGACAGCGTTGACCTAGCCTTTGCAAGCCTGACTTTGCAATCTGCTCAGTTTTCTAATACAGCAGATTATACTAAAAATAAATATAAGAGTAAGTTTTTAAAAAGCCAACTGAAAAGCCTGAAAATCCACCTTACACTGGAAGACACTGCATGGGACCATTCTGACCCAGCACGTACCTGGGAGCAGAAGGCTCTTACCATCTCCGCTTGCCAACTATAGCATTTAGCCAGGGAATACTGCACCTATTTGCTGACTGCAGAAGGACATAAGGACTTGGAAAGACTGAATTCAAGCTGGAGACACAGAGGGAGGATTGCTCATGTGATGACAGACCAAATCTGCCCTATGCGCTCTACGGTGCCCCTCCTGTCTCTGCCTTGTCCTGGTAACCCCTCACAGCCGTATCCTTACGGGTCTCTTCCCAGCCCTGCGCTGGAGCAGGTTAAGCAACCGACTGCCACGTTTCCCAGCAGTAGCGGTACTGAAGGTAACTGCGGAAGGCATTCTTCCTGCTCTCAGTTCTGGTGCTAGAGGCTTCTGGCAGCCAGGAGGAGCAACTGTTTGTAAGTTCTGGGCAGTGACAAATGAAGTTTGGTAACTGACACTTCACTGGCAAATGAAGTTCCATGTTGATAAATGTGAAGTAATGCACATTGTAGGAAAAAATTACATTACTCCAGCACCTGACAGGGTTCTAAATTAACTATATCAACCCAAGAAAGGGCCTGGCTATCACTGCAGACAGCACAAGACTTCTGCTCAGCAAAACACTGTGGGCAAGGACAGGGGCAGGGAATAACAGAAAATATTCTGACGCTCTCATACGCATCAGGTAGCACCGTATGGACACCATGTGCAGCCTCAGTTGCTCCGCCTCCCAAGGATACCGCCAAACAGGGAAGAGCAGAAAGAACGAGCATGTGTTTGAAAAAATTCCCTATGAGATGACAGAAAATGGGATGGCTCAAAGATTCAGGACCAGGCAGCCAAGAAGGAAGGCTACAGTAAGCTGGTCTGACACCGCAGGCAGAGGCCAGGGAATTCTGCCAGAGGCTGGATCAAACATGCCTTGCAGAAAAGTAACTCATTTAATTTAAAGACTTTGAGCAGTGGTTAGTCCACTCCCTTGCCTCATAAAAGTGTTTCCATTTTTAATTACCTTCTCCACTAAGAAGTTGTATTCAACTTTGTGCAGCTTCAGATTCCAGCCTCTGCACCTTCTTAGGTCTTTATCAGCTATGCTGAATGGTCCTGCAGGACCAGGTTTCTTTTTCTGTAAGTACTGATAACACCAATCTTTCACTTCTCCATCTTCATTCTAGTAAGTTGAATACCTTAAAGTCCACCTCATAAATGTGTTCGTCAGCCCTGAATCAATTTTGGGACCTTCTTTTGAACTCTCTCCAGTATTTCCAAGCTCTCTGTTAGTTACATGATGGGACACAGTATTTTACTACACACTTTCTTAGTCTGACGTGCAAGTGTAAAGTCATTCTACTTTTGAGTGTTCCTCTTTTCAGATATGTAAAGAACACGGCTCTCTTTGTCAAAGCACAGGACCGAGAACTCATTCATATCTATCGTGACCCAGGAACTGCAAGCTGAGAACAGATGTGGGAAGGGTAGTAATGTGTCCACAGAGTCAACATACTGCCTTTATCATAGCTAAGAACATATCAGTTTAACAAGATGTAAGTACAAATAATACTTTTTGCTTTTTATGAGGCATCCAGTGCATATTATAGACTCAAGCCTAAGATGCTCAAGATATTTGAATCAACCACTGCAAAGGGGAAGTCGCTCCTAGAATCAGTGGTTTTCAGGTGAAGATCACCTACAACAGGAAAGACTGAACAACAGAGTTGTCAAACTTCAATGCAGATCATCACCACGATGATTGTAAAAGAGAGAACTGAAGACAATTGCTGTACCATGGAAAATCTGGGCCACCGGTCTACAGGCTGACCTGTGATTTGCAGCAAGATGCCAGGGCAGCTACAGTGTGCAGCCGGATTGCACTTTCTGTTTTGTTTTACAGTAACCTTTTGTTTCAAACACTTGTACGTCACCTTCTTTCCTTGCCTTTAGCCATCTGAACTACAACTTTATTTTGGTTTACTACAAAAGTTTATCATGTGCTATGGGGCAGGATGACCTAGGGTAAAGTCAGATTCTTATAGATTGAGGATCCCTTTTTCTACAGAGGACGACCATAGATGCAGGCTTTGGAGGATGTGGTTGCCAAGCTAATCTCTGCCTGGACACATTTGGATGCATTTTCACAGGGACTGCAAAATGTGCCTCCCTGTGCTTTGCAAGCTCCCTGCCAAGCTTCAGGTTCATCTTCAAAAATCTCAGAAGCATCAGCATTTCCCAACAGAAAAACCACGAGGACATTTAGCAAAGGCAAAACAATGCATATTTCTTCAACTGGCTTGGCTGCACTTTTCCGAAAACCCTCAGCTTGAAGCAGATGCCCAATATAAGAATTGTAAATGATGAAAGTTCAGTAAATTTACAAGCAAACAAAAATAGGTTCTTATGGCAGAAAGTGTTTGGCAACCTTAACTATACGGTATGCTGTCAGCTCTGCTAATACAGTTATTAATTATCGCCACTAATAGTAGATGCAGTCACAGGTATGATGGCAGTCCTGCTTCCACTGCAGGTGAGAAATCAAGGGCAAACCAAGATGGGCTGGTTGTTTGTTTCTAAGCATAAGCCAGCTTTGAAAATGAGATCTCAGGGTCCCTGAGATGCCACCCTAGGAGGACTCCTGGGGTCCCAGTGCTCTGGGTCTGGTAGAGCTGCCCACCAAGGAGCAGACCTTTCCTACCTTCTGCTGCCGTGCTGGGGCCATCAGGCCGAGTTGTCCCTGTGCTCTTTTTCCTGCGATGTTTCTTCCTGTTTGCATGCGGTGATGGAGGTGGTTCCAGCTTCGGGCTGGCAGCACTGGAAATGTTCGGGCTGGAGCTGAGAGAATCAGCCGTGCCATTAGCTAGAAACAAAGATAAAGAAAGTAATGCACACAAAGACAATGACAGTCTGCTCTTTCTAAAGGCAACCAAGTGTCCTCGAGACAGTGCCATTTCTGCACTGGGCTCAACACTGCATGGACAGGACAGCCTCCACGTTCAGTCCCATCACACGGGGCAGCTCCAACACCCTGTCTGGCTCCGGGCCGGGAGACTCCTTACGCAGGGGCGGCCCCGACACCGCACCACTGGGACGGCCGCACAGAGACAGCACTGTCGGCTACATGGCTGGGGCAAGCGCAGCCGCATCGCACGGGGCGGCCCGACACGCCGACCCCATCAGTGGGGCAGCCTGACACGCCAGCCCCGTCGGCGGCTCTGCGCGCTGCTCAGCGGCACTGTCCTCAGACAGCGAGGCCCGTGGTCTGCAAGGGAATTAGGCTTGGGAACGGCTCTCCGGCCCTCCCGGCTCCTGCCCGGGACCTGTGTCCCTGCTGCGGTGGCATCGCTCCCTCCCGGTGCCGCTCTGCCAGGCGAGGTGACGGGGGTTGCCACACTTAGGAACCTAAGCATGATGGTCTCAATAGGCTTCCGATACGGAGCTGAAGAAGCTGCATCCCCAGCAGCAACGCACCAAATTTATCCTCAATCATACTGTTCCTTACAATTAATAGCAGAATTAGAAACAATCAGGGAGCTGCCTAATTACTGTCAATTAGAGCGCGCTAATCAAGCTCCGATCACACACACACACGCTGCCGCTGCACTCACCATTAAATGTCAAATTTCATTAGAGACCAGCAACAAAATCAAAAGCCTGACATTCAATTTCAGCAGCACACACAGCGCAGGCTTCCAATCAGCATAAAAATGCAGACTCCGGGGAAGGCAACGAGGCGCAGGAGCCCTCGCTGCACTGTTAACCCTCTCTGAAATGCACTCCAGCCTCTCCCGCGTCCACCCACCCGCAGGATGTGTACGGTGACTCAGCACCCATGGCATTTCTGTCCGGGGCAGCTCCCTGTCCTCTGCAATAACCTCATGTCTCCCATCAACGTCTAACCTCCAATTTTCATGTTCTGCAGCACCTCAAATTAAGAAAGCAATCACAGCGTCTAACAAGGGCAGCACCCTCTAACAGCCGGGGCTGCCGGGGACTTGGCAAGCCCCGTCTCCCTCGCCAGCCTAGTTTCTACTCTCCCTTCTCAGCCTGCTTCTCTGGGGTATGGGTTGGCTCCAGTAAGATGAACATCAAGCAGGGGGACGGAGAGGGCTACAGGGAGCAGCGAGGAGCAGTCCCATCTGAAAGTTGGATGTGTCCCCTCTTGTCAAAGCTGGGAGAGCATGCAGTATCAGAGCTTCTCCTCCTCTATTTTCTACTGCATTTGACACATACTGGCAGGGTTTTTCTGCTGCTATGTATCCGCTGGGAAATAGTTCACAGCTGACAATTAAGAGAGATAAATGTAATAAAATTAGACTCCATTTATATATATATAAATTACTAATATCATCCAAAAGGACTATGTTTAGAGCAGGTGTGAGGAACACACAGCTCTCAGCCTGGATGTCGCAGGGGACCTGAACTTTTCTGGTCTGAGGCTACACATGGTGCCTCCATCCCGCCTCTGCTGCCCACCTGCTCACCACGACATCCCTCGGGGCGAATCGGCGCACCCGCCTGCAGGCTGCACCCCTCCAGGCTGAGCGCGAGGGTTCGTGCCCTTCTGCAGCTCCTCCAGCGCTGCGGTGAGCCCAACACCTCCCGCTCTGCGCAAGCGGAGCTCACCGACTTCCCTGCTCTTCCTCCTGCCCAGCGGCTGAAGGCCACAGCGGTGGGGACTGGAGACTTCCAGGGCCCCTAACAGGATGAGGACAGGACTGCAATGGGATGGGGAAGACTGTGAAACACACTGCCTCCACGAGAGCAGATACGGCTTTTTCAGATACAGATTGTTCTTCCTGCTTTTCTCCAGCACCATAGAGGTGAGCTGTTTGGATTCATCCAAGGATTTCCAGGTCCCCACCTCCCCAACGGAATCTGGAGGTGGAATCCTTCCGCAGAGACACCTGGTGCCTCCTGGTTCCTTCCTCCAAGCCACCTTGAGGTTAAGGGCAGCTCCTGGGTCACCACGGGTGAGCCATAGTGGTCCTCCCATGAAGGAGAAATGTAAAATGTGCTGGAGCATGTTTACATGGCCCATACAGCTTGCCCTGCACCTCTTCCATTACTCTCCAAGGTGCAACCAAAGGAGGCAGTTCATCTCCAGGAGCTATAACATCAGCCTGCATCCTCTGCACGCCCCTGCAAGGATCCGAGAAAACTATTTGGCTCCAAGCAGAAAAATATTCCCCACTCTGCCCTGCAGTTTACAGCTGGAAACACAGAGGAGAAAAGTTGGATCTGGGCTGCACAGACCCAGCAGCATAACTGAGTGCGAGGAGCGTGGTGCACGGTTCAGCTCTGTGTACAGGCATTCTCCCTTTGGCTTCACCTGGCCCTGGAGCGGAGTGGCGGACCTACCTTGGGAGCAGCACTGCCTTTCCTCCCCGGCAGCCCCGTCCCTCATAACTCTGAGAACCCATTTCTCCTGCTCGCTGCCAACACGCTTGGTCAGGAGAGACGGGATCCAAGTGCGCAGCTCAGGGCTGCTCCATCCAACGAGGAGGCGCCCAGGGAGAGGTCTCTGCTCGCCCTCCCAAATGCTAAGGCTCCAGACCTCCCCAGCCCCAACCTTGCCTTGGACAGCCCTGAGCAGTCCTGAGGAAGGGATACAGATGATGGAAGGAAGCAAAAGGCTGTTTTCCCTGCCAAAGTACACGTGACAGACTCTCCAGCTCTAAGTAGGGGCAACCGGCTATGCCACTGCTCCAGAAAGCCCCCAGGAAAGCTGGGCTAGCTGCTGCCCTGGGGCAGCGGTCCCCCCAGCCCACCTTGCCCAGCCGCGTGTCTCCGGACGGCTAACAGCAGGGCCAGCAGCCCCGACCGCAGGGCCCTGCGGCCGACGCACGGCTGTCCGTGGAGCGGGGACTCCCCGGGGAGCCGGCAGGCAGCTATCGGTGCTTGAGACATACAATTAGCACCACGTCGACATCTCACCCCCTCCGTGTCACCGGGAGAAGCAGCAGCATCTCGCTTCCTATCTGTATCAATCTCTGGGTTGCTTTGCATGAAATAGGTAGATTGCTTTGGGTGGCAGCAAACACAGAAGGCTTCCTCGCGCGGAGCGGGAGCGGAGAGGCCGACGCGCTCTCTGTGATGTTCAGGACAGAGCTGGGGCTGGTGAAGCTCGAAGCCTGGCTGCCCCAGACACCCGGCCTCTGCAGCGGGGCTGCGGGAAAGAGCTGACACCTGCCACGTGGGAGCAGTTGTGCCCGCGCCCCTCGTCGCAGAGGCCCCTGGGGCAGCCCGCTGCCCCGGCCCTGTCCGGAGGGGTGAACCACAACGGGGACGCGTGCACGAAGGTACGCGTGTGCAGACTGCACCGCTGGCCGCCAGCACGCGCAGCCGCTGCACAGCGTGGGGGACGCGCCGCGGTCTGCCAGGACGCTCCGGCGCCGGGGCGAGCGGTTCCCAGGGGCGGGAAGGGGCGGCGCGCCGGGGATCAGCCAGCTCGCCGCGCAGGGGACGGCCCCGCCGCGCTCCCGGAGACCTTCTCCAAGCGGGCGGATGGACGGACGGCAGCGGAGCCCGGGTCCCGCTCCCGCACCCCGCTTCTGCCGGTGCTCGAGGAGCGGCGCCGGCCCCGCTGCACCGTGTCCGCGCGAGGGGCGGGGGCGAGGGCTGCCGGCACATTAATGCTCAGAGCTGCGCCCTTCCGCTCCCGTCGCCTGCGCTGCCCCATCAGCAGTAACAGTCTGATTAATTCGCTTCCAGCAGGGAGCTGATGGGGCCAATGATGGAGCCGCTGCATCAGGCGCGCTGAAATTGATAGTTTTTCACAGTTACAAATGAGGAGCCTCCTCAGCTGCAAATGGCGCCCGCACAGTCGGACTCCGGTAATGATCATAAAGAGGCTCTCTTTAAACTGCGAAAGCCCCTGGGACCGAGCGGGGGGGCGGCTGCCGCGCTAATGAGAACTACAAGGGGCGAGCAGGCATGGAAATGGCTCCTCCACTCTTGATGTGCATTTAACTGCTTTTTTAGTGCAGCGGCAGAGCCAGGAACGAAGGAGTGATGAATGCAGCACAAAAGCATTTATTTTCCAATTCGGCAAAGTGGCTACGTTGGGAAATGTATGAATTATTTTAATTCACTCAACTGTCCTGAAACATCACAGAGAGCGAGTGAGCGCGGGGGGAGGGGGTGGGACACAGTCAGCGTCTGCACAGGAGACAGGAATTACTCCTATTCGTTCACCTGTCCCAAAATCTGGGGGGTGAGGGTGCTGACGAGGAGCAGAGATGGGCGAAAGTGCTCATTATTCCTTACCCAGGAAGCCGAGTGTGGGCAGGCGGAGGAGAGGTCAGAGCACCCCTCGGCTGGGGAAGGCTGCTCCGGCGCGTGCCCGGGCACGGCCAGCTGGCCCTCCCCAAGGTGGACAGGCCCAACGAGAGCCCAGAGACTGGCTGACACGCTGAACAAACTCTGGGCTGTCACAGCCGCGGGAGGAGAGCTCAGGACGGCCTCCCCATTGCCCAAATAACCTCCCCCCGCGGGCAGCTGCGAGGAGCAGGGTCAGAAGAGCTACTCACAGGGGTTGGGGCAGCTGCTGGGGATGGCCACAGCCTCGTTCCACTGGTCCGCGCTGGAGACGGAGTAGGAGCGCTGGTGCATGCCGTCTGGCTTGGAGCTGAAGCCCACCAGGTTGATGCCGCTGATGGAGCGCTCCGAGTGCAGCGACGTGCTGCTGGTCGAATGGGGGGCACCTGCAAGAGAGCCACGAGCTTAGCACGCACCGACTGCCGCTCTGAAGCACAGCGGAGCAGGAAAGAGCTGACCTGTACTTGCTGTGACAAGCCCCTGGGTGACCCTGCAGGAGGATAGACTCCCATCTTGTGACACCCCAGACTGGCATCCTGACACACGACTCCCCCCTCCACCAGACCGTTGGCGGTGGAGTTTGTGGTCTGCTCACAACCCTCACTATGGCCTCAAGACACCTGGAGGAACACAAATCTGCCCCATAACCCACGCGCCCATCGTCACTCCTCACCTTTACCGCTTGCGTGTCCCTAGCAAAAACCACAAATGTTGGAGGCACTAAAAGTAAATGGAGAATGAGATGGAGAACATGGAAGGGACAAGCAGAGGAGCAGAGGTCTAAGGTGGGGATCGAGCGGAGAATGGCTCTTCCCCGCCTGGAAACCTCTTGAGATGCTGCCCAGGAGCTTGAACCATTAGAAAAGGAATGTTTTGAGGATAAGGGCAGCCGGGAGGGCAAGATCACTAAGAGACTCAAAATGGGTCACGTGTTTCTGAACTATAGGAGTACCCAAAATTTTCAGAATAGCAAACAGAGCAGCTTTGAGAAGGAGTGAAAAATCTTGCCGCTCAAGGCTGCAGGCAATCTGTTAAGGAGGAGCACGCTGCCCTAGGGGGATTGCCCCACATCTGCCTGCTACAAGCACTTCCTTGCACTTCTCCTTATGGCATTCAGTCCCAGCCGCTGCTGCAGCAAGTGCCCTGGGGAAGAGACCAGGACGGGAGCTCTGGGGCCAGCAAATCGGCCCTTCCCCTAGGCTGAAGCTGCGTTTCCTCGTTCTGCGCCCCGAGGCGCAATGTTGAGCTGGGACTCCTGCACCTGCCCATCTGGCCCAGGACGGGGCACGGTCAGGGAGCTGCTCCGACAGCAGCACGTCCAGCTGGCGAGACCGGAGCCACTGCCTGCCCCGGCCCCTTCCCTCCGGCCGCCCACCAGCGCCAGCCGACCTGCGGCTGTGCAGCGAGCCGGCCTGAAGACAAACAGCCGGTTCTTCCACAGCCCCGGTATTTAAACGGGATCCATCCACAGGAGCAGGCCAGACAGCTGCCAGATGAACACTTAGATGAGCAGTTCCTCGGCTGGATCTGCTATGGCCAGAACAGTTCATCTGACTGTGTCTTCACTGCACAAAACCTGCCTCGTTTTGCTCTCCAGTGCCTCATGCCTGGGCCTTCCATAAGGAATAGAGACCTGTAAAGTCTCTGGATCGATAAATGCCCAGCCCCAAACGCTGTATGTAAAGTTGCATTTCTGACGCTGCAGTTTCCATGAACACCTAAAAATTGTGATTCAAACGTCACTGGCGCCTGAAAGCTGCCTGAAGCTGCAGAGTGCCTGAAATACTCGCTTGGTAGGTCAAAACCTCCCCCAGTGAAAGGCAGATGCACCAGGAGACCAAGGCAGGCACCCGATGGGCTAGACGAGCGTACGAGATCAGCCCTGCACAGACGCTCAACGCACAGCACCCTTCATTCGCTGCAGACGTGCCAGAGCCACCAGCGAGGCTGAGCCCCCACCCCGCTCACCAGAGCACCCAGCCCGGGCCAACACCGCTTCCTCTGCTGCCGCTGTGCAGAGCACCACCCGCGAGCCCTGTCCGCCCATCCCGCCCACCCCGCCGCGCACGCAGCGGGCCCAGCCCTGGTGGGGCTGCTGCCCATCCCGGCACCGCCACGTCCCCGGCCCCTGCCTGCTCCCTCCCCGTCCCCGCTGCCCGGCACCGCCATGTCCCCCTGACCGTCCCCCTGCCCGTCCCCGGCCCCATCCCCGTCCCCATCCCTGCTGCCCGGCACCGCCACGTCCCCCTGCCCGTCCCCCTGCCCGTCCCCGGCCCCATCCCCGTCCCCATCCCTGCTGCCCGGCACCGCCACGTCCCCCTGCCCGTCCCCCTGCCCGTCCCCGGCCCCATCCCCGTCCCCATCCCTGCTGCCCAGCACCACCACGTCCCCCTGACCGGCCCCGGCCCCATCCACGGCCCTGCTGCCCGGCACCGCCACGTCCCCCTGACCGGCCCCGGCCCCCTGCCCGTCCCCGTCCCCATCCCTGCTGCCCGGCACCGCCACGTCCCCCTGCCCGTCCCCCTGCCCGTCCCCGGCCCCATCCCCGTCCCCATCCCTGCTGCCCAGCACCACCACGTCCCCCTGACCGGCCCCGGCCCCATCCACGGCCCTGCTGCCCGGCACCGCCACGTCCCCCTGACCGGCCCCGGCCCCCTGCCCGTCCCCGTCCCCATCCCTGCTGCCCGGCACCGCCACGTCCCCCTGACCGTCCCCATCCCCCTGCCCGTCCCTGTCCCCGTCCCCATCCCCATCCCTGCTGCCCGGCACCCCCACATCCCCCTGCCCGTCCCCGTCCCCCTGCCCGTCCCTGTCCCCGTCCCCATCCCCAGCCCTGCTGCCCAGCACCCCCACGTCCCCCTGCCCGTCCCCGGACCCCTGCCCGGCCCCGGCCCCATCCCTGTCCCCATCCCCAGCCCTGCTGCCCGGCACACCCACGTCCCCCTGCCCGTCCCCGGACCCCTGCCCATCCTCATCCCCCTGCCCGTCCCCGTCCCCCTGCCCGTCCCCCTGCCTGTCCCCGTCCCCATCCCCATCCCTGCTGCCCGGCACCCCCACATCCCCCTGCCCGTCCCCGTCCCCCTGCCCGTCCCCATGCCTGCTGCCCGGCACCCCCACATCCCCCTGCCCGTCCCCATCCCCCTGCCTGTCCCCGTCCCCATCCCCATCCCTGCTGCCCGGCACCCCCACGTCCCCCTGCCCGTCCCCGTCCCCCTGCCCGTCCCCATCCCTGCTGCCCGGCACTCCCACATCCCCCTGCCCGTCCCCGTACCCTGCCTGTCCCCGTCCCCGTCCCCATCCCCATCCCTGCTGCCCGGCACCCCCACATCCCCCTGCCCGTCCCTGGCCCCCTGCCCATCCTCATCCTCCTGCCCGTCCCCGTCCCCCTGCCCGTCCCCCTGCCCGTCCCCGTCCCCATCCCCAGCCCTGCTGCCCGGCACTCCCACATCCCCCTGCCCGGCCCCGGCCCCCTGCCTGTCCCCATGCCTGCTGCCCGGCACTCCCACATCCCCCTGCCCGGCCCCGGCCCCCTGCCTGTCCCCATGCCTGCTGCCCGGCACTCCCACATCCCCCTGCCCGTCCCCGTACCCTGCCCGTCCCCGTCCCTGTCCCCATCCCCAGCCCTGCTGCCCGGCACCCCCACGTCCCCCTGCCCGTCCCCATCCCCCTGCCCGGCCCCGGCCCCCTGCCTGTCCCCATGCCTGCTGCCCGGCACTCCCACATCCCCCTGCCCGTCCCCGTACCCTGCCCGTCCCCGTCCCCGTCCCCATCCCCATCCCTGCTGCCCGGCACCCCCACATCCCCCTGCCCGTCCCCGGCCCCCTGACCGGCCCCGTCCCCGTCCCCATCCCCAGCCCTGCTGCCCGGCACCCCCACATCCCCCTGCCCGTCCCCGGCCCCCTGCCCGTCCCCGTCCCCGTCCCCATCCCCAGCCCTGCTGCCCGGCACCCCCACATCCCCCTGCCCGGCCCCGGCCCCCTGCCTGTCCCCATGCCTGCTGCCCGGCACTCCCACATCCCCCTGCCCGTCCCCGTACCCTGCCCGTCCCCGTCCCCGTCCCCATCCCCAGCCCTGCTGCCCGGCACCCCCACATCCCCCTGCCCGTCCCCGGCCCCCTGCCCATCCTCATCCCCCTGCCCGTCCCCGTCCCCCTGCCCGTCCCCCTGCCCGTCCCCGTCCCCATCCCCAGCCCTGCTGCCCGGCACCCCCACATCCCCCTGCCCATCCCCGGCCCCCTGCCCGGCCCCGGCCCCATCCCTGTCCCCATCCCCAGCCCTGCTGCCCGGCACCCCCACGTCCCCCTGCCCGTCCCCGGCCCCCTGCCCGGCCCCGGCCCCGTCCCCATCCCCAGCCCTGCTGCCCGGCACCCCCACGTCCCCCTGCCCGTCCCCGGCCCCCTGCCCGGCCCCGGCCCCGGCCCTGCGTCCCCCAGCCCAGGCCCGGGCAGGCGCTGGGAGCCGCGGGCTCGTCCGCAGGGAGACCGGCTGCTGGGCGCTTCCCCCTCCCTTCCCCTCGTTCAGCGCCACAGAAACACGTGTAAAACCATGACACTGACTTTGCCTCTAATTAGCCCTTAATTTACAAGACACACTCGGAAGGGTAATTAGCTGGCGCTCCGCTCCTGACTGCCGCATCCATCTCCTCCTGCCTCCTCGCGGGAGGGAGCCGGCTGCCGTCGGAGCAGGGACGTCGCTGCTCTGCCGGGGAGGAAGGGGAGGCCCGGGCGGCTCCGAGGGGCCTGTCGCCCCGCCGCCTGCACCTCCGCCCCGGGGGCCGCCCGGGAGGGCTCCCGGGGCAGGGACGTGGCGCTCGCGAGCGGCCGGGGCCCGCGCCCCCCAGCCAGGGGCCGCCCCGGTTTTGCCACACCGCGCGGCGGAGGGGGAAGGCAGCGGACGCCTGAGCGCCGACAGCAGAAAACGAAGGCTGAGGAGGACGCGCCGCAGCTCTGGCCCTGGGCGCTGGCGCTGCTAGGTCCAGACCCGGAGCCGTCCTCCCGCGCGGGTCAGCCTGCCGCCGGCCACCGCGGCAGCAGACCACGCTGCCAGGGCCAGCCCGCCCCGACCGCGCCGGGCCTCCGCCAAGCCAAGAGCGCCGAGAAGATGACGTGCCTGGGAAAGCCACCGCCAGCGCCCAGGCACTGCGCCGCGCGCCGCTCCTGCCCGCAGCGACCGCCCCACGTCCGACGGGGGGACACCAGTCCTGTCCCCAGTCTGTGCCCTGCCTTTCCAGCAGCGGGTGTCAAGAACGAGCGGTGCCGTTTTGAAAAAGCAGCAGCTGGTGCAGCTATGATTTCCAGGAACAGCTTCGATCAGCCTTTCCCGTCCCTCCAGGAGCTTCCCTAACTTTACACCGGATGCCTGGATTCTCCTGGACGCAGAGAAATGTCCTCACAGCTCTGCTGCTCCTCTGGCTTAGTGCCCTTGTGGCTGCCCACCTCTGCCTTGTCCCAGGGACCTGCGAGGTGGTCCTCACCAGGCTAGAGCCCTCGGAAATTACATCCCATTGGAAGTGACACCACCAACCCTTACTTGATACGTTCCCTTTAAGTCAGGAAAGCAAAGAGAAAGATAAACAAAAGGCTACATGTAAAACACTACCTCCCTCTCTGAGCCAAAGCCTCCAGGACCTGAACTCTCTCTGAACCTGCCTACAGCCCCTCAAGCAAAGTTCTTCCAATCACTGTTTCCTCAAAATTTGAAAAAAAGAGATTCATGCAGACATGTTAGTGTGACCTCACCAGCAGGCAAGGCTTCATGATGCCCTTTGAAGCAAAGCCTAATTGATTACATGACAGTGAACACCATTCTCCTAAGAGTGGACCCTGGCAGAAAGACCATGCAAAGCACTCAATGCAACGCAAATCAGAAACTCCTCATTAAAGTGTGGATGCACACAGACCTGGATAAAGGTGAGTTAACAAAAAGGGGTATTATCAGATGGGAAGGAGATCATTTGCAGAGTCACTTGAGGATCTTTGGACAAATCTAATTTAACATTTTTCAATAGAGTTGTGGGCAAAACAGTATGCGGGTTCTGGTGAAACTTCTATGTGACATTAGGTTGGAAGCACTGCCAGTACCAAGGAGATGAAGATATCATACAGGTCTGTATGGCTTTGAAAAGTGAGGTAACAAAAACACACTAAAATTTAGTTAGCACAGAGCACAAAGATGCACACTCTGGAACTAATGGGCCTGATTCAGAAAACCCTGGGAAAGTACTTACTGGTTTCTATGGGATTTGGATCACACCATAATGACAAGAATGTCTGCACTAAGCAGACAACCTATCACCTTAAAAAAACTAATTCAAGGTGGAACAGGTACAAAAATGTAAAGGCAGCACACATCCTGCATCCTGCTGTCCTGAGCTAATGGAGACTGCCAGTAATAACAACACAAAGTGAATGGATCTGCTAAGTCACACATTTTTTAAATAGGAGTAATACAGAAATATCCACAGCCTCAGTCAGGAAAGGAATATTCCTTCTCTTCCTTGAACACACTATAATCTGACCAGCAATGAAGAAATCAAGCCTGTACACATCAGCTCTACCTCCTCCCACCAGCATCCAACCACCCCCTTCTGCGTTGTGCACAGAGGCCTGGTGTCTGCCTTCTGGCCAGGACACGGAAGAGAAACTGTGTCAGCTGCACAGAGGGATATACTCCGTGCACCAACAGACACAGGACAGATATCGGTGATTACTGTCTGGTCTAACCTTTTTGCTTTGTTTGACATTGTCAGCCAAGGAACAGTGCCATTTCAACCTGAGAAAGGGGACGGTGTCATGAAGGTTCATCCTCCCTTGACCAATGCACACAGCAGACTGCAACACAAAAATGTCTTCACATCATTAGACTCCCTCTCTGCTGATAACCCAAAGGGAACAGTTCTCCCTTGCTGGATTTATTCAGCATTAAAGGGTGGCCAATCGGATAACTGTTCAGATGGGAGAGAAATACTGCTCTGCCTGTGCTTCATCACATCAGCTATGTTCAGATAATCTCAGACAAGATTATCTGAACCTGAGCAAGGCAAAAAGTGAGGCTGGTAGTAGAGGAAATACTTTGAAAAGTTTGCTGCTACAGTGAAATCTGAAGGCCAAGACCAATGAAGTCATCAGTGTGGTCTAGAGTTAGCCTCAGTCTCAGTTTCTTCACCCATGCTACGTTCTGGCATAGCACAATTAGTCATGGATGGGTCATCGTTTTTGCCTGAACAGTAGGCTTGGCCTCACCCAGTGGATACAACAGCTTGGCCTCAGTTGCTTATACTTCAGTCACTTCTCAGCTGAATTATCCCAACGCACTATTTATTTGTGTATGAAGTAACCACCAGCACAGAGCAATGCAGTGATGGCATCTATTTTTGGCCATTCCTGGAAAATGCTACAAGGCTAGCTGGGTGCTTAGTCTGTCTCAGTCATGACTTCTTTGCTCTTATAGAGGCGTAACAAACCCACCCTCTGTGTTTTACGTTGACTTCTTGTAGAGTAACCAGCCAAGTTTAAGACCTTTCAAGAAATTTCAAGTCCTAGGTCCAGAATATCTAAGAGATTGTTTAGAGCTCCAGGATCAAGAACAGTCATAACTGACAAAGTCATAACCAACACTTATACCTCTCCAGCACAACAAAACCCTCAACAGCAAGAGGGCAAGCTGCAGATTACCCAGCTCTCCTGGGGGCTGCCACGGCAGGAATACAGACCTCTAGAAACTAACGTTTGTCACACAATTCACCACTCTCCACTCCAAGCGCAAGGGACGTAGCTTTGTCCCATCTTAGCTCTCCTAAATACAAAGCAGCGTGTAAGTACAAAAAGTTCTAGGCAAACTTTAAAATCTGACTGAAACAAGATTCTTCAGTGCATGATTCATTCTGGGGAGAGTGTGAGGAAAAGCAATACATGACACATTTAGTCACACTGCTTAATGCATTGGGGAAAGATTACAGAATCACAGAACGGTTGAGGTTGGAAGGCACCTCTGGAGATCATCTAGTCCAACCTCCCTGCTCCAGCAGGGTTCTCTAGAGCACTTTGCCCAGGATTGTGTCCAGGCGGGTTTTGAATATCTCCAGCGAAGGAGACTCCACTACCCCTCTGGGCAACCTGGGCCAGGGCTCGGTCACCCTCACAGTCAAGAAGTTTTTCCTCATGTTCAGCTGGAACTTCCTGGGTTTCAGTTTCTGCCCGTTGCCTCTTGTCCTGTTGCTGGGCACCACGGAGAAGAGGCTGGCCTCATCCTCTCGACACCCTCCCTTCAGATATTTATACACATTGATGAGATCGCCTCTCAATCTTCTCTTCTCCGGGCTGAACAGGCCCAGCGCCCTCAGCCTTTCTTCAGAGGAGAGATGCTCCAGTCCCCTCATCATCTTTGTAGCCCTCTGCTGGACTCTCTCCAGTAGTGCCACGTCTCTCTTGTCCTGGGGAGCCCAGAATTGGACACAGTACTCCAGGTGAGGCCTCCCCAGGGCTGAGGAGAGGGGCAGGATCACCTCCCTCCACCTGCTGCCAACACTCTGCCTCATGCACCCCAGGAGACCATTGGCCTTCTTGGCCACAAGGACACACTGCTGGCTCATGGTCAACTTGTCCACCAGGGCTCCCAGGTCCTTCTCTGCAGAGCTGCTTTCCAGCAGGTCAACCCCCAGCCTGTCCTGGTGCATGGGGTTATTCCTCCCCAGGGGCAGGACCCTGCACTTGCCTTGGTTGAACTTCAGGAGGTTCCTCTCCACTCAACTCTCCAGCCTGTCCAGGTCCCTCTGAATGGCAGCGCAGTCTTCTGGTGTGTCAGCCACTCCTCCCAGTTTAGTATCACCAGCAAACTTGCTGAGGGTGCACTCTGTCCCTTCATCCAAATCGCTGATGAATACATTGAACAAGACTAGTCCCAGTGGTGACCCCTGGCGGACACCGCTAGATACAGGCTTCCAGCTAGACTGTGTGCCACTGACCACAACCCTCTGAGCTCTGCCATCCAGCCAATCCACCTCACCATCCACTCAGCCAACCCTCACTTCCTGAGTTTACCTAGGAGGATGTGATGGGAGACAGTGTCCAAAGCCTTGCTGAAGTCCAGGGAGACCACATCCACTGCTCTCCCCTCATCTACCCAGGCGGTCATCCCATCATAGAAGGCTATCAGATTGGTCAAGCATGATTTCCCTTTGGTGAACCCATGCTGTCTACTCCAGATCAGCTTCCTGTCTTCCACATGCTTAGAGACGACCTCCAAGATGAGCTGTTCCATCACCTTTCCAGGGATGGAAGTGAGCCGCTGGTTCTACGGTGATGACCCTCATATAGGAATCTAAACAGAATGATCAAAACACAGATGCCTCCAGCAGGATGCTAAAAATGTCTATTACAACCTGTAAATGACCCCTCCCAGGACCTAGAGCCTGGGAATCTTTAAGATTAATCTTCTTGACACTCAATCTTTGCTATAAGGATTTTCACAGAGTCAGAGTTTAGACACCCCCCCCACCGAGGCACCCTATCTCCACTGCTGTTACTTCCTCAAGGTCGTGGAGGCATGGTGAGGAGGCAAGGTCTCAGGGTATGGTCAGACAGTTACTTGCAAATGTGTTTTTGGAAGCAGTCGCTGAGCGCCTGCCCCATCTCAGCGCTGCTCTCTTGGGCGAGAGGTGCTAAGTGATAGGCGGCTGTTACGGGCCCACTGAGGAGTAAACCAGGTTTGTTCCTGCGGGCTGCGGCATTCCAAATTTGAAAGTGGCACAAGCTGGAGACCAGTGTGGGGATCCAGCCATGTTCAGTGGGCCCAGGAGAGCACAGATCTTTTTTTTTTTTTTTTAAGTGCCAGGTTTTGCTCCAGCAAAGGAGGAGGCATACCTCCTCCAGACATGTGGAAGCAGCTACTTTGCAGCAAAGACTGCAGGCTGGATGGTGTGACGGGATAACGGAGTTCGCCCAGGACTCCCACGGAGGTCACCCTGGTACTAAGGAAACCCTATTTTCTTTTGTACTGCATCAGGCTAATAGCATGCACAGTTAGCACACCACATACTAGTGCTGCTAACTATCTGTCTAACCATATCCCAAAGAGTCGTCAGCTACCGCGCCCCCAACCAAACTTTAAGGTATTTGTTGCCAACTGCTAAATATTTATTTCCATTCAAAACTACAATTACTTAAACTCACATTGGTGTACTGATTCTAAAGCATTCTGCTGGTATCTGTAGCCCAGACCACGTCTCAAAAGCCTCCCTGAAAGAAGCGCGAGTGAGGCAGCCACAGCAGCTCCACACTTCTGGACAGCACAAGCAATGGTCTGGAAGGATACCCACCTCCAGCTGGTGGGAAACTCTTCAGTTCCTAGAGATCAACTGGTTCTTGGGGGAAAGTGAAAGCCAATAGGCTGGTTAAGCGGACTGCCTGTAAAATCCCTGCTGGTAAAGACATAATTCACCCTTCTTCATCAATGGGTGATCAGCTGCTGTGAGTCTAGGAATGTGGCTGTCCTGGGAGTACCCTACTGCTGCTTTTGTGAAAGCTGCCCCTGCCCCACCATGCAGAGGGTCAGACTCCGAGGTGACTAGATCAGGTCAGTTTTGTGAACAAAGTACCGCACGCTGTTTTGTTGAAAAAATAGCAGTTCCTTCCTTTCCTGGTAGGAAATAGCAATTCCTACCAGTAACAAGCCCAAAATATGCCAGCTAGCGTTTATCAACCGGAAGTACTAGGGATGGAGACGTGTCATTTGAAAGACATCGATAGGAAGTTCTTCCCAGGAGATGGCAACAACAAGAAGCACCTATACAACCCCGCAGGCACAGCGGGGCATGCTCAGAGATGACAGATGCCCTTCCCAGTTCTGCCAACGGTGGGTATCTGTGTGAAATCACTGATACAAATTGCAGGCAACTGAGGTTTCCCAGCCCTGCTTCTGAGCAAGACCATCAGGACCTGCCAGCTTGCACACAGTCAGAGCTACTGCCTTTCACTGGGCTTCACAGATGCTCTGACGCAGGGGGAATCTCTCTCCTTTCTTAGCACTGCTTTGGAGAACAAATTTTCGGACAAATGCACTTGGATAAGAGATTACGTAACACCCTAGCTATTGCCAACGCTAATATGTGGCTAGGTACCAACACCACAAGGAGAAACAGCTCTGCATAGTCCAGACATCTCTTTGAGGACCGAAAAATCAAGGTGCTTCCAGCAGGACAGGAGAAGCTGACCATGATGGGGTTATTGTTTCGTACCCTCATCTCCCAGATCAGAGTTCATGGGCGTATTTCTCTACTGGTGAGACGTCAAGGTGACACGCACATAGGTCACCCTCAGTTCAGATGGTAGCTGACTACACGCGGCCCCAGCAGGAATCCAGCAAAACGGAGCAGCCTGCACACAGGTACTGCCATGAGGGCTGCCCCTGAAATCCTCCGAAACCAGGAGCGCTCAAACCGCAGGGAAACCACAGACAGCTGCAGCTACCCCTCCTACTCCAGCCTGAGCTCAGGCTGAATCACGTTCCCAATCAGAGCAAGCTGAGCCTGCTGGAGCATGCTTTATCCACACACGGTGCAGCCTCATCGCCAAGAAAGGGTGACTTGAGTTATGGGGATAACAGGAGGACCCAGCCAGAACAGCGCGAGGGACTCTGGACAGGACATGCAGACACATACCCAGAAGGAGCCCTGTGAATGTCTAATCTTTGCTGCATAACATAAAATTACATCATAGGACTGCCACTAATTTATTCCTGCCTGAACTACAACATATCTTTTAGAAAATCTTCTAATCTCGATTATGGTATTGCCAGTGACGGAGAAATCACAGCAACTCTGATAAGTTGCGCCAATGGTTAATCACTCTCACTGTTCACATTTGCACCTTACTTCTAGTCTGAGTTGTCCTGCGTCAACTATTAGCCATTGGATCTTGCTCTATTTTTGTCTGATAAAGAGCCCTCTATTATCAAATTTCTACTTCTATGTAGGTACTTACAGATGGTGTTGAAATAATCTCTTAACCTTTTCTTTGATAAACTAAACAAATTGGGCTCCTTGAATCTTTCACTATAAGGCGTATTTTACAATCATTTAATTGCTCTTACAGCTATTCCCTGAACCTTTTCGAACCTATCATCAGTTTCATCCTCATACTACTGTGGACATCAGAAACCCTGGAATTCAAGCCCTCTGGAATTCCTCCCCGCTCCAAAACCGACAGTTGCCACCAACAGCTGAGAAAGACCTTGACCAGATCTTCTAAAATTCCTGAGTTAAGTAATTCAGACTTGCTGATTTGAATATGTCTAAATCTCCTACCTGCTGTTTAATATGCTTCCTAATTACAGTTGGAATGTGAAGAATTCATCATCATTCTGTGATAAGACATACCATCTTGCTTTTTCTCAAATATCAAACAGAGGTATTTACTGAACACTCCTTGTTTTTAATTCTTTATTAACCATTCTACAATTTCAATATAGTAATGAATCAATGCTGTTTTTAGGATTCCTTAGTTCCTAATAAACTTGAGAAATCTTTCACTGTCTTTAATTCTGCTGGTTACCTTTTTCCATATCCCCTTGTGCAACCATGGTAATGCAGGCTCCTGAAACTAGCAAAGAGAAGGGAAGGTGAGTTGGGAAACGAGCTTCAGATTCTAAAGCCATCACTTATATCTGTATGTTATGCAGAGTTTCCATGGAAACGTAAAAGTTAGAGATTAGGAGCTTGATAAGACATATGAACAGTGACTATTCTCACGATTCACGACCTAAAAAATATTCTAACAATGTCCAAGATGCTGCGGACAAGGCAGCCATTTCAACCAGAAGCAAACTAAGTACAGAGCACAATCAAAGTATCTTGCGGGGGGAGGCCCTGCTGCATTTTCACGTGGTACCTCAGAGAACAGAATAGGGAGGAAAAAACAAGAAAAACACAGGAATTATTATGAGCTCAACACGTGACACTGTGCTGGAGGAAGGAACCAAGATGCAAGAGTTGTTTTAAATAAAGCAGTTATGAAAGAGAAGGAGAGGCCTGTCTTTCTCTCTTGGAGAAAAGGAGTAAAGGCGACAGATTTGGGCAGAGGTTCCCCAAAACTAAGCATCTCTTTGATATGGTGTGCAGTGCCAGTCTTCCCATCAGCTGAGGCGCTGATATCCCTACGGAGGAACTGGGTGGGTAACTCTACCTGACAGTCGTGTTTTGCTGGTATTCTCACCTAACCGGTAACTTTGCATTTAAGTTTTTAATCAAGAGTATAACTATGCTACACTGTACTTACTTTCTTCTGTAAAGCTGACTGGTGCTAACCCTGAGACGAGGAAGCTGGTCAGCACAAGGTGCACTACCTCTCCACACGCAGTGAACCCAAATAACACAGTGAAACGAACCCTTTGTGCAGCTGCAACCAGAGCAAGTCTGGGAACGCCAGGAGCTGGAATGCTTCCCACAAAGCCAAAGGGTCACTTCGAGGGCTGCTCATAATTAATCACTCGCAGCGGATGTTTGTCTGTGGAGCTCTGGCAAAGGGCTAAACGGCAGAGAGAGCATCTATCTAGGTGGCCATACACTACCACCTTTGTATGATCAATCATCTACGTATCGTGGCTTTCAATTCTACTCAATACTTAGCAATTGCTTTATTATTTTTTATATATATACATAACACCTATATACATATACCCACGTGTAAAGCACGGTAACACAATACAGCTTATTCCCCCTTCACTTTCTTTTGTTCCTGTGCATTCTGTCGCTATCTGAACAGAGAAAGAGTGAATAGTTCATGTCTCCTTTTAACCCAGATTAATATATTTTAAGCAATGCAACCTTCCTTTTGATTGTGATTTTTTGGTATCCAGTGAAATGTTCTTTAAAAACTCCTAATTATGCTTCACTTTTTTTTGTTTAAGTTCTTTCTCCCAAATGATCTGGCTCATAATTGCTTTCAGCTTTGTGAAATTGGCTCAGATATATATATTTGTGCACGTGTGTGTGTGTGCGCGCGCGCGCGCGCGTGTGTATTTGCTACTCTATATTTCTGATTTGAATTTTATTCTGCCTGAACATCACTGCGTTCAAAGTCAAGGTTACTTATACCTAAGCTGTTATTAATTTTTAGTTTTGAAATTCATCTCCCCATCTACTTAGATGAGCGTAACTGGAGCAGTATGCATGGGGGCTGCATTGCCTCTCTGAATAAATAGGATTTAGAAAACCTGAGGAAGCTTTAGTGCCACAAGCCACTCTCCAGTGAGTAACGCTGCGATAATGTAACTTACTCTCCTACATGCTATAGAGAAATACTTCAGAAACTGTTTCTGAGACACACAGACCCAAGTGCTGGGAATGAGAAGCGGGGAATGGACGAAGGAACAGCGTTCCTGGTTCTTGGACCTCTCTTCTGGTCTATCAGTACGACTACAGGTGTCACTCAGCGTCTCTACAGAGACCTGAAATCATAAGCGACAGAAAATGTATGATGCACACTACTGCTTAAAATACAAAACAAAAAAGAAATTGTGTAATGTAAAGGTCCAAAAAAGATCACCAAGACTGGAATGGGAGGCAGATGCTACTGACCAGCTGTAATGACACAAATCACTATTTGCATTCACAGTCAGAAGCAGGAAGCCGTCTGATATAAAACTGAAGGAAGGAAGGAAGCAGACCCAGAACCTTCTGGGCTTGCTGGAGAACTGTGGGCCTGGACACAATTCTTGCTGCGAATGGTCAAAACCCAGCTCTAACCACCTGCACATAGCTCAGGAATGCCAGGTAACATGACAAACCAGCTGAAAAGGCAGCTCATCTTAAGCTGGAATTATAATTTATTTTCTTACGTAACTTCTGCTTCCAAGTTGGTACCTACACTCTCTATAGCTGTTCACTCATAACTTGCTTAATACATCCTTGCTTGCTCTGCCCACACAGGCTGCTGGGTACATGGTAATACAACAACCTGGTGTGCACAACATCAAGAGAGACTGTAGATCAGCTTAAAGTTCTGCACAAGTCTCCAAGACTTGTCCCTGGGACCTCTCCCTGCTGGACAGAACAAGCACTGCTCCTATAAGGAACAAACAGCAATAACACACCCTGCTCTGGGCAGACCCTTAAGAATAGCAAGATTCATTTATATGAAAATCTATGTTTAGAATAAGCCCAAATATGGGATTTATAGGAAATAATAGGATGACTATCCCTCAACTGAGAGCAACAGGTTTGTGCACCTTCCTCTGTGGCACCTCACGCCGTCCAACAACAGAAGCAGCATCCAGCCGCCAGCCCGGCATCCCCATGCTGCAGAGGAGCTGAGGAGCGGGCAGCGAGGGTCTCTGGACGGGGGGGCAGCCTGCGCCCAAGGAAACATGAGCCGAGACAGGGCCTAGGTGGCGGCAGAAAGGGGATGAGTTTGTTGCCTGTAAAAAGGCGCTCGCCCGCCCTTCTCCTTTTGCAGCACATGCACGATCTATATGGAAAAGAAAGAGTGGCTTTGTGGAAAAGGTCTTCAGCCCACCCCAGAAGAATACCAGGTACCTTACTACCCCAGTCTTCCTTGGCAACACTGGGCAAATTATTTACACTGAGATTTTTCACAGGTGGCTACTAATTACTCCTTCTTCATTTTCCCAGGTGCCCTGTGGAAGACACCCAGAGCCAGATGTTCAGAAACGCAGGATGCTTATAACTCCAACTGGAGCCGATGGGTCTGGCTTGCTGTCTCTGTGTGCTGAAGCTGCAGGCCCATCTGGCTCCCCTCGCCACTCTCGTCCTCCCTAGGCAGGGCTCTGGTCCCTTCCCTCTCACATCACAGCTTTTTGTCTGCCTTGTTCTTTTCTCTCCTCTGTTCTTTTCCTCCCCACTTTCACTGAGGCCTTTTTCCTTGTTCAGCCCTGCAATGCACAGCTCCTTTAGTGTTCTAGCAAGTAATAAGTGTATCAAGTCCCAGTAATTATCTCTAATTAGGGTTAGTGATTATACTGTTGGGTTGGAGAAAATCAATCTCTGGTTTCCCATCAGGGAGGGCAGAGAGAGTTGGGATGGGGAGAGGTGGGGGGAGCAGGCGCTGGCAGCTCCCTCCCGTGCTCTGATTCCTTCAGCAAGCTTCTTCCTGCCCACGCCAGCACCAGAGGACTTGGAGCACACTGGGGAAGACGGGTCCGAGTGATGGGAGCCTGGGCACACTGCCTCGCTGGTGAGGACATCGGGGAGAGCAGGCCACCTCAGGGACAGGCAGCAGAACCAGGGCTGTGATGACCTGGAGGGATGCAGAGCAGCTGGATGTTCTTACAACACTAGCAGCCATCTCTGTAGAACTAAGCTGCACCATTAGGTCCTTCTGTCAGCAATCCTGGAGCTTGTGTGCAGGGGAAGCTGGTGCTCTGTCTCTAGAGGAAAGATGAAGTGCAGGTGCTGGAGCTGCAGAGGTCAGACTCCCCAGCTAGTGAAAGGGTAGTGCAGAGCAGAGATCTGTGCAAGTGCTATGTCTCCTCAAGGTACATCAAGTGAGGGCCACCTACCTGCAGTGATGTTCTGCAGCCTATTGGAAGCCTGAGGCCACAGGCACAAGGTGTACCTGGGCACACCTACCCTGCATGTTCCTGAAGCACATGATTGCTGACCATGTATAAGTCACATCATGGCAATGGCCTAAAGCTCATTTTTGGCAAGCTATGAATCTAGCTTGTGCTGTAATATGCCATTCAGCAACTGAAAAGACTGGCCTTATCGCTGGGTTTCCTGTAGCTACTGAGGGGTCAGTATCTGAGTATCTGAGAGATAGGTGAGTAGCATTCTTGGGTTGACAAGGTGCAGGTGGCTGCATCGATAAGCTAGAAACCCATCCCTGTGCAGATGCCGCAAGCTGGGCTGTCGTACATTTTCAAACTGGAAAATAAATTACAAAGCAGTGTTGAGGATTCATACACAAGCGAAGTGACATCCGAGAAAGCTATTTCACAGACCTGCGCAGCTGGAGAGCTGCAATGTCTTCCTTCTTCCCCAGGACGGGGGTGAGGAATTACCAAAGCAGCACTGGAACGTCAGGACTGATCGCAGAGTCCAGGAAGGAAGGGAAGGCCTGCATGTCACAGGGCCCTCAGTGAGCAACAGGCCAAGCACGTTTTGGCTGCCAGGACACTTGAGTTCTGACCCTGCCACCCTGTATTCTCACCCAAGGGCAGTAACTGCCACAGCTCCAGGAATCTCCAGTCCAAAATACAGAAGGTAAATCACCCAGGAGGGGCATGATTCTCTCCACCAGGCTTGCCTCTTCGCACCAGGAGCCCTGAGATGTGGGACTGCCAGGACCCCACCACACTGCCGGGTGATGATGACATGCAAGTACTCTGCCCTGGTAGGCCACAAAGGAGAATGGCAGTCAGATTACTGAAAAAGAAAGCCTGCAAGGAAAAGAGAAGAGCAGATCTGAAGCCAGATTCTTCCCATGCTTGCAGAGAACCCTGCGCACTTGGCAGGAGGTGAGACCTCATTTTCATGGCCAGCTGATGGCTTCTAGCTCTCCCAAGGACGACGGCCTCAGCTGGCAGCTCTGTTCCCAGGCAGGATTCTTGACTCGCTGGCTCCTAGAGGAATCATGCTTTGACAAAGGCAGCATGAGGTCCTTCCAGAAACCAAGTGACTGTTGAAACTACTTAATGCTTTGCAGATTGCTTGGTCATCAACTCTGAGCATGGCAGTGTCTTTGCACACATCTGCAGAGCCTCCAGTAAGGCTGGAGACTGATACAACAGTAATAGTTTTTCCATATGACTGAATAGGCTACCAGTGTTTTAACATAATAGCTCAAGTGCAGCTAAAACGGTGTGCAGAGGTAGTGAAGATAGATAGACTCTAGAGGAACATGGACCGGCAGACAAGGAGCTGCAACAAACTGTGTAAACTAAGGGTTTTCGTAAGGGATTTCCTCTGAGTTGCTCCTCACCACTCTGCCTCAGACAGATACACCCATACTACTCCTCTCTCGGCTGGTGCAAACACTATCCAATTGGTACAACTCAGTAACAACTTTGCTTATTCATGCAGGGTCCAGGATAACTCAGCAGAGCAGCTCAGCGCGTGTATGAAAGGCAAGCGTGCCCTTCGGCTTCACAATCGACAGACCAGCAGGCTCAGCTGGTATACCACAGCATGCCCCAGTTCAGATCTGCTGCGCATCTCTGCCATTCCAGATGAACCTCAAACACCTGACCATATCTGATTTCATCACTAGTGCAAAGCATTTCCATTCCCCCATAAGAGCAGACTCTTTCTGGAAAAAACATTCAGCTGCCTACCTAAAAGCTAGAATAAGTCAGCTGACTGTCTAAAGGGAGACAACTGGTAAAACCTAAGGATGCAATATGCTGCAGTACCATGAATATCACTGCCAACATGACACGACATGTCTTTACAACACCCTGCAACAGTAGCCTTGCTCAGGAACTTAAGCGCGACTCAGTACTGTACTTCATCACCAGGATCCACAGGTGAGATATCAGAGTGTGTCACAGTGCCAGTGCTGCAATGCCCCTCTGGGAAGCAGGAATGCTCTGCATAATCATTCCTGTTTTACAGATGGAAAAATTGAGACACTGCGAGAAGTAATTTGCCAGTCACCCAGGGAGTCCCTAACAGAACTGAAGAGCGAATCCGAGCCTCCCAACTGCAAGGGCCCTGTGTGACCCCGACGCCTGGCAGCCAGCGAGGTGGAGGCAGATGCATCGGCCTCCGCAGACGTGGCTGGCAAGCACCTAGCTCCTGTGTCTGGTGTCTCTCTATTAGCACGTGTGCAGAGACTGTGTGTCACATATCAAAAGCTGAGGATGTGTCAAGCTCACGGACTCTATAAAACACACAGGAAATTAACACCTCTATGACGTATAGACACTATAGGTAACAATGAATCCCTTGAAAAGGAAGAGGAAACTCATCCTGAAATACCCCAGTTTGCTGCTCCGAGGTTGTGCATGAATAGCCAACAGCGACCAACGCACAGCCCAAGTAAACTCCTCCAAACCAAGACGTTAACGCTCCCTCAGCCAGCAGACCACCCTGCCACAGAAATCACTGGGAGACATCCTGCATTCAGAAGGTGCCAAAGAGTAATTTGTGGAGGGGAGGAAGCGAGGACTTCTGAACAAGCGGGCTGCGCCAGTCCCTCTCCACCTCGGCATGCAGCCTGACCGAGCAGCAGCCAGGCAGCACAGCCTCCAAGGGGTAAATGCATCAGCACTGAGTTCTGGCCAGGACAGCGCTTTCGGTTCACATTGCTGAGCAGTCTCCAAGCGCACAAAATGGATCCCTTTCAGATGAAACTAAATGCAAATACACGCTCCAGCACTGCACCTAGCACGCTCCAAGCACTGCAGGGCATTCGGTCCACCAGACCAGGCTGGTCTAGACTGCAGTACGCTCCCTGCACCCACGGCAATGCTCACAGTGCATCTAGCAGGTCTTCACCCACTGCTGGGCTCTACAAATCCCACCTGGAATCGACAGTGTTGCTAATGGAGACAGAGCTCAGCACGGTATGGTGGTGCTGACCAGCAGCTCTGTGCAAGTGCCACCTCATCCAGGCACAAATGTAGTCCTGGCATAGGCCAGTGCTTGCACAGCACCTGCCCACATGGAAAAGAGTACTGGACCTCAACTGGCAGACTGGGGCCAGCAGGTACTTGAGGAGGATTGTGTAGAGAAGTGGTCTGCTATCTGTAGGACCTCTAAAGAATTTCTTGTAGGAACAAGATGCAGAAAAGAACAATGCAGAAGGCAGCAGGGGAAGTGTGGACAGTCCAGGGTTAAGGAGCTGAATATTTCCTTTGGGTAGCTGGAATCTGTTCCACACACAGCCACAAAATTCCCAGTAATATTATACAAGTCACTTATACCAAAACCTGTCAAAATCAGTCACTAATAATGTGTTCCTCCTGTTCTGAGTGCCCAGCTGGAAACCCTGCGGTCTGTTGCACAGGAGCTCAGTGCTCACAGCTATGCTTTAAAGGGCTATAAAAATGCTAAGTTATTGGGAAAAAGAACAAAAAAAAGAAAGTCTTAGGCTCTAAACTGGGGGTACACAGCTAGCAGAGGCTTTTGACAATTCTGGCTTTACCTTCTCTTTGCCTCAGTTTCCCTTCTATAGAAAGAAATAAGAACATCTAAGAGAAAGAACAGAATCAGAGTTACAAGCTTTGGAAATGTGAAATATAACATAATTCTGGCATATGCTTAGCAAATACAACCTCAAGCTGATCCTGTACATATCTCAGTCCTTAAGGCTTCTATCAGCAATAAGAACCAGGTATCAAAGTTTGCTGGAACTGTCCTACCTTGTGTAGTCCCTTCAAGTTCCCGATGCACTCCTCCTCTCCCTCTGCAAAGTCCAGACTTAATTTCTTGCTTCTATTCAATGCAATGCATTAAATGCAATGGCTCCGACTTCACATTTTGGATTCATTCTCCTACTTCAGGCAGCCAGATAAACGTTCTTAAGATGGTGTAATGCGAATTTTATAGTGAACTTATAATATTTATAATACCATAAACGTGACTTTACAGTATTTTATATATGATTTATAATGACAAGTATTATTTACAGATAAAATCTGCTAAGTCTCCAGTGTCTGCTGCATCCTCAGACTACCGAGTCCCTTAATGTATTATTGGGAAGAATAAAGGTTACACGCAGACAAACTCCAAAGACCCTCAGCCACTGGCTTTCAGCTTTTCCTGACCATTGGCTGAAACATGATGACCAGCCTTGAGCAATTCCAGTCCATTTCAACAGAAAGTAAAGCAGATTAGCTTAAACCACGGCAGTGATGGTTTAACACAAGGTTTCCAGTCATCTGTACACGAACCACCTCAAAGCAACCTCCAACTACCTCCACAGAAAGCATCGGAGCTTGCCCAGCATCACTTGCCAGCGCCTGGCCATGGGCTGAGCAGGCCTAGCCTGGTGGGGAGAGATGGCAGCGGGTTGTCGGGGTACCGCACGCCTTGCAGGGACGCGCCTCGTTTGTAGGAGGTGAGAGGGGAAGGCAGGCTGGAAGCAGGTTTCTTGGCTTGGTATTTGCACACCCGGCAGTCCCTGCGACTGCTGCTGACATGGTCAACGCAGGTGTTTGCCACGACTGCCACTGTGGCACCCAAGCAGCCCATGCTTGGAAACCTCTGCTTAAACCAAACTGTTCTGGCCTGCACTGACATAAACCAGGCATGATCTGTCAGCCAGTTCCAACACCTCTGCCAATGGTAGTCATAAAACACTGTGCAGCCTCAGCTCTTTAGCTGATTCAACTCAATGTGCCAGGGAACGCCCGTCTACACCGCTAGTCTGAATTAAGTGTCAAGGACCACTGAAATGCAAGGCAGAAGCTGCCCATGTTCATATGCATGAAGCCCCTGTGGTGGCAGGTCTAGAGGAAGGAAAAGAGTGTAACC
Source organism: Struthio camelus (assembly GCF_040807025.1). NCBI lineage: Eukaryota > Metazoa > Chordata > Aves > Struthioniformes > Struthionidae > Struthio > Struthio camelus. Next base: position 297,740 of record NC_090943.1, read on the forward strand.
ACCTCTGGTACTGAAACAGCTGTGCAGAGATATCGCATCAACTCTGGCCCTTGAGCAGATCCACCAGCTGCTGTGGTAGGACTGGAAAGAGAAGGCTGCTCTAGGTTTCTTTCTGCAAATTAGTTTACAGCTACCAAGAGAAAGGGAGTAGGGTGATAGGAGCCCTGCCTCAGAGCAGGTAATTCTGAAACAATGTGAGGTGGCCATAGCCTTTAAGAACAGGTCTGCGAAACTTTTTCAGTAGCCCCACAAAACAAATTCCTGTGCACCATGCAGGAAGCAGACCAGTTATAGGGTCATGGGCAAATCATGGGGACAGCAAGCTCTTTCTGAAGACACCCCAATTTGATCAGCTAGCCTTCCTTGCAAAGCGCATGAGCACGTGTGCATACTGGGGATATTCTTTGCATTTCCTGAAACCTTCCACTGCAGGGTGGCGGGTGCTTGCTCCTGTCCCCACGGGCCATTTGCAGGGTGGACAAGGCAACTTTGTTCCTGAAGTGAGAGTTGAGATTTTCCTCCACAATACCCAAATGCCAATTCTTTTCTACGAGATTAATGATTCTGCCCTGACCTGGAAGAATAAGCTGTGCAGCCGCAACCAGCAGAAACGTACAAGATGATCCTACCAGTCTCCTGTCGGCCATGACCTGCGCCACCCTGCTCTCTGCTGCCTCTTCTTCCCTCAATGTCATTGTCCCCCATGGCGAGCAGCGGTATGCCAGGGAAACAGGTTTTCCCTTTTCTTTGTTAATTCTTCCCTCATTACATTTGAAATTCCACAATCAGTGTGCACTGTAATTGTCGAATTTGATGCTAATGATTAATGAATTAAACATGGATCCATCAATTAGTCCTCGGAGAATAATTCTGCATAAAGCAGCGGATAATGTAATTACAGTAACAAAGATAATGAGATGTTAACATCGACGGAGCCCGACGTGACATGATCACAGCAGGCTCAGCAACCCCGGCCTGGGGGAGCCAATCCCTCACTCTGCAAGGCAGAGCATCAGGGGGCAGCGCACAGGCGCCCGGGCCGGCACCGAGCGGGGAGGGCACTGCCGCCGTCGCCGCTTCCCAGCGCCGGAGGGCAGGCAGCCGGCCAGGCGAGGCGGCTCTCCTCCCGCCTGCCTGGTGCAAGCATGCTCCCAGACTCTGCTCGGGGAGCGACAGTGAAACAGGCTGCTGGGCGTTAGCACAAACCCAGCATCGATCCTGCAGCTGCTTGGGAACCCAGCACCTTCTCCAAACGCAGGGTTTCTTTGCTGAGCAGCTAAGACCAACCCATGCTCCCCGCCACCCGCTTCGGCCCAACAGCCATGGGCAGAGGGGAGCTAGCCCAGCTCAGTTCACCACGGGCTCCTCAGCTCCTCCGCGGGCTTGAGGAGCCCAGCAGCTGGGTCCAGCCAGCCAAGCTGCAGATCGATGGAAGCAGCCACACCGCGGCCCAGGGGCAGTCGGAGCCTCATCGCTTCAGAGCAAATAGGAGCTGTCAGCCACTGAAGTGCAGCCCTAAGCAGTGCCTACACCACAGACATGCTTCAGTAAATGCTTTCCCTGCTTGGCTGTAGAAGAAATCCTGCGAGACGAGGAGGGCCCACAGGTATGGTTGTCAGACCACGTGGACTCCTCAGCGGGAGGGGGACCAAGCCGCACCAGCCCCTTTCGTCTCTTCTACCACATACAAGACTACAGTGCTGAAGCTCATGTTCCTCAGCTCAGCTCAACCTCTGCTTGGTCTTCCCCGAGACACTGGTGTGATGCTTGCTCTCCTGCTCAGTGTGGCAGCAGAGCCCACAGCAATTCCTCAGAGAGCCAGAGCACCCAACACTTAGACACTGTGGAGCACGACCAGGCAGAGCTTTCGCCTTTAACCTCTTCCCCTAACACCATGCTCTGGCACGTTCTGCTCACTTTTGTCTCATCTCCAAGCCACCTAGCCTGGCTGCCAGTACAACGCAGGACAGAAGATCTCGCTTCGGACTGCTGTATTAGCTCAGCATTTCTGGCTGAGGTAGAGCATCTGCACTGCTCTTGCCTCCTGACAGCTTCCTGCTATCAGGAACTGTGCCTCCATACAGCTGCTCCCAACCAGAACAGTATCAGCTCATTCTTCCTTACGCTTGAACGTCTCATCTGCAGGCAGGTTTTCCAGTGCCTGGCAGCTTGGCCTCCCTTTACACCGCTCAGCTGAATGCAGCGTCGAGGAACAGGCTCGTGTGCCCATGTTAAGCGTGCACGTAAGCATGTGCACAGGCACTGAACATATCACGTTTTCAAGTAATATTATTCATGTTTTTCCCAGTGCTGACCACTTTGGAGAAGGCCCCTACATACCTCTGCAAAGCAACAATTCAGAGCTGCAGCTGTGCTGAGACCAGTCTCTCATGCTGATTCACATTGTCTCCATATTTTGCTTGTGCTACCATCTGCCTTCTCCACTAAAACATCCCTTTTGATCCAGTCTGCACTTTGAATAAGAGCTGTCCTCATTCTTCAGGCTGGAAACAAACACTGAATGAGATACAGATGGGGCGACGAAGCAGAAAGGGTGAGCTTGCTGAACCACAGCAAAGATACATCTGAGGATCCTTGAAGAAGGGTGGAAGAGAAGCAATATTCCAGTGGGAAGAAATCTGAGGGGATCCAAATGAGACACTCTGAACCAGCCCTGCCATACATGCAGTGAATACACGCTATCAGGATCCATACTCACAGCTGATTTCTACCTACAACATTTCCAGGAGCGAGATCTGCACATCTGATTCCTGCCCTCTACAACCCCAACCCCACTTGGGTTCGTCCAGCACAGGAGACATCACAGGGTGCTGCTTGTGATCTGTCCCACAATCTCCTCAGGTCTCACACCTTGTGGAAAACTTTTATTAGCGGTTCAAAAGAAAGGCCTTTAGCAAGTATCACTGTCCTATTAGGACATATCCCACTCAGAAACCCAGGTGTAGGGAAGCTCTGACTAACCTAGGGGCTTTTGATGGTCTCCTTTCTAAATGCAGAAAATTACAGACAAGCACAGATGGATTCTCCAAAGTCTTCGCGGGTCTTTGAAACGGGCAGGACAGCGTACGTGCTTTTTTCCCATGCAGCAGGGTGATCTGCAGGGTGAGCAGGGCTACTGCTGCAATTGCTTCTCCTGGCACCCAGCACTGCTGTAGCTTTAGGTTTGGGCAATAAGAGCACTGTATCGCCTCTTCTGTGTTCCCACTGCCCATCAGTAGCTGCCTGGCAGCACAGAGAAGGAGAAAAGTGAGCAGGACATGGAATCTGAGGTGGGAGAGGGAGGCAGGAAGAAAAGGCTGGGAGTAGGAAGGAGCAAGCAGAGGAGGAGAACACAGGCAGCAGAGGACAGGAATAAAGCAGCAATATCCACTGGCTGAGTGCCTTGTTCCTAAATCCCAGCATGCCCAACTGTCCAGGGAACAGCCAAGCATCTCACTGGCAAATGGTGACTCCCATCCTCTTACAAAGGAGGCCCATTCAGAGAACAAGTGTTCAACTCCTAGCTCATCCTTCATTAGATCAAGTGGTTCAAACCTACCTATCTATGGGACAAGCCAAGCCCATATGATTCAAAGCACTGAAGGTCTGCTCTTCAGAAAAATATCTGTCTTTAAACTTTATTTAAAAATTAATTAAAGGAAAAAATTGTTCTTTTACTATAAAGTTAAGATACCCAAAAGTTGGAAAATGCCAAAATAGAGTTTGTCAGGACAATTTTAGCTTGAGCCTTGTGCATATGGATTATAATGTACTTGAATGAAATTATTTGTTCGACAGGACACCTGCTTCACTCAGCACCTGCAATGTAAAGCACCCTGCAGATAAACGAGGTCGGTCTGTGACTTGAAGCAGGCTCTTGGCTGAGGAGAGCCTCTCTCCAGGAAGGAGGGAGGGGAGAGAGCTGGGACTGTGGGGAAGAGGAAGGTGTGAGCTGACAGCAGCCCTGGAGAACCGGCTCCGCTCCTGCCTCTGCCCAGAGCCCCGGGAAACACCAGACAGGTCTCGCATGGCGAAACCCTTCCCGAGCGCTGGCATTCCTGGGCTGACCTGCCCAAATGCTGCGCCAAAGTGGGGCAGATACCGAAAACCGCACCCCTAAAAGCCTCCACCTGGCACCAGAAACACGGGTTGTTCGGATGCTAATCCTGCCCAAAGGGGCTCTGCCCTGTCTGAGAGGAGGGAAGCCACACTGAGCACAGCGGGAGGCGATCCTGGGAAACCTGGACTGGTGATAGGCAATGCTTTTTGAATCCTGTAGCAGAGTACGACCTCTCCGGCACAATCCCTCCCTCCCTGGCCCTTGTGCCCACGTGCAGCGGACCTTGGCTCTGATGCCGGAAGGAGAAGAGAGGAGGCACCAGCCATCAGCTGCCTCCTTTCCCCATTCCCCTCCGCCAGGTTGGAGACCACGCAGACAGCATCACCCCAGCTCCGCGGCAACAGACACAGGGGAAGGGGAGAGAAGGATTTAGCCATTTGGAGGAGTCTAGACTGAGCTATGCAAGATGGGGTCACCAGCAGGCTGGTGCCATCAGCCACTGAAGACACGTAGAACCACGATACTACTTTCCAGCTGGTGTATGAGCCTGCATTACACTATAGATTACAATTGCACTGGAACCAAAAAACAGATCACAATACAGCAAAACAAACCCTAGTGTCACGAGCAAGCCCAGTCCAAGTGCTTCCTAACTCAAACACACTCAAGTTCGCAATCTTAAAAGTTTACTCTTGTAAGGA